>NC_060194.1:49055322-49200322 GCF_021184085.1 Oncorhynchus gorbuscha | reverse complement strand
TGAGTTGAAGGGGTTTAATGGCACAGGCAGGGAGCCCAGCCAACAGCGAGTTGCAGTAATCCAGACGGGAGATGACAAGTGCCTGGATTAGGACCTGCGCCGCTTCCTGTGTGAGGCAGGGTCGTACTCTGCGGATGTTGTAGAGCATGAACCTACAGGAACGGGCCACCGCCTTGATGTTGGTTGAGAACGACAGGGTGTTGTCCAGGATCACGCCAAGGTTCTTGGCGCTCTGGGAGGAGGACACAATGGAGTTGTCAACCGTGATGTGAGATCATGGAACGGGCAGACCTTCCCCGGGAGGAAGAGCAGCTCCGTCTTGCCGAGGTTCAGCTTGAGGTGGTGATCCGTCATCCACACTGATATGTCTGCCAGACATGCAGAGATGCGATTCGCCACCTGGTCATCAGAAGGGGAAAGGAGAAGATTAATTGTGTGTCGTCTGCATAGCAATGATAAGAGAGATCATGTGAGGTTATGACAGAGCCAAGTGACTTGGTGTATAGCGAGAATAGGAGAGGGCCAAGAACAGAGCCCTGGGGACACCAGTGGTGAGAGCGCGTGGTGAGGAGACAGATTCTCGCCACGCCACCTGGTAGGAGCGACCTGTCAGGTAGGACGCAATCAAGCGTGGGCCGTGCCGGAGATGCCCAACTCGGGAGAGGGTGGAGAGGAGGATCTGATGGTTCACAGTATCGAAGGCAGCCGATAGATCTAGAAGGATGAGAGCAGAGGAGAGAGAGTTAGCTTTAGCAGTGTGGAGCGCCTCCGTGATACAGAGGAGAGCAGTCTCAGTTGAATGACTAGTCTTGAAACCTGACTGATTTGGATCAAGAAGGTCATTCAGAGAGAGATAGCGGGAGAGCTGGCCAAGGACGGCACGTTCAAGAGTTTTGGAGAGAAAAGAAAGAAGGGATACTGGTCTGTAATTGTTGACATCGGAGGGATCGAGTGTAGGTTTTTCAGAAGGGTGCAACTCTCGCTCTCTTGAAGACGGAAGGGACGTAGCCAGCGGTCAGGGATGAGTTGATGAGCGAGGTGAGGTAAGGGAGAAGGTCTCCGGAAATGGTCTGGAGAAGAGAGGAGGGGATAGGGTCAAGCGGGCAGGTTGTTGGGCGGCCGGCCGTCACAAGACGCGAGATTTCATCTGAGAGAGAGGGAGAAAGAGGTCAGAGCACAGGGTAGGGCAGTGTGAGCAGAACCAGCGGTGTCGTTTGACTTAGCAAGCGAGGATCGGATGTCGTCGACCTTCTTTTCAAAATGGTTGTGAAGTCATCTGCAGAGAGGGAGGAGGGGGGAGGGGCGGAGGATTCAGGAGGGAGGAGAAGGTGGCAAAGAGCTTCCTAGGGTTAGAGGCAGATGCTTGGAATTTAGCGTGGTAGAAAGTGGCTTTAGCAGCAGAGACAGAGGAGGAAAATGTAGAGAGGAGGGAGTGAAAGGATGCCAGGTCCGCAGGGAGGCGAGTTTTCCTCCATTTCCGCTCGGCTGCCCGGAGCCCTGTTCTGTGAGCTCGCAATGAGTCATCGAGCCACGGAGCGGGAGGGAGGACCGAGCCGGCCTGGAGGATAGGGGACATAGAGAGTCAAGGGATGCAGAGAGGGAGGAGAGGAGGGTTGAGGAGGCAGAATCAGGAGATAGGTGGGAGAAGGTTTGAGCGGAGGGAAGAGATGATAGGATGGAAGAGGAGAGAGTAGCGGGGAGAGAGAGCGAAGGTTGGGACGGCGCGATATCATCCAGTAGGGGCAGTGTGGGAGGTGTTGGATGAGAGCGAGAGGGAAAAGGATACAAGGCAGTGGTCGGAGACTTGGAGGGAGTTGCAATGAGGTTAGTGGAAGAACAGCATCTAGTAAAGATGAGGTCGGCGTATTGCCTGCCTTGTGAGTAGGGGGGAAGGTGAGAGGGTGAGGTCAAAAGAGGAGAGGAGTGGAAAGAAGGAGGCAGAGAGGAAAGAGTCAAAGGTAGACGTGGGGAGGTTAAAGTCGTCCAGAACTGTGAGAGGTGAGCCGTCCTCAGGAAAGGAGCTTATCAAGGCATCAAGCTCATTGATGAACTCTCCGAGGGAACCTGGAGGGCGATAAATGATAAGGATGTTAAGCTTGAAAGGGCTAGTAACTGTGACAGCATGGAATTCAAAGGAGGCGATAGACAGATGGGTAAGGGGAGAAAGAGAATGACCACTTGGGAGAGATGAGGATCCCGGTGCCACCACCCCGCTGACCAGACGCTCTCGGGGTGTGCGAGAACACGTGGGCGGACGAAGAGAGAGCAGTAGGAGTAGCAGTGTTGTCTGTGGTGATCCATGTTTCCGTCAGTGCCAAGAAGTCGAGGGACTGGAGGAGGCATAGGCTGAGATGAACTCTGCCTTGTTGACCGCAGATTGGCAGTTCCAGAGGCTACCGGAGACCTGGAACTCCACGTGGGTCGTGCGCTGGGACCACCAGAGTAGGGTGGCCGCGGCCACGCGGTGAGGAGCGTTTGTATGGTCTGTGCAGAGAGGAGAGAACAGGGATAAACAGACACATAGTTGACAGGCTACAGAAGAGGCTACGCTAATGCAAAGGAGATTGGAATGACAAGTGGACTACACGTCTCGAATGTTCAGAAAGTTAAGCTACGTAGCAAGAATCTTATTGACTAAAATGATTAAAATGATACAGTACTGCTGAAGTAGGCCAGCTGGCAGTGGGTGCGTTGTTGACACTACACTAATCAAGTCGTTCCGTTGAGTGTAATAGTTTCTGCAGTGTTGCTATTCGGGGGCTAGCTGGCTAGCTAGCAGTGTTGTTTACGTTACGTTGCGTTAAAAGAACGACAATAGCTGGCTAGCGAACCTAGAAAATCGCTCTAGACTACACAATTATCTTTGATACAAAGACGGCTATGTAGCTAGCTAAGTAGCTAGCTACGATCAAACAAATCAAACCGTTGTACTGTAATGAAATGAAGTGAAAATGTGATACTACCTGTGAATGCGACCGGGTAGTTGAGTTCTATACAGAAGACGTTGGCTAGCGTTGGCTAGCTAGCAGAGTCACCTACGTTAAGGACGACAAATAGCTGGCTAGCTAACCTCGGTAAATTAAGATAATCACTCTAAGACTACACACTCTAAACCTAAACAACACAATTATCTTGGATACGATGATACGAAGACAGCAAAGGCAGCTATGTAGCTAGCTAACACTACACTAATCAAGTCGTTCAGTTGAGTGTAATAGTTTCTCCAGTGCAGCTAATCAGTGGACGTTAGCTAGCTAGCTAGTGAAGACTACGTTAGGACGGCGAAATACGATAATTACGCAATTATCTTTGATACAAAGACGGCTATGTAGCTAGCTGAGAAGAAATTGCTAAGATTAGACAAATCAAACCGTTGTGATATAATGAAATATAATGAAAAAGTTATACTACCCGCGGGAGCGAAGTGCAGATGCGACCACTCGCTCCAACCGGAACCGGAAGACCTACTACTACTACTACTACTACTACTACTTCTGCTACTGCTGCTACTACTACTACTACTTTTGCTACTACTACTACTACTACTACTACTACTTCTACTACTACTACTACTTCTACTACTTCTGCTACTACTACTTCTTTTGCTACTACTACTGATACTACTGCTACTACTACTACTACTGCTACTACTGCTGCTACTGCTACTACTTCTACTAGTACTGCTATTACTGCTACTGCTACTGCTACTACTGCTACTACTTCTGCTATTTCTACTACTACTGCTACTACTGCTACTTCTACTACTACTACTACTACTTCTACTATTGCTCAACTAGTGAGTGGACTCAACTACTAGCTTCTTGTGTTTTTGTTTAGCATTAAATGAGTCTAGACACAAGTCTATCTCTATCCTACCACAGTGTCCTCTATTTCTCTTTCTCTCTCTCTCTCTCTCTCTCTCTCTCTCTCTCTCCTCTCTATTTCTCTATTTCTCTATCTCTCGCTCTCACACTTTTTCTATCTACCACATCTCTCCCCCTTTCTCTGTCCCCCTCCTTAATTCTCAATCTCTCTCTCTCTCTCTCTCTCTCTCTCTCTCTCTCTCTCTCTCTCTCTCTCTCTCTCTCTCTCTCTCTCTCTCTCTCTCTCTCTCTCTCTCTCTCTCTCTCTCTCTCTCTCTCACCCCCACTCCCACATCAGGATGTTCCATGATGAGGAGCTAGAGCGGTCGGAGCGGTTCTATGTGGGCCAGCCCCTGGTGCTCCAGTTGGTCTACGCCCTGTATAACATGCTGGTGGCCCACTCTGAGATGGTGTGTTACCTAGTCATCATCCTCAACAACATGCTGTCAGCCTCCTGCGTCACCCTGGTCCTCCCCATCCTCATCTTCCTCTGGGCCATGCTGTCGGTACCTAGACCCAGTAAGAGGTTCTGGATGACTGCCATTGTATACACTGAGGTAATGGACAGTACATTAAGACGTATACTGCTACAGTAGAGGTTCTGTCTATGATAACCATTTGGTATTATTTATAGTATACAATCCTTTAGTCTAATGTGTTTGACTACTGGATGATTACAGGATTGTATTGGATATTATACTTTATACTGCAATTTGCTACTTAGAGTTCCTGCACATGAAACACATACAGTTCTACAGGTGTAGGATCTTAATTAGATTATTATTATTATTTTCTTTTACAATAAACCCTGTCAATGTCCATAGATTATAATCCAGATAATAGTTCACATTTACGGTTGCTGAAGCATTGTCTTCCTGCTGGTCAAATGAAGATACTGTATCTGTGTGGTCCATGACAGACACTGTCGAGTAAGAGGTTATATCTATCTGTGTAGCCCATGACAGACACTGTCGAGTAAGAGGTTATATCTATCTGTGTGGTCCATGACAGACACTGTCGAATACGAGATTATATCTATCTGTGTAGTCCATGACAGACACTGTCGAGTAAGAGGTTATATCTATCTGTTATATCTATCTGTGTGGTCTATGACAGACACTGTCGTGTAAGAGGTTATATCTATCTGTTATATCTATCTGTGTGGTCTATGACAGACACTGTCGAGTAAGAGGTTATATCTATCTGCGTAGCCCATGACAGATACTGTCGAGTAAGAGGTTATATCTATCTGTGTAGCCCATGACAGATACTGTCGAGTAAGAGGTTATATCTATCTGTGTAGTCCATGACAGACACTGTCGAGTAAGAGATTATATCGATCTGTGTGGTCCATGACACTGTCGAGTAAGAGATTATATCTATCTGTGTAGCCCATGACAGACACTGTCGAGTAAGAGGTTCTATCTATCTGTTATATCTATCTGTGTGGTCTATGACAGATACTGTCGTGTAAGAGGTTATATCTATCTGTTATATCTATCTGTGTGGTCTATAACAGATACTGTCGTGTAAGAGGTTATATCTATCTGTTATATCTATCTGTGTAGCCCAAGACAGATACTGTCGAGTAAGAGGTTATATCTATCTGTGTAGTCCATGACAGACACTGTCGAGTAAGAGATTATATCTATCTGTGTGGTCCATGACAGACACTGTCGAGTAAGAGATTATATCTATCTGTGTAGCCCATGACAGATACTGTCGAGTAAGAGGTTATATCTATCTGTGTAGCCCATGACAGATACTGTCGAGTAAGAGGTTATATCTATCTGTGTAGTCCATGACAGACACTGTCGAGTAAGAGATTATATCGATCTGTGTGGTCCATGACACTGTCGAGTAAGAGATTATATCTATCTGTGTAGCCCATGACAGACACTGTCGAGTAAGAGGTTCTATCTATCTGTTATATCTATCTGTGTGGTCTATGACAGACACTGTCGTGTAAGAGGTTATATCTATCTGTTATATCTATCTGTGTAGCCCATGACAGATACTGTCGAGTAAGAGGTTCTATCTATCTGTTATATCTATCTGTGTGGTCTATGACAGACACTGTCGTGTAAGAGGTTATATCTATCTGTTATATCTATCTGTGTAGCCCATGACAGATACTGTCGAGTAAGAGGTTATATCTATCTGTGTGGTCTATGACAGATACTGTCGAGTAAGAGGTTATATCTATCTGTTATATCTATCTGTGTGGTCTATGACAGATACTGTCGTGTAAGAGGTTATATCTATCTGTTATATCTATCTGTTATATCTATCTGTGTGGTCTATGACAGATACTGTCGTGTAAGAGGTTATATCTATCTGTTATATCTATCTGTGTGGTCTATGACAGATACTGTCGAGTAAGAGGTTATATCTATCTGTTATATCTATCTGTGTGGTCTATGACAGATACTGTCGTGTAAGAGGTTATATCTATCTGTTATATCTATCTGTGTGGTCTATGACAGATACTGTCGAGTAAGAGGTTATATCTATCTGTTATATCTATCTGTGTGGTCTATGACAGATACTGTCGTGTAAGAGGTTATATCTATCTGTTATATCTATCTGTGTAGCCCAAGACAGATACTGTCGAGTAAGAGATTATATCGATCTGTGTGGTCCATGACACTGTCGAGTAAGAGATTATATCTATCTGTGTAGCCCATGACAGACACTGTCGAGTAAGAGGTTCGATCTATCTGTTATATCTATCTGTGTGGTCTATGACAGACACTGTCGTGTAAGAGGTTATATCTATCTGTTATATCTATCTGTGTAGCCCATGACAGATACTGTCGAGTAAGAGGTTATATCTATCTGTGTGGTCTATGACAGATACTGTCGAGTAAGAGGTTATATCTATCTGTTATATCTATCTGTGTGGTCTATGACAGATACTGTCGTGTAAGAGGTTATATCTATCTGTTATATCTATCTGTGTCTATGACAGATACTGTCGTGTAAGAGGTTATATCTATCTGTTATATCTATCTGTGTAGCCCAAGACAGATACTGTCGAGTAAGAGGTTATATCTATCTGTGTAGCCCATGACAGATACTGTCGAGTAAGAGGTTATATCTATCTGTGTAGCCCATGACAGATACTTACTGTCGAGTAAGAGATTATATCTATCTGTGTAGCCCATGACAGACACTGTCGAGTAAGAGGTTATATCTATCTGTGTGGTTCATGACACTGTCGAGTAAGAGATTATATCTATCTGTGTAGCCCATGACAGACACTGTTGAGTAAGAGATTATATCTATCTGTGTAGCCCATGACAGATACTGTCGAGTAAGAGGTTATATCTATCTGTGTAGCCCATGACAGATACTGTCGAGTAAGAGGTTATATCTATCTGTGTAGCCCATGACAGATACTGACTGTCGAGTAAGAGATTATATCTATCTGTGTAGCCCATGACAGACACTGTCGAGTAAGAGGTTATATCTATCTGTGTGGTTCATGACACTGTCGAGTAAGAGATTATATCTATCTGTGTAGTCCATGACAGACACTGTCGTGTAAGAGGTTCTATCTATGCTTTATATATTCCTATTCATTCTATGATAGTTTACTTTACATTGCGGTATTAACTAATACTACATTAGTTTAATCTGTTGTATGTACACCATTGTAATCATTAGACTGGTACTTTCTATGGTTCTATACAATGACTGTCTCTATGTTTACACAAAGACCATGAAGCTCCTGAAATTAAGGAAAATATTTGTGGTTATATAATCCCCGACCTATGTCATTATTAACTAAACCAGCACACAATGTTTCTAGCTGGAGGATAATGTTTAGGCTCGGAGGCTGTGTCAGTGTGTGCTGTACTGATTCTAGGAAGTCTAGGATGACTTCTAGGCTACATTCTGTCAGTGATTAAAACGTCTGACCGATGCCGGTCCGAATGAAACATACATCCCCGCTTTTATTGATTGGACGGTCTGTCATATTGACATGAATAATTACCCTATAATGACGACATTACTGTCTGTTTATATCTTCCCTCCTAGGTCACCATCGTCATCAAGTATTTCTTCCAGTTTGGCTTTTTCCCCTTCAACCAGAACCCGAAGGTGGACGTGAATAAACCCTACCACCCTCCAAACATCATCGGAGTGGAGAAGAAAGATGGATACGTCGTCTATGACCTCATACAACTTCTGGCGCTCTTCTTCCACAGGTCCATCCTGAAGGTACGTCTCAGAGAGAGAGAGAGAGTGCTGATCTAGGATCAGTGTAGCCAATTTAGATTGTAGTGAGTCAGAACTCCATGGACAGGGAGGATCTGATCCGAGATCAGCACTCCTACTGTGAGACTCTTTGTGAATACGGGACCTGGATACTCCTGTTATTTAGCTGAGAAGCAGTGGGTTGTGATGAGTCTGTTCCAGCTGGCTGAGATACAGCTCTGGATTCTGTTGGTTGGAGCTTATTGTATGAATGTATTGTATAGTGTATTATATAGTTATAGTATAGTGTATAGGGTATAATATAAGGTATAGTATAGTGTATTATATAGTGTATAGTATATTATATAAGGTATAGTATAGTGTATAGTGTATAGTATATTATATAAGGTATGGTGTATAGTATATTATATAAGGTATAGTATAGTGTATAGTGTATTATATAAGGTATAGTGTATAATATAGTGTATTATATAAGGTATAGTGTATAGTATATTATATAAGGTATAGTATAGTGTATAGTGTATTATATAGTGTATAGTATAGTGTATAGTATATTATATAAGGTATAGTATAGTGTATAGTATATTATATAAGGTATAGTATAGTGTATAGTGTATTATATAGTGTATAGTATAGTGTATAGTGTATGATATAAGGTATAGTATAGTATATAGTATATTATATAAGGTATAGTATAGTGTATTATATAAGGTATGGTGTATAGTATATTATATAAGGTATAGTATAGTGTATAGTGTATTATATAAGGTATAGTGTATAATATAGTGTATTATATAAGGTATAGTGTATAGTATATTATATAAGGTATAGTATAGTGTATAGTGTATAGTATATTATATAAGGTATAGTGTATAGTATATTATATAAGGTATAGTATAGTGTATAGTGTATAGTATATGGTGTATAGTGAATGGTGTACAGTGTATTGTATAGTATAGTGCATAGTATAGTGTATGGTGTATAGTATAGTGTGTAGTGTATAGTGTATAGTATAGTGTGGTGTATAGAATAGCATATACAGTGGGACAAAAAAGTATTTAGTCAGCCACCAACTGTGCAAGTTCTCCCACTTAAAAATATGACAGAGGCCTGTAATTTTCATCATAGGTACACTTCAACTATGACAGACAAAATGAGAAAAAAATCTAGAAAATTATATTGTAGGATTTTTAATGAATTTATTTGCAAATTATGGTGGAAAATAAGTATTTGGTCACCTACAAACAAGCAAGATTTCTGGCTCTCACAGACCTGTGAGAGCCATAAGAAGAAGAAGAAGTTCATCTTTAAGAGGCTCCTCTGTCCTCCACTCGTTACCTGTATTAATGGCACCTGTTTGAACTTGTTATCAGTATAAAAGACACCTGTCCACAACCTCAAACAGTCACACTCCAAACTCCACTATGGCCAAGACCAAAAAGCTGTCAAAGGACACCAGAAACGAAATTGTAGACCTGCACCAGGCTGAGAAGACTGAAACTGCAATAGGTAAGCAGCTTGGTTATAGTTGAAGTGTACCTACGATGAAAATTACAGGCCTCTCTCATCTTTTTAAGTAGGAGAACTTGCACAATTGGTGGCTGACTAAATACTTTTTTGCCCCACTGTAGTATAGTGCAGTGTGTAGTATGGTGTATGGTGTATAGTGTATATTGTATAGTGTGTAATGTATAGTGTATAGTGTGGTGTATAGTGTATAGTGTGGTGTATAGTGTATAGTGTATAGTGTATAGTGTATAGTGTATAGTGTGGTGTATGGTGTATAGTGTATAGTGTATAGTGTATAGTGTATAGTGTATAGTGTATAGTGTATAGTGTATAGTGTATAGTGTATAGTGTATAGTGTATAGTGTGGTGTATGGTGTATAGTGTATAGTGTGGTGTATAGTGTATAGTGTATAGTGTATAGTGTATAGTGTATAGTGTGGTGTATGGTGTATAGTGTATGGTGTATAGTGTATAGTGTATAGTGTGGTGTATGGTGTATAGTGTATAGTGTATAGTGTATAGTGTGGTGTATAGTGTATAGTGTATAGTGTATAGTGTATAGTGTATAGTGTATAGTGTGGTGTATAGTGTATAGTGTATAGTGTGGTGTATAGTGTATAGTGTATAGTGTGGTGTATAGTGTATAGTGTATAGTGTATAGTGTATAGTATGGTGTATAGTGTATAGTGTATAGTGTATAGTGTGGTGTATAGTGTATAGTGTATAGTGTATAGTATGGTGTATAGTGTATAGTGTATAGTGTATAGTGTATAGTGTATAGTGTGTAGTATGGTGTATTGTATAGTATGGTGTATAGTGTATTGTATAGTATGGTGTATTGTATAGTATGGTGTATAGTGTATAGTGTATGGTGTATAGTATAGTGTATAGTGTATAGTGTATAGTGTATAGTGTGTAGTATGGTGTATTGTATAGTATGGTGTATAGTGTATAGTGTATGGTGTATAGTGTATAGTGTGTAGTATGGTGTATTGTATAGTATGGTGTATAGTGTATAGTGTATGGTGTATAGTGTATATTGTATGGTGTATAGTATAGTGTATAGTGTATATTGTATGGTGTATAGTATAGTGTATAGTGTACAGTGTATAGTGTGTAGTATGGTGTATTGTATAGTATGGTGTATAGTGTATAGTATAGTGTATTGTATAGTATGGTGTATTGTATAGTATGGTGTATTGTATAGTATGGTGTATAGTGTATAGTGTATGGTGTATAGTGTATATTGTATGGTGTATAGTATAGTGTATAGTGTATGGTCTATAGTGTATAGTGTATAGTGTATAGTGTGTAGTATGGTGTATTGTGTATAGTGTATGGTGTATAGTGTATATTGTATGGTGTATAGTATAGTGTATAGTGTATATTGTATGGTGTATAGTATAGTGTATAGTGTATAGTGTATAGTGTGTAGTATGGTGTATTGTATAGTATGGTGTATAGTGTATAGTATAGTGTATTGTATAGTATGGTGTATTGTATAGTATGGTGTATAGTGTATAGTATGGTGTATAGTGTATAGTATAGTGTATAGTATGGTATATTGTATATTTTGGTGTATAGTGTATAGTATGGTGTATAGTGTATAGTGTATAGTATAGTGTATAGTATGGCGTATTGTATAGTATGGTGTATAGTGTATGGTATGGTGTATTGCATAGTATGGTGTATAGTGTATAGTATGGTGTATAGTGTATAGTGTATAGTATAGTGTATAGTATGGTGTATTGTATAGTATGGTGTATAGTGTATGGTATGGTGTATTGTATAGTATGGTGTATAGTGTATAGTATGGTGTATAGTGTATGGTATGGTGTATTGTATAGTATGGTGTATAGTGTATAGTATGGTGTATAGTGTATAGTGTATAGTATAGTGTATAGTATGGTGTATTGTATAGTATGGTGTATAGTGTATGGTATGGTGTATTGCATAGTATGGTGTATAGTGTATAGTATGGTGTATAGTGTATAGTATGGTGTATAGTGTATAGTATAGTGTATAGTGTATAGTATAGTGTATAGTATGGTGTATAGTGTATAGTATGGTGTATTGTATAGTGTATAGTGTATAGTGTATAGTATGGTGTATAGTGCATAGTGTATAGTATAGTGTATAGTGTATAGTATAGTGTATAGTATAGTGTATAGTATGGTGTATGGTGTATAGTATAGTGTATAGTATAGTGTATAGTATGGTGTATAGTGTATAGTGTATTGTATAGTATAATGTATAGTATGGTGTATGGTGTATAGTATAGTGTATAGTGTATAGTATAGTGTATAGTATGGTGTATAGTGTATAGTGTGGTGTATTGTATAGTATGGTGTATTGTATAGTATGGTGCATTGTGTATAGTATGGTGTATAGTGTATAGTATAGTGTATAGTGTATAGTATAGTGTATAGTATGGTGTATTGTATAGTGTATAGTATGGTGTATAGTGTATAGTGTATAGTATGGCGTATAGTGTATAGTATGGTGTATAGTGCATAGTGTATAGTATAGTGTATAGTGTATAGTATAGTGTATAGTATAGTGTATAGTATAGTGTATAGTATAGCGTATAGTATAGTGTATAGTGTATAGTGTAGTGTATAGTGCATAGTGTATAGTATAGTGTATAGTGTATAGTGTATAGTTTAGTATAGTGTATAGTATAGTGTATAGTGTATAGTATAGTGTATAGTATAGTGTATAGTATAGTGTATAGTGTATAGTATAGTGTATAGTATAGTGTATAGTATAGTGTATTGTATACTATGGTGTATTGTGTATAGTATGGTGTATAGTGCATAGTGTATAGTATAGTGTATAGTGTATAGTATAGTGTATAGTATAGTGTATAATATAGTGTATAGTATAGTGTATAGTGTATAGTATAGTATAGTGTATAGTATACTGTATAGTATAGTGTATAGTATAGTGTATAGTATAGTGTATAGTATAGTGTATAGTGTATAGTATCGTGTATAGTATAGTGTATAGTATAGTGTATAGTGTATAGTATAGTGTATAGTATAGTGTATAGTATAGTGTATTGTATAGTATGGTGTATTGTGTATAGTATGGTGTATAGTGCATAGTGTATAGTATAGTGTATAGTGTATAGTATAGTGTATAGTATAGTGTATAGTATAGTGTATAGTGTATAGTATAGTGTATAGTATAGTGTATAGTATAGTGTATATTATAGTGTATAGTATAGTGTATGGTATAGTGTATAGTATGGTGTATAGTGTATAGTATATTGTATAGTATGGTGTATAGTGTATAGTATGGTGTATAGTGCATAGTATGGTGTATAGTGCATAGTGTATAGTATAGTGTATAGTGTATAGTGTATAGTATGGTGTATTGTATAGTATGGTGTATTGTATAGTATGGTGTATTGTATAGTATGGTGTATTGTATAGTATAGTGTATAGTATGGTGTATTGTATAGTATGGTGTATTGTATAGTATAGTGTATAGTGTGGTGTATTGTATAGTATGGTGTATTGTATAGTATAGTGTATAGTATGGTGTATTGTATAGTATAGTGTATAGTATGGTGTATTGTATAGTATGGTGTATTGTATAGTATAGTGTATAGTATGGTGTATTGTATAGTATAGTGTATAGTGTGGTGTATAGTGTATAGTATGGTGTATTGTATAGTATGGTGTATTGTATAGTATAGTGTATAGTATGGTGTATTGTATAGTATGGTGTATTGTATAGTATAGTGTATAGTGTGGTGTATTGTATAGTATGGTGTATTGTATAGTATAGTGTATAGTATGGTGTATTGTATAGTATAGTGTATAGTATGGTGTATTGTATAGTATGGTGTATTGTATAGTATAGTGTATAGTATGGTGTATTGTATAGTATAGTGTATAGTGTGGTGTATAGTGTATAGTATGGTGTATTGTATAGTATGGTGTATTGTATAGTATAGTGTATAGTATGGTGTATTGTATAGTATAGTGTATAGTGTATAGTATGGTGTATAGTGTATAGGATGGTGTATTGTATAGTATGGTGTATTGTATAGTATAGTGTATAGTATGGTGTATAGTATGGTGTATAGTGTATAGGATGGTGTATTGTATAGTGCATAGTGTATAGTATGGTGCATTGTATAGTATGGTGTATAGTGTATAGTGTATAGTATAGTGCATTGTATAGTATGGTGTATAGTGTATAGTGTATAGTATGGTGTATAGTGTATAGTGTATAGTATGGTGTATAGTGTATAGTATGGTGTATAGTGTATAGTGTATAGTATGATATATTGTATAGTATGGTGTATAGTGTATAGTATGGTGTATAGTGTATAGTGTATAGTATGGTGTATTGTATAGTATGGTGTATAGTGTATAGTGTATAGTATGGTGCACTATATAGTATGGTGTATAGTGTATAGTGTATAGTATGGTGTATAGTGTATAGTATGGTGTATAGTGTATAGTATGGTGCATAGTGTATAGTATGGTGTATAGTATGGTGTATAGTGTATAGTATGGTGTATAGTGTATAGTATAGTGTATAGTGTATAGTATGGTGTATTATATAGTATGGTGTATAGTGTATAGTGTATAGTATGGTGCATTGTATAGTATGGTGTATAGTGTATAGTATGGTGTATTATATAGTATGGTGTATAGTGTATAGTGTATAGTATGGTGTATTATATAGTATGGTGTATAGTGTATAGTGTATAGTATAGTGTATAGTGTATAGTATAGTGTATAGTATGGTGTATAGTGTATAGTATAGTGTATAGTGTATAGTGTATAGTATGGTGTATAGTGTATAGTGTATAGTATGGTGTATAGTGTATAGTGTATAGTATGGTGTATAGTGTATAGTATGGCGTATTGTATAGTGTATAGTATGGTGTATAGTGTATAGTATGGTGTATAGTGTATAGTGTATAGTATAGTGCATAGTGTATAGTATGGTGTATAGTGTATAGTATGGTGTATAGTGTATAGTATAGTGTATAGTGTATAGTATGGTGTATTGTATAGTGCATAGTGTATAGTATGGTGTATTGTATAGTGCATAGTGTATAGTATGGTGTATAGTGTATAGTATGGTGTAGTGTATAGTATGGTGCATAGTGTATAGTATGGTGTATAGTGTAGTGTATAGTATGGTGTATAGTGTATAGTATGGTGTATTGTATAGTATAGTGTATAGTGTATAGTATGGTGTATAGTGTATAGTATGGTGTATAGTGTATAGTGTATAGTATAGTGCATAGTGTATAGTATGGTGTATAGTGTATAGTATGGTGTATTGTATAGTATAGTGTATAGTGTATAGTATGGTGTATAGTGTATAGTATGGTGTATTGTATAGTATAGTGTATAGTGTATAGTATGGTGTATAGTGTATAGTATGGTGTATAGTGTATAGTGTATAGTATGGTGTATAGTGTATAGTATGGTGTATAGTGTATAGTGTATAGTATGGTGTATTGTATAGTATAGTGTATAGTGTATAGTATGGTGTATTGTATAGTGCATAGTGTATAGTATGGTGTATTGTATAGTATAGTGTATAGTGTATAGTATGGTGTATTGTATAGTATAGTGTATAGTGTATAGTATGGTGTATTGTATAGTGCATAGTGTAGTGGATTGTATTGTGTATTGTATAGTATAGTGTATAGTGTATAGTATGGTGTATAGTGTATAGTATGGTGTATTGTATAGTGCATAGTGTAGTGGATTGTATTGTGTATTGTATAGTGCATAGTGTAGTGGATTGTATTGTGTATTGTATAGTGCATAGTGTAGTGGATTGTATTGTGTTCATAAGGAACTATCATGTTGTGATTTTGGTTTCCCGATTGATACAATCGAGAGTCATTGCTTACAACTCTTAAAACAATGTAATTGTTTGTTTGTTCAAAGTTCCATCATACCTAACCTCTCCTCTACCTGCCGCCACTTGGTTTGGTACAGAACATTAACCTTGTGTCTCTTCTTTGTACACTCCTGCCATAGTGTCATGGTCTATGGGACGAAGACAACCTTAAGGACACCAAGAAGGAGATCCTCCGCAGGGACTCTGAGTCAGAGGACGATGGGAGGAGGGAGATGGAGGCCACTCCCGTCCCTTCCACACCCCGCGAGAGGAAGGGGTCCACACAGACCCTCAGGTCTATAAACCTGGGCATGGGCACCTCCGTGGACTCTGTACACGTCCCCATGCACAACCCCCAGCCACAGCAGCAGACCTACCAGAGAAGAAAGAGCTCCAGTGGAGGGTCTCATATCTCCCACCAGTCAGTCCACTCTGTACGCTCCAAGAGAGGTCAGGAAAACTATTTGACTTGACTTGACTTAGCCTTTACTTTACAGTACTTTACAGTACTTTACAGTACTTTACGATTTACTTTATTTGAATAAAGCTCAATACTTTACTTAGTAGGGATGTAAAGATTTACCGATCTGTCCCTGGTTTAAATGTGAGTTGCGTGGGTCTGCGGGAGCCCAAACCGATCCAAATGAAGCATCAATAAGAAAAACTATTCTAACGACTACTAACGTTTAAACAAATTAAAAAATATATATATTTTTTTACTCATGTAATTTATTTTGCTGCATTGTTCCAAAACAAAAAACCCTCGACCTGTTGTGACGTGAATGGATGCTTCTTGTCCTTCAGCTTATCAAACTGTCCGCCTTGTAGCTGAGTATGACGTTCATCTACAAGTCAGTTAACAACGGTGTGCTCAGCACCGTACCTTCAGAAAGTATTCATACCCCATGTCTTATTCCACATTTTTGTTCATTTCAAAATAGATTAATTTGACTTTTTGTTTTACCCATCTACAAACAATACCCCATAATGACAAAGTGAAAACATGGCACAATTGTTGAAAATGAAATAAAGAAATATCTAATTTACATACAGTACCAGTCAAAAGTTTGGACACAGCTACTCATTCAAGGGTTTTTCTTTATTTGTACTATTTTCTACATTGTATAATACTAGTGAAGACATCAAGACTATGAAATAACACATATGGAATCATGTAGTAACCAAAACAAGTGTTAAACAAATCAAAATAACTTTTAACAAGGCACGCCTGGTAATTACATTTACATTTACATTTAAGTCATTTAGCAGACGCTCTTATCCAGAGCGACTTAATTGAAATGCATTCCAGGTGATTACCTTATGAAGCTGGTTGAGAGAGTGTTCAAAGCTGTCATCAAGGCAAAGGGGGGCTACTTTGAAGAATCTCAAATATCAAATATATTTTAATTTGTTTAACACTTTGTTGGTTACATGATTCCATATGTTTTATTTCATAGTTTTGATGACTTCACTATTATTCTACAATGTAGAAAATAGTCAAAATAAAGAAAAACCCTGGAATGAGTAGGTGTCCAAACTTTTGACTGGTGCTGTAAGTGTTCACACCCCAGTGTCAATACAAGTTAGATTCACCTTTGGCATCGTATTTCTGGGTAAATATCTAATATCTAAGAGTTTACATGGATTGTATAATATTATTTTTTCTAATTCTTCCAGCTCTGTAAAGTTGGTTGCTAGACAGCCATTTTCAAGTCTTGTCATAGATTTTCAAGCTGATTTAAGTAAAAACTGTAGCTAGACCACTAAGGAAAGTCAATGCCATCTTGGTAAGCAACACCAGTGTATCTTTGGCCTTGTGTTTTAGGTTATTGTCCTGCTGAAAGGTGAATTTGTCTCCCAGGGTCTGTTGGAAAGCAGACTGAACCAGGTTTTCGTGAGGTTTTTGCCTGTGCTTAGCTCTATTCCGTTTCTTTTTATCCTAAAAAAAAAGTCCCTAGTCCTTGCCGAGGACAAGCATACCCATAACATGATGCAGCCACCACCATGATTGAAAATATGAAGGGAGTGGTACTCAGTGATGTGTTGTGTTGGCCCCAAACATAACGCTTGGTATTCAGTATTTAAAGTTCCTTTCTTTGCCAATCCAACACAACACATCACTCTCACATCTCACACATCAGAGAGCAGCTTGTATTTTCTATTTGTATTTATTATGGATCCTCATTAACTGCTGCCAAGGCTAAATTTAAAGCTGTTGTGCATTTTTTTTTAAACATTCAAATACATTTCACAACAAATTTTACAACACATTAAGTGTGTGCCCTCAGGCCAGCATTCAACTACCACATATCTATAACACAAAATCCATGCATACTTTGTGTTATCGTGTGTGTCTGTACCTGTGTGTCTGTACCTGTGTGTCTGTACCTGTGTGTCTGTACCTGTGTGTGTGTACCTGTGTGTCTGTACCTGTGTGTCTGTACCTGTGTGTGTGTACCTGTGTGTCTGTACCTGTGTGTGTGTACCTGTGTGTCTGTACCTGTGTGTGTGTCTGTACCTGTGTGTCTGTACCTGTGTGTCTGTACCTGTGTGTGTGTACCTGTGTGTGTGTATGTACCTGTGTGTGTGTCTGTACCTGTGTGTCTGTACCTGTGTGTCTGTACCTGTGTGTGTGTACCTGTGTGTGTGTCTGTACCTGTGTGTCTGTACCTGTGTGTCTGTACCTGTGTGTCTGTACCTGTGTGTGTGTACCTGTGTGTGTGTCTGTACCTGTGTGTCTGTACCTGTGTGTCTGTACCTGTGTGTCTGTACCTGTGTGTGTGTACCTGTGTGTGTGTCTGTACCTGTGTGTCTGTACCTGTGTGTGTGTCTCTACATAGTCCCCGTTGTTCCATAAGGTGTATTTTTATCAGTTTTTTTTATCTGATTCTCCTGCTGCATCAGTTACCTGATGTGGAATAGAGTTCCATGTAGTCATGGCTCTATGTAGTACTGTGGAATAGAGTACCATGTGGTCATGGCTCTATGTAGTACTGTGGAATAGAGTACCATGTGGTCATGGCTCTATGTAGTACTGTGGAATAGAGTTCCATGTAGTCATGGCTCTATGTAGTACTGTGGAATAGAGTTCCATGTAGTCATGGCTCTATGTAGTACTGTGGAATAGAGTTCCATGTAGTCATGGCTCTATGTAGTACTGTGGAATAGAGTTCCATGTAGTCATGGCTCTATGTAGTACTGTGGAATAGAGTTCCATGTAGTCATGGCTCTATGTAGTACTGTGGAATAGAGTTCCATGTAGTCATGGCTCTATGTAGTACTGTGGAATAGAGTTCCATGTAGTCATGGCTCTATGTAGTACTGTGGAATAGAGTTCCATGTAGTCATGGCTCTATGTAGTACTGTGGAATAGAGTTCCATGTCGTCATGGCTCTATGTAGTACTGTGGAATAGAGTTCCATGTAGTCATGGCTCTATGTAGTACTGTGGAATAGAGTTCCATGTAGTCATGGCTCTATGTAGTACTGTGGAATAGAGTTCCATGTAGTCATGGCTCTATGTAGTACTGTGGAATAGAGTTCCATGTAGTCATGGCTCTATGTAGTACTGTGGAATAGAGTTCCATGTAGTCATGGCTCTATGTAGTACTGTGGAATAGAGTTCCATGTAGTCATGGCTCTATGTAGTACTGTGGAATAGAGTTCCATGTAGTCATGGCTCTATGTAGTACTGTGGAATAGAGTTCCATGTAGTCATGGCTCTATGTAGTACTGTGGAATAGAGTTCCATGTAGTCATGGCTCTATGTAGTACTGTGGAATAGAGTTCCATGTCGTCATGGCTCTATGTAGTACTGTGGAATAGAGTTCCATGTAGTCATGGCTCTATGTAGTACTGTGGAATAGAGTTCCATGTAGTCATGCCTCTATGTAGTACTGTGTGCCTCCCATAGTCTGATCTGGACTTGGGGACTGTGAAGAGACCTCTGGTGGCATGTCTTGTTGGGTATGTTTAAGCTGTGTGCCAGTAGTTCAAACAGACAGCTCGGTACATTCAACATGTCAATGCTTCTCACAAATACAAGTAGTGATGGAGTCAAGCTCTCCACCACTTTGAGCCAGGGGAAATTGACATGCCTATTATTCATTTTATCTCTCTGTGTACATTTAAGGGGCCAGCCGTGCTGCTCTGCTCTGAGCCAATTGTTATTCTTCTAAGTCCCTCTTTGTGGCACCTGACCACACGACTGGACAGTAGTCCAGGTGCGACAAAACTAGGGCCTGTAGGACCTGCCTTGTTGATAGCGTTGTTATGAACAGACCTCTCCCCATCTTAGCTACTGTTGCATCAATATGTTTGACAATGACAGTTTACGATTCAGTTTAGTCTCCACAACTTGCTCAATTTCCACATTATTCATTACAATATTTAGTTTAGGTTTAGGGTTTAGTGAATGGTTTTGTCCCAAATACAATGCTTTTAGCTTTTGAAATATTTAGGACTAACTTATCTATTGCCACCATTTTAATACTGACCGCACCACGTTGTCTAGTGTTGCAGTGATTTAACTTGCTGTGGAAGCTGACTGGTATAGTGTTGAGTCATCAGTATAGCTAGACACACAGGCTTTACTCAGAGCCAGTGACAGGTCATTAGTAAATATTGAAAAAATAAGGGGCCTAGACAGCTGCCCTGGGGAATTCCTGGAGAATTCCTGATTCTACCTGGATTATGTTGAAGAGGCTCTGTGTTCTGTCAGACAGGTAACTCTCAATCCACCATATAGCAGGGGGTGTAAAGCCATAACACATATGTTTTTCCAGCAGCAGACTATGATCGATAATGTCAAAAGCTGCACTGAAATCTAAAACAGCTCCCACAATCATTTTATTATCAATATTACTAGCTGAAAACATTTGAATCTGCTATAGGACAAGTTAATCAGTGGGTGATAAAAAGTGGGGGAACTAAAACATCCCTTCCCTAATCTGATAGTGGTAGATGCTCAGTCTTCCCCATGGCTCTACATCATTCACTCACAGGGCCACTCAGCCAGAGAGGAAGATGCAAAGCAAGAGGTTTAACGGGGCCAAAATCGATGTTCTCCAGCAGGTGGCGTTTTTCATTTTTTTCACTCACCAACCTTGGAGTTTTTGTATAGAGGTCAAAAGAGATTGTCGAATTTGTATTTTTTGGTTGTGCCTGTTGTTCATTCGCGTATCGTCCATCACATTGGATAGAATGGTTCCACCTTGCCTCCTGTCGACTGCCTTACATTTTTTAAGACATATATTTTAATTGTTAGAGCAAAGTTTACTTTAATTTACTTTACTGTATTTTACTTATCTACTTAATTTACTTTACTTTTCTTAGCCATTTGCTTTACTATACTTTACTTAGCTATTTAATTTACTGTAGATATTTACTTTAGTTTACTTTACTGTACAATGCTAGTTACTTTATTTACCCACTAACTCACATTACTTTACTTTACTTCTAACTCACTTTACTTTACTACTAACTTCATTTACATACAGTACAATAGGGTTGTAACATGCGTTGCCATGGTTTCCCCAGGCAGCACTAACTCCAGGAACAGTAGCCACAGAGACGGGAGCGAGTCAGTACAGCAGAAGACCAAGAAACAGCTGATCAAGGAGAAACTCAGAGAACAGATGATCAAAGCCAAGACCTTCACTATCAAAAGGTGGGATTGACTGGTTGAATGATTGATTAGTTGATCGACTGACTGATTGGTTGATTGATTGTATTTGTGTCGTTGTCTCTCCAGGACCATGGAGGTGTACCTGCCCATCCGTCTGTTCTTCTACAACCTGGTCCATCCAGAGTACAGCGCTGTGACAGACGTCTATGTTCTAATGTTCCTGGCCGACACCGTCGACTTCATTATCATCGTCTTCGGCTTCTCTGCTTTTGGGGTACGTATGCTGGTCTCTTTTGGGGTACGTATGCTGGTCTCTTGGGGTACGTATGCTGGTCTCTTTAGGGGTACGTATGCTGGTCTCTTTAGGGGTACGTATGCTGGTCTCTTTAGGGGTACGTATGCTGGTCTCTTTTGGGGTACGTATGCTGGTCTCTTTTGGGGTACGTATGCTCGTCTCTTTAGGGGTACGTATGCTGGTCTCTTTAGGGGTACGTATGCTGGTCTCTTTTGGGGTACGTATGCTGGTCTCTTTAGGGGTACGTATGCTGGTCTCTCTTGGGGTACGTATGCTGGTCTCTTTAGGGGTACGTATGCTGGTCTCTTTAGGGGTACGTATGCTGGTCTCTTTAGGGGTACGTATGCTGGTCTCTTTTGGGGTACGTATGCTGGTCTCTTTTGGGGTACGTATGCTCGTCTCTTTTGGGGTACGTATGCTCGTCTCTTTAGGGGTACGTATGCTGGTCTCTTTTGGGGTACGTATGCTGGTCTCTTTTGGGGTACGTATGCTGGTCTCTTTAGGGGTACGTATGCTGGTCTCTTTTGGGGTACGTATGCTGGTCTCTTTAGGGGTACGTATGATGGTCTCTTTGGGGTACGTATGATGGTCTCTTTGGGGTACGTATGCTGGTCTCTTTTGGGGTACGTATGCTGGTCTCTTGGGGTACGTATGCTCGTCTCTTTTGGGGTACGTATGCTGGTCTCTTGGGGTACGTATGCTGGTCTCTTGGGGTACGTATGCTGGTCTCTTTAGGGGTACGTATGCTGGTCTCTTGGGGTACGTATGCTGGTCTCTTGGGGTACGTATGCTGGTCTCTTTTGGGGTACGTATGCTGGTCTCTTTTGGGGTACGTATGCTGGTCTCTTTTGGGGTACGTATGCTCGTCTCTTTTGGGGTACGTATGCTGGTCTCTTTTGGGGTACGTATGCTGGTCTCTTTTGGGGTACGTATGCTCGTCTCTTTTGGGGTACGTATGCTGGTCTCTTGGGGTACGTATGCTGGTCTCTTGGGGTACGTATGCTGGTCTCTTTAGGGGTACGTATGCTGGTCTCTTGGGGTACGTATGCTGGTCTCTTGGGGTACGTATGCTGGTCTCTTTAGGGGTACGTATTTTGGTCTCTTTAGGGGTACGTATGATGGTCTCTTTTGGGGTACGTATGCTGGTCTCTTTTGGGGTACCTACGCTACCATTCAAAAGTTTGATGTCACTTCGAAATGTCTTTGTTTTTGAAAGAAAAACACGTTTTTTTTGTCTATTAAAATAACATCAAATTAACCAGAAATACAGTGTAGACATTGTTAATGTTGTAAAGGACTATTGTAGCTGGAAACAGCAGATTTGTTATGGAATATCTACAAAGGCGTACAGAGGCCCATTATCAGCAACCATCACTCCTGTGTTACCATGGCACGTTGTGTTAGTTAGTTTTGGGGTGTCTAGTTTAGTCTCTTTTGGGGAATGCCTAGTCTCTTTTGGGGAATGCCTAGTCTCTTTTGGGGTATGTCTAGTCTATTTTGGGGTTTGTCTAGTCTAGTCTCTTTTGGGGTATGTCTTGTCTAGTCTCTGTTGGGGAACGTCTAGTCTCTTTTGGGGTATGTCTAGTCTATTTTGGGGTTTGTCTAGTCTAGTCTCTTTTGGGGTTTGTCTAGTCTAGTCTCTGTTGGGGAATGCCTAGTCTCTTTTGGGGTATGTCTAGTCTATTTTGGGGTATGTCTGGTCTAGTCTCTTTTGGGGTATGTCAAGTCTAGTCTCTGTTGGGGAATGTCTAGTCTCTTTTGGGGTATGTCTAGTCTATTTTGGGGTATGTCTAGTCTAGTCTCTTTTGGGGTATGTCTAGTCTAGTCTCTGTTGGGGAATGTCTAGTCTCTTTTGGGGTATGTCTAGTCTAGTCTCTGTTGGGGAATGTCTAGTCTCTTTTGGGGTTTGTCCAGTCTAGTCTCTGTTGGGGTATGTCTAGTCTAGTCTCTGTTGGGGTCTGTCTAGTCTAGTCTCTGTTGGGGTATGTCTAGTCTAGTCTCTGTTGGGGTCTGTCTAGTCTAGTCTCTGTTGGGGTCTGTCTAGTCTCTGTTGGGGTCTGTCTAGTCTAGTCTCTGTTGGGGTCTGTCTAGTCTAGTCTCTGTTGGGGTATGTCTAGTCTAGTCTCTGTTGGGGTTTGTCTAGTCTAGTCTCTGTTGGGGTTTGTCTAGTCTAGTCTCTGTTGGGGTATGTCTAGTCTCTGTTGGGGTCTGTATAGTCTAGTCTCTGTTGGGGTATATCTAGTCTAGTCTCTGTTGGGGAATGTCTAGTCTCTGTTGGGGTCTGTCTAGTCTAGTCTCTGTTGGGGTATGTCTAGTCTAGTCTCTGTTGGGGTCTGTCTAGTCTAGTCTCTGTTGGGGTATGTCTAGTCTAGTCTCTGTTGGGGTTTGTCTAGTCTAGTCTCTGTTGGGGTTTGTCTAGTCTAGTCTCTGTTGGGGTTTGTCTAGTCTCTGTTGGGGTTTGTCTAGTCTAGTCTCTGTTGGGGTTTGTCTAGTCTAGTCTCTGTTGGGGTTTGTCTAGTCTAGTCTCTGTTGGGGTTTGTCTAGTCTCTGTTGGGGTATGTCTAGTCTCTGTTGGGGTATGTCTAGTCTCTGTTGGTGATATATACTGTCCTCTGGGGCTAGAGCTATCCACTAACCCTATCCCCACTAGGGTTAGAGCTATCCACTAACCCTATCCCCACTAGGGTTACAGTTAGTGAAAAGTTAGTTGAAATGTTGACAGTTACTTGAACATTTACCTTATCTTATCTGTCAGAAACACCATGGGAGCAGACATCACTTCCTCTTATCTTACCTTATCTTTTCTTATCTGTCAGAATCACTCAGCGAGGGCAGACATCACTTCCTCTTATCTTATCTGTCAGAATCACTCAGCAAGGGCAGACATCACTTCCTCTTATCTTTTCTTATCTGTCAGAATCACTCAGCGAGGGCAGACATCACTTCCTCTTATCTTACCTTATCTTTTCTTATCTGTCAGAATCACTCAGCGAGGGCAGACATCACTTCCTCTTATCTTTTCTTATCTGTCAGAATCACTCAGCGAGGGCAGACATCACTTCCTCTTATCTTTTCTTATCTGTCAGAATCACTCAGCGAGGGAAGACATCACTTCCTCTTATCTTACCTTATCTTTTCTTATCTGTCAGAATCACTCAGCGAGGGCAGACATCACTTCCTCTTATCTTATCTGTCAGAATCACTCAGCGAGGGCAGACATCACTTCCTCTTATCTTTTCTTATCTGTCAGAATCACTCAGCAAGGGCAAACATCACTTCCTCTTATCTTATCTGTCAGAATCACTCAGCAAGGGCAGACATCACTTCCTCTTATCTTTTCTTATCTGTCAGAATCACTCAGCGAGGGCAGACATCCCTTCCTCTTATCTTACCTTATCTTTTCTTATCTGTCAGAATCACTCCGCGAGGGCAGACATCACTTCCTCTTATCTTTTCTTATCTGTCAGAATCACTCAGCGAGGGCAGACATCACTTCCTCTTATATTTTCTTATCTGTCAGAATCACTCAGCGAGGGCAGACATCACTTCCTCTTATCTTTTCTTATCTGTCAGAATCACTCAGCGAGGGCAGACATCACTTCCTCTTATCTTTTCTTATCTGTCAGAATCACTCAGCGAGGGCAGACATCACTTCCTCTTATCTTTTCTTATCTGTCAGAATCACTCCGCGAGGGCAGACATCACTTCCTCTTATCTTTTCTTATCTGTCAGAATCACTCAGCGAGGGCAGACATCACTTCCTCTTATCTTTTCTTATCTGTCAGAATCACTCAGCAAGGGCAAACATCACTTCCTCTTATCTTATCTGTCAGAATCACTCAGCAAGGGCAGACATCACTTCCTCTTATCTTTTCTTATCTGTCAGAATCACTCAGCGAGGGCAGACATCACTTCCTCTTATCTTTTCTTATCTGTCAGAATCACTCCGCGAGGGCAGACATCACTTCCTCTTATCTTATCTTATCTGTCAGAATCACTCAGCGAGGGCAGACATCACTTCCTCTTATCTTTTCTTATCTGTCAGAATCACTCAGCAAGGGCAAACATCACTTCCTCTTATCTTTTCTTATCTGTCAGAATCACTCAGCGAGGGCAGACATCCCTTCCTCTTATCTTACCTTATCTTTTCTTATCTGTCAGAATCACTCAGCGAGGGCAGACATCCCTTCCTCTTATCTTACCTTATCTTTTCTTATCTGTCAGAATCACTCAGCGAGGGCAGACATCACTTCCTCTTATCTTTTCTTATCTGTCAGAATCACTCCGCGAGGGCAGACATCACTTCCTCTTATCTTTTCTTATCTGTCAGAATCACTCAGCGGGAGCAGACATCACTTCCTCTTATCTTTTCTTATCTGTCAGAATCACTCAGCGGGAGCAGACATCCCTTCCTCTTATCTTACCTTATCTTTTCTTATCTGTCAGAATCACTCAGCGAGGGCAGACATCACTTCCTCTTATCTTATCTGTCAGAATCACTCAGCGAGGGCAGACATCACTTCCTCTTATCTTTTCTTATCTGTCAGAATCACTCAGCAAGGGCAAACATCACTTCCTCTTATCTTATCTGTCAGAATCACTCAGCAAGGGCAGACATCACTTCCTCTTATCTTTTCTTATCTGTCAGAATCACTCAGCGAGGGCAGACATCCCTTCCTCTTATCTTACCTTATCTTTTCTTATCTGTCAGAATCACTCCGCGAGGGCAGACATCACTTCCTCTTATCTTTTCTTATCTGTCAGAATCACTCAGCGAGGGCAGACATCACTTCCTCTTATATTTTCTTATCTGTCAGAATCACTCAGCGAGGGCAGACATCACTTCCTCTTATCTTTTCTTATCTGTCAGAATCACTCAGCGAGGGCAGACATCACTTCCTCTTATCTTTTCTTATCTGTCAGAATCACTCAGCGAGGGCAGACATCACTTCCTCTTATCTTTTCTTATCTGTCAGAATCACTCCGCGAGGGCAGACATCACTTCCTCTTATCTTTTCTTATCTGTCAGAATCACTCAGCGAGGGCAGACATCACTTCCTCTTATCTTTTCTTATCTGTCAGAATCACTCAGCAAGGGCAAACATCACTTCCTCTTATCTTATCTGTCAGAATCACTCAGCAAGGGCAGACATCACTTCCTCTTATCTTTTCTTATCTGTCAGAATCACTCAGCGAGGGCAGACATCACTTCCTCTTATCTTTTCTTATCTGTCAGAATCACTCCGCGAGGGCAGACATCACTTCCTCTTATCTTATCTTATCTGTCAGAATCACTCAGCGAGGGCAGACATCACTTCCTCTTATCTTTTCTTATCTGTCAGAATCACTCAGCAAGGGCAAACATCACTTCCTCTTATCTTATCTGTCAGAATCACTCAACAAGGGCAGACATCACTTCCTCTTATCTTTTCTTATCTGTCAGAATCACTCAGCGAGGGCAGACATCCCTTCCTCTTATCTTACCTTATCTTTTCTTATCTGTCAGAATCACTCAGCGAGGGCAGACATCCCTTCCTCTTATCTTACCTTATCTTTTCTTATCTGTCAGAATCACTCAGCGAGGGCAGACATCACTTCCTCTTATCTTTTCTTATCTGTCAGAATCACTCCGCGAGGGCAGACATCACTTCCTCTTATCTTTTCTTATCTGTCAGAATCACTCAGCGGGAGCAGACATCCCTTCCTCTTATCTTACCTTATCTTTTATAATCTTTTCTGTCAGAAACACTCAGCAGGAGCAGACATCACGTCGTCCCTGTCGGAGGACCAGGTTCCCGGAGCATTCCTGGTGATGGTTCTGATCCAGTTTGGGACCATGGTGGTGGACCGGGCCCTGTACCTCAAGAAGACAGTGCTGGGGAAGGTCATCTTCCAGGTGATCCTGGTGTTCGGGATCCACTTCTGGATGTTCTTCATCCTGCCCGGAGTCACTGAGAGGTTAATACTCACCTTATGATGTTAATTTGTTAATTTGTTAATTGGTTAATTCATTACGGAATCCACTTCTGGATGTTCTTCATCCTGCCCGGAGTCACTGAGAGGTTAATACTCACCTTGTGGAGTAAATTAGTTAATACATGTGATTTATTGGGTTGATTTAATACATTTGTTGTTGAATTAGTTCATTTTGTAAACATGAATGGACTAGGTCAGATCTCCTTAGGGGGGGGTAGGGGCCTCGTGATTGATTAAGGATGTATCATTACTATTCGTGTTTGTCATTAGTAACCTTGCTTAACAGTATTTATACCTCTGTCCACTTTGCAGGCGTTTCAATGAGAACACAGTAGCCAAGCTATGGTACTGTATCAAGTGTATCTACTTTGGGCTGTCAGCCTATCAGATCCGCTGTGGCTACCCCACCAGAGTCCTGGGTAACTTCCTCACCAAGAGCTACAACTACGCCAACCTCTTCCTGTTTCAAGGGTGAGTTAGGACAAGGGGGTTCCCCGACTTTATTTTGGGGGCCACAGACCAACTACGCCAACCTCTTCCTGTTTCAAGGGTGAGTTAGGACAAGGGGGTTCCCCGACTTTATTCTGGGGGCCACAGACCAACTACGTCAACCTCTTCCTGTTTCAAGGTTGAGTTAGGACAAGGGGGGGCGGGGTGTTCCCCAATGACGGAAAAGGGGGGGGGCCTGAATTAAAAAGTTTGGGAGCCTCTGCTCTAAACGTGTTCCTCGCCAAATTAATTTAATCTGTTGTAGCAGGGAACCTGGAACCTGGAACCTGGAACCTGGCCAGGTTCCCTGCATTAGGACCCAAGTTTGGGAAACATTGATTTAGGACACTGTAGGGTATAGTAGGACATTCAACTCACACATTCAACATACAGAAGAAAATCACTATTGTATTGTGTTGTAAGTCTCTCTATACGCCTTTATAGTGTGACCCAGTGTACTTGAGTCCAGGAATCTGACTTGACTTGTGACACAAGTCACAATTAAACTGTATTTGAGAAATAGGTTGTGATTTGAGAGCCAGTGTCACTACACTGTGTGTGTTTGTGTGTGTGTTTGTGTGCGCTCTCCCCTTCCAGGTTCCGTCTGATCCCGTTCCTGACTGAGCTGCGTGCGGTGATGGACTGGGTCTGGACCGACACCTCTCTGTCTTTATCCTCTTGGATCTGTGTGGAAGACATCTACGCTCACATCTTCGTCCTCAAGTGCTGGAGGGAGTCAGAGAGGGTAGGTTGTGTATCCTCCTTGTTCATGTGTCTGTGGGACCAACAGGGTTCGAACACGAGCTCTGCCCACTGCGTCACAAGAATGTGTTAGCTTAGCCCACTCAGCTAGAACCTAGAGAAGGCTCAGTGTTAGCTTAGCCCACTCAGCTAGAACCTAGAGAAGGCCCAGTGTTAGCTTAGCCCACTCAGCTAGAACCTAGAGAAGGCCCAGTGTTAGCTTAGCCCACTCAGCTAGAACCTAGAGAAGGCCCAGTGTTAGCTTAGCCCACTCAGCTAGAACCTAGAGAAGGCCCAGTGTTAGCTTAGCCCACTCAGCTAGAACCTAGAGAAGGCCCAGTGTTAGCTTAGCCCACTCAGCTAGAACCTAGAGAAGGCCCAGTGTTAGCTTAGCCCACTCAGCTAGAACCTAGAGAAGGCCCAGTGTTAGCTTAGCCCACTCAGCTAGAACCTAGAGAAGGCCCAGTGTTAGCTTAGCCCACTCAGCTAGAACCTAGAGAAGGCCCGGTGTTAGCTTAGCCCACTCAGCTAGAACCTAGAGAAGGCCCGGTGTTAGCTTAGCCCACTCAGCTAGAACCTAGAGAAGGCCCAGTGTTAGCTTAGCCCACTCAGCTAGAACCTAGAGAAGGCCCGGTGTTAGCTTAGCCCACTCAGCTAGAACCTAGAGAAGGACCAGTGTTAGCTTAGCCCACTCAGCTAGAACCTAGAGAAGGACCAGTGTTAGCTTAGCCCACTCAGCTAGAACCTAGAGAAGGCCCAGTGTTAGCTTAGCCCACTCGGCTAGAACCTAGAGAAGGCCCAGTGTTAGCTTAGCCCACTCAGCTAGAACCTAGAGAAGGCCCAGTGTTAGCTTAGCCCACTCAGCTAGAACCTAGAGAAGGACCAGTGTTAGCTTAGCCCACTCAGCTAGAACCTAGAGAAGGCCCGGTGTTAGCTTAGCCCACTCAGCTAGAACCTAGAGAAGGACCAGTGTTAGCTTAGCCCACTCAGCTAGAACCTAGAGAAGGACCAGTGTTAGCTTAGCCCACTCAGCTAGAACCTAGAGAAGGCCCAGTGTTAGCTTAGCCCACTCAGCTAGAACCTAGAGAAGGACCAGTGTTAGCTTAGCCCACTCAGCTAGAACCTAGAGAAGGCCCAGTGTTAGCTTAGCCCACTCAGCTAGAACCTAGAGAAGGCCCAGTGTTAGCTTAGCCCACTCAGCTAGAACCTAGAGAAGGCCCAGTGTTAGCTTAGCCCACTCAGGTAGAACCTCTAGGTAAACCCCTTCAACTCATCCAGAACGCCGCAGCCCGTCTGGTGTTCAACCTTCCCAAGTTCTCTCACGTCACCCCGCTCCTCCGTTCTCTCCACTGGCTTCCAGTTGAAGCTCGCATCCGCTACAAGACCATGGTGCTTGCCTACGGAGCTGTGAGGGGAACGGCACCTCAGTACCTCCAGGCTCTGATCAGGCCCTACACCCAAACAAGGGCACTGCGTTCATCCACCTCTGGCCTGATCGCCTCCCTACCACTGAGGAAGTACAGCTCCCGCTCAGCCCAGTCAAAACTGTTCGCTGCCCTGGCCCCCCAATGGTGGAACAAACTCCCTCACGACGCCAGGACAGCGGAGTCAATCACCACCTTCCGGAGACACCTGAAACCCCACCTCTTTAAGGAATACCTAGGATAGGATAAGTAATCCCTCTCACCCCCCTTAAGTTTTAGATGCACTATTGTAAAGTGACTGTTCCACTGGATGTCATAAGGTGAATGCACCAATTTGTAAGTCGCTCTGGATAAGAGCGTCTGCTAAATGACTTAAATGTAAATGTAAATGTAGAGAAGGCCCAGTGTTAGTTTAGCCCACTCTGCTAGAACCTAGAGAAGGCCCAGTGTTAGCTTAGCCCACTCAGCTAAAACCTAGAGAAGGCCCAGTGTTAGCTTAGCCCACTCAGCTAGAACCTAGAGAAGGCCCAGTGTTAGCTTAGCCCACTCAGCTAAAACCTAGAGAAGACCCAGTGTTAGTTTAGCCCACTCAGCTAGAACCTAGAGAAGGCCCAGTGTTAGCTTAGCCCACTCAGCTAAAACCTAGAGAAGGCCCAGTGTTAGCTTAGCCCACTCAGGTAGAACCTAGAGAAGGCCCAGTGTTAGCTTAGCCCACTCAGGTAGAACCTAGAGAAGGCCCAGTGTTAGCTTAGCCCACTCAGGTAGAACCTAGAGAAGGCCCAGTGTTAGCTTAGCCCACTCAGCTAGAACCTAGAGAAGGACCAGTGTTAGTTTAGCCCACTCAACTAGAACCTAGAGAAGGCCCAGTTTTAGCTTAGCCCACTCAGCTAGAACCTAGAGAAGGCCCAGTGTTAGCTTAGCCCACTCAGCTAGAACCTAGAGAAGGACCAGTGTTAGTTTAGCCCACTCAGCTAGAACCTAGAGAAGGCCCAGTGTTAGTTTAGCCCACTCAGCTAGAACCTAGAGAAGGCCCGGTGTTAGCTTAGCCCACTCAGCTAGAACCTAGAGAAGGCCCAGTGTTAGCTTAGCCCACTCAGCTAGAACCTAGAGAAGGCCCAGAGTTAGCTTAGCCCACTCAGCTAGAACCTAGAGAAGGACCAGTGTTAGCTTAGCCCACTCAGCTAGAACCTAGAGAAGGCCCGGTGTTAGCTTAGCCCACTCAGCTAGAACCTAGAGAAGGCCCAATGTTAGCTTAGCCCACTCAGCTAGAACCTAGAGAAGGCCCGGTGTTAGCTTAGCCCACTCAGCTAGAACCTAGAGAAGGCCCGGTGTTAGCTTAGCCCACTCAGCTAGAACCTAGAGAAGGCCCAGTGTTAGCTTAGCCCACTCAGCTAGAACCTAGAGAAGGCCCGGTGTTAGCTTAGCCCACTCAGGTAGAACCTAGAGAAGGCCCAGTGTTAGTTTAGCCCACTCAGCTAGAACCTAGAGAAGGCCCGGTGTTAGCTTAGCCCACTCAGCTAGAACCTAGAGAAGGCCCAGTGTTAGCTTAGCCCATTCAGCTAGAACCTAGAGAAGGCCCATCACTGCCTTCTGGTTTTTATATATGTTTTTATATATATATTTTTCCACAAGCTGCATTTGTGTTGCAAAGTTAGATTTGATTGAAACTTTAGCTCTGGGAGTTTAGACTTCAGGTCCTCAGCTCTTCAGGTCTAAGGCAAGATTAACCAGATAACCATGGACAGGACAGGATACAATCCACTCATCATGGGAGCGTGGTCACAGAACCAACCACCTTACATCACATAACTCTATGGATGCATCCCAAATGGCACCCTATTCCCTATAGCCTAGTGGTTAGAGCGTTGGACTAGTAACCGGAAGGTTGCGAGTTCAAACCCCTGAGCTGACAAGGTACAAATCTGTCGTTCTGCCCCTGAACAGGCGGTTAGGTTAACCCACTGTTCCCAGGCCATCATTGAAAATAAGAATTTGTTCTTAACTGACTTGCCTAGTTAAATAAAGGTAAAAAAATAAATAAAATAAAATAAATATAGTGCAATACTTTTGACCAGGACCCACTGGCACCATATTGCCTATGGACTATTTGGGACCTGGTCACTTTATATGGCACAAGGGTGCCATTTCAGAGGTACCCTCAGTCCATAACTATAGTCCTCTCCTCTCCAGTGGTATCCTCGGTCCATAACTATAGTCCTCCTCTCCTCTCCAGTGGTACCCTCAGTCCATAACTATAGTCCTCCTCTCCTCTCCAGTGGTACCCTCAGTCCATAACTATAGTCCTCTCCTCTCCAGTGGTACCCTCAGTCCATAACTATAGTCCTCTCCTCTCCAGTGGTATCCTCAGTCCATAACTATAGTCCTCTCCTCTCCAGTGGTATCCTCAGTCCATAACTATAGTCCTCTCCTCTCCAGTGGTACCCTCAGTCCATAACTATAGTCCTCTCCTCTCCAGTGGTACCCTCAGTCCATAACTATAGTCCTCTCCTCTCCAGTGGTATCCTCGGTCCTTAACTATAGTCCACCTCGCCTCTCCAGTGGTATCCTCAGTACATAACTATAGTCCTCCTCGCCTCTCCAGTGGTATCCTCAGTACATAACTATAGTCCTCCTCTCCTCTCCAGTGGTATCCTCGGTCCATAACTATAGTCCTCCTCGCCTCTCCAGTGGTATCCTCAGTCCATAACTATAGTCCTCCTCTCCTCTCCAGTGGTACCCTCAGTCCATAACTATAGTCCTCTCCTCTCCAGTGGTATCCTCAGTCCATAACTATAGTCCTCTCCTCTCCAGTGGTATCCTCGGTCCATAACTATAGTCCTCCTCTCCTCTTCAGTGGTATCCTCAGTCCATAACTATAGTCCTCCTCTCCTCTCCAGTGGTATCCTCAGTCCATAACTATTGTCCTCCTCTCCAGTGGTACCCTCAGTCCATAACTATAGTCCTCTCCTCTCCAGTGGTATCCTCGGTCCTTAACTATAGTCCTCCTCTCCTCTCCAGTGGTACCCTCAGTCCATAACTATAGTCCTCCTCTCCTCTCCAGTGGTACCCTCAGTCCATAACTATAGTCCTCTCCTCTCCAGTGGTACCCTCAGTCCATAACTATAGTCCTCTCCTCTCCAGTGGTATCCTCAGTCCATAACTATAGTCCTCTCCTCTCCAGTGGTATCCTCAGTCCATAACTATAGTCCTCTCCTCTCCAGTGGTACCCTCAGTCCATAACTATAGTCCTCTCCTCTCCAGTGGTACCCTCAGTCCATAACTATAGTCCTCTCCTCTCCAGTGGTATCCTCGGTCCTTAACTATAGTCCACCTCGCCTCTCCAGTGGTATCCTCAGTACATAACTATAGTCCTCCTCGCCTCTCCAGTGGTATCCTCAGTACATAACTATAGTCCTCCTCTCCTCTCCAGTGGTATCCTCGGTCCATAACTATAGTCCTCCTCGCCTCTCCAGTGGTATCCTCAGTCCATAACTATAGTCCTCCTCTCCTCTCCAGTGGTACCCTCAGTCCATAACTATAGTCCTCTCCTCTCCAGTGGTATCCTCAGTCCATAACTATAGTCCTCTCCTCTCCAGTGGTATCCTCGGTCCATAACTATAGTCCTCCTCTCCTCTTCAGTGGTATCCTCAGTCCATAACTATAGTCCTCCTCTCCTCTCCAGTGGTATCCTCAGTCCATAACTATTGTCCTCCTCTCCAGTGGTACCCTCAGTCCATAACTATAGTCCTCTCCTCTCCAGTGGTATCCTCGGTCCTTAACTATAGTCCACCTCGCCTCTCCAGTGGTATCCTCAGTACATAACTATAGTCCTCCTCGCCTCTCCAGTGGTATCCTCAGTACATAACTATAGTCCTCCTCTCCTCTCCAGTGGTATCCTCGGTCCATAACTATAGTCCTCCTCGCCTCTCCAGTGGTATCCTCAGTCCATAACTATAGTCCTCCTCTCCTCTCCAGTGGTACCCTCAGTCCATAACTATAGTCCTCTCCTCTCCAGTGGTATCCTCAGTCCATAACTATAGTCCTCTCCTCTCCAGTGGTATCCTCGGTCCATAACTATAGTCCTCCTCTCCTCTTCAGTGGTATCCTCAGTCCATAACTATAGTCCTCCTCTCCTCTCCAGTGGTATCCTCAGTCCATAACTATTGTCCTCCTCTCCAGTGGTATCCTCAGTCCATAACTATAGTCCTCTCCTCTCCCTTGGTATCCTCAGTCCATAACTATTGTCCTCCTCTCCAGTGGTATCCTCAGTCCATAACTATAGTCCTCTCCTCTCCCTTGGTATCCTCAGTCCATAACTATTGTCCTCCTCTCCAGTGGTATCCTCAGTCCATATCTATAGTCCTCTCCTCTCCAGTGGTATCCTCAGTCCATAACTATTGTCCTCCTCTCCAGTGGTATCCTCAGTCCATAACTATAGTCCTCCTCTCCAGTGGTATCCTCAGTCCATAACTATAGTCCTCTCCTCTCCCTTGGTATCCTCAGTCTATAACTATAGTCCTCCTCTCCAGTGGTATCCTCAGTCCATAACTATAGTCCTCCTCTCCAGTGGTATCCTGAGTCCATAACTATAGTCCTCCTCTCCTCTCCAGTGGTATCCTCAGTCCATAACTATAGTCCTCTCCTCTCCCTTGGTATCCTCAGTCCATAACTAAAGTCCTCTCCTCTCCAGTGGTTTCCTCAGTCCATAACTATAGTCCTGCTCTCCCCCTCCAGAGATACCCCCAGCCGCGGGGCCAGGCGAAGAAGCCGGTGGTGAAGTATGGGATGGGAGGGATGATCGTCATGCTTCTGATCTGTATCATCTGGTTCCCTCTACTCTTCATGTCTCTGGTCAAGTCTGTGGTGGGGGTGGTCAACAAACCACTGGACGTCTCCTTCTCCATCACCCTGGCCGGGTTCCAGGTACTGTAACAGAACTAAGGCTCTGCTACTGATAGGTCCATCAGTTGCTCGGGTTCGAGATGAATCCGTCTGTCCGTCAGTCAGACAGACAGTCCAGTCTCGTGTGACATTAGTTGGGCATTATGGGTACATTGGAATTGACCCAACCTGTTTTTGTGACTTGCTGTTCTGTAGATTACATCCTAAATTGTGTTTTCCAGCCCATAGAGATAGTTAGAGAACTCATCCTTGTAGCTGTGTCATTGCGGCGTTTGTGACAGCACCCACGATTTAAAACTATCTCCATTGTGAAATAGTCAATTTACTTATAATTATCATTATTATTATTGTTGTAAAGCTAATATTGGCGATTTACAAGCCAGCCACCTGTCCATGCTAAAACAGTTTACACCAGAGATGAGTTCTCTAACTAAGTCCATCTTTTCCAGCCCATCTTCACAATGAGTGCTCAGCAGAACCAGCTCAGAGAAGTCTCCAACCATGAATTCCATAACACATTCATGAGGTCATACCTCAGCGACCCTGTAAGTGCACGGTTACAAGTATTTCATGCAACTACTATGTGTGTCGTCGTCTCACTGGGATGGGTGGGCCGAGCACAGGGTAAATCTCCATAGTGATTGTGTCCTCTGTACAGGAAGCGATGCAGTGGTTGGAGTCCTACATGCCAGAGGACCTGACCATAGCTGAGTTGGAGGGCAGCTCTAACAGTCTGTGGACCATCAGTCCTCCCAGTAGAACTAACATCATGAAGATGCTCAGCTCCAAGGAGCAGTTCCCCATTACTGTAGCTTGGTCTATCCAACGGTAAGAACAGTCCCCCATCACTGTAGCTTGGTCTGTCCAACGGTAAGAACAGTCCCCCATTACTGTAGCTTGGTCTGTCCAACGGTAAGAACAGTCCCCCATCACTGTAGCTTGGTCTATCCAACAGTAAGAACAGTTCCCCATCACTGTAGCTTGGTCTATCCAACGGTAAGAACAGTCCCCCATCACTGTAGCTTGGTCTATCCAACGGTAAGAACAGTTCCCCATTACTGTAGCTTGGTCTGTCCAAAGGTAAGAACAGTCCCCCATCACTGTAGCTTGGTCTATCCAACGGTAAGAACAGTCTCCCATCACTGTAGCTTGGTCTATCCAACGGTAAGAACAGTCTCCCATCACTGTAGCTTGGTCTATCCAACGGTAAGAACAGTCTCCCATCACTGTAGCTTGGTCTGTCCAACGGTAAGAACAGTTCCCCATTACTGTAGCTTGGTCTGTCCAACAGTACGAACAGTTCCCCATCACTGTAGCTTGGTCTATCCAACGGTAAGAACAGTCCCCCATCACTGTAGCTTGGTCTATCCAACGGTAAGAACAGTTCCCCATTACTGTAGTGTAAAGTAGTGTAGAGTAGTGTAGTGTAGAGTAGAGTAGAGTAGAGTAGAGTTGAGTAAAGTAGAGTTGAGTAAAGTAGAGTTGAGTAGAGTAGAGTATAGTTGAGTAGAATAAAGTAGAGTAGAGTAGAGTAGAGTAGAGTAGAGTAGAGTAGAGTAGAGTAGAGTAGAGTAGAGTAGAGTAGAGTAGAGTAGAGTAGAGTAGAGTAGAGTAAAGTACACATTGGACAGCATTGCACATGTAACCGATGTGAAATGGCTAGCTAGTTAGCGGTGGTGCGCGCCAATAGTGTTTCGATCGGTGACGTCACTCGCTCTGAGACCTTAAGTAGTGGTTCCCCTTGCTCTGCAAGGGCCGCGGCTTTTGTGGAGCGATGGGTAACGATGCTTTGAGGGTGACTGTTGATGTGTGCAGAGGATCCCTGGTTCGAGCCCAGGTTGGGGCGAGGAGAGGGACGGAAGCTATACTGTTACACATATCATTGCATATCATTGCACATCATTGCACTATAAGCCACTGATGCAGACCTTTGGAACATCTACATTTGAAAAAGTCGAATAAATCCTTGTAATATAGCCTACACCATCACAATAAATCCATTATTTATTTTAGACAAGTCTAAAGACTATAAAAAAATAAAGAGAGTCGCACGCTCTATATATAAACTCATTTATTGGTGTAACGTGTACGCTGGGATTCAGGAAGCAAGTATCAGAAGTGAATAATTGTATAAATAAACGAACATGGAACAAAACAAGAAACACGGGTAGCGAACAGACATGAAACATATAAACAGAAACAATAACGCCTGGGGACGGTAATCAGGTAGGAAGAACCAAAGGGAGTGACTAGTGATAGGGAAGGTAATCAGACAGGTGATTGAGTCCAGGTGAGTCTGATGAGGAGCTGATGCGTGTAACGATGGTGACAGGTGTGCCTAATAATGTGCAGTCTGACGACCTTGAGCACCGTGTCAGTACCCCCTCCCTGATGCGCAGCTCCAACCGCAGGACGCTGACAAGAGGGACAGTCCCGAGGACCAGGAATGGGCTGGTCACTTCAGCTGAGGTGCGGGAGCCTGACGAACTGGGCCGAGGCGCGGGAGCCTGACGAACTGGGCCGAGGCGCGAGAGCCTCACAAACCGACCGAGGCGCGGGAGACTGACGAGCCGGCCGAGGTGCGGGAGCCTAACGAACAGGGCCGAGGCGCGAAAGACTGACGAGCCGGCCGAGGCGCGGGAGCCTGAAGAGCCGGCCGAGGCGCGGGAGCCTCACGAGTAGTCTATTTCAGATGAACAGATGCTCTGAGTTGTCCTTATTTTATGCCCTAATCTGGCTATGCCATATGGCTGTGAGCAACACTAGTTCATTTAGCAGACAAGATTTGCTTAGAATTCTGTGGCATTCTTTTATAGTATGAAGAATACAATGCCTTAATGTGTTTTTGTTCTTGCTGGGCCCCAGGAAGAGTAGCTGCTGCCTTGGCAGGAACTAATGGGGATCCATAATAAACCCCAGGAAGAGTAGCCTCTTCCTTGGCAGGAACTAATGGGGATCCATAATAAACCCCAGGAAGAGTAGCTGCTGCCTTGCCAGGAATTAATGGGGATCCATAATAAACCCCAGGAAGAGTAGCTGCTGCCTTGGCAGGAACTAATGGGGATCCATAATAAACCTCAGGAAGAGTAGCTGCTGTCTTGACAGGAACTAATGGGGATCCATAATAAACCCCAGGAAGAGTAGCTGCTGCCTTGGCAGGAACTAATGGGGATCCATAATAAACCTCAGGAAGAGTAGCTGCTGCATTGGCAGGAACTAATGGGGATCCATAATAAACCCCAGGAAGAGTAGCTGCTGCCTTGGCAGGAACTAATGGGGATCCATAATAAACCTCAGGAAGAGTAGCTGCTGCCTTGACAGGAACTAATGGGGATCCATAATAAACCCCAGGAAGAGTAGCTGCTGCCTTGGCAGGAACTAATGGGGATCCATAATAAACCTCAGGAAGAGTAGCTGCTGCCTTGACAGGAACTAATGGGGATCCATAATAAACCCCAGGAAGAGTAGCTGCTGCCTTGGCAGGAACTAATGGGGATCCATAATAAACCCCAGGAAGAGTAGCTGCTGCCTTGGCAGGAACTAATGGGGGTCCATAATAAATAAAAATACAAATTATGGCCAAGTCAGACTATGTATGTAGCGAATGATCAGGCCAAGATTTTAGATGTTGTGTATTGTCTGAAACAGGAACCCGACTCTGGGAGCGAAGGCTGAGTTTTCTACAGGGAAGAAAGTGATGTTTCTGGATGATAAGACCAAGCTGGAGCTATTCCTACTGCTCAATGGGACCAGAAAAGACGGAGTGTGAGTGTACTTTTAATTCATGTATTTGTCAATTAAACAATTTAAATAAATAAAAAATCAAACTATTTTTATTTTAAAAACTAATCTGAAATATTAGTGACTGTATTCCCTTCCCGGATGTTAGTAACAGCATGTTGTAATTCCTCTGTTGCCAGGGTGATAAAACATGGCTTCCAACGGTATCTCCGAGCCCCGACTGACTCTGAGGCCAAACCCATAGAGCAGCTGTCTACGGGTAAAGCTGCATTTAAACATCTCAATACACTTTACACAAATATACAATAAAATACATTTAAAAAACAAGACATTAGTCTAACACTTATCTTTATATCTGACTTTCGTGATGGTTATGTTGTAATGGTGTTAGTTGTCAATCATCTTGTCTTTATTGTATTATTTGCTTGTTGTCAGTAGTGTTATAGCGTAGGGCTTGAATCAATCCGTATCGTGGAAGTTCTGTGCTATAGTGCAATTTAAAGGCAATGTTCCCGCGTTTGTGGAGACTGCATTCACGGTAAACGCTCAATTGGAAATGACATTTTAATTTAAAATCGCGCTATAGAATCGAGCTGCGTTTATTGTCAATCATGTTATTTTGAAGCCAAAAGGTACTTTTTCCACATTGTGTAGACTAAAGTTTTTCTTATTCTACTCATTGTCTTATAGACGTGTTTATGAACATTAAAAACACAATGGTATTATATTCCATTCTATTCTATTCCTCCAGAGGAAGTATCCATCACTTTGGCATTAGAGCGTTTACATAATGATTCAGAGGGGGTCCAGGAGTGGTGGATCGTGAACCAGACTAGTCCGGGAAAGATCAACGTTCGTAGCCCCAAGAATCTGTACAACGCTGGGCTGGAGCTCTATGTCTTCAGCGATCAGGTCAGCCCTCCTAGTCTGGGCTTTCTGGCTGGATACGGGTGAGTAGAACAAACATAGCATAGCATCACATGAAATCACACCTAACACACATGTGAAATCTCTGCCCTGGCAGTGTTTGCTAGCGAGCCCAACATTTTTGTTTTAACACTTTTGATAAAGAAAGTGTCCTCCCTATCAACTAGCTGTCAGTGTCCTCCCTATCAACTAGCTGTCAGTGTCCTCCCTATCAGCTAGCTGTCAGTGTCCTCCCTATCAGCTAGCTGTCAGTGTCAGTGTCCTCCCTATCAACTAGCTGTCAGTGTCCTCCCTATCAACTAGCTGTCAGTGTCAGTGTCCTCCCTATCAACTAGCTGTCAGTGTCCTCCCTATCAACTAGCTGTCAGTGTCCTCCCTATCAGCTAGCTGTCAGTGTCCTCTCTATCAGCTAGCTGTCAGTGTCCTCCCTATCAGCTAGCTATTAGTGTCCTCCCTATCAGCTAGCTATTAGTGTCCTCCCTATCAGCTAGCTATTAGTGTCCTCCCTATCAGCTAGCTATTAGTGTCCTCCCTATCAGCTAGCTATTAGTGTCCTCCCTATCAGCTAGCTATTAGTGTCCTCCCTATCAGCTAGCTATTAGTGTCCTCCCTATCAGCTAGCTATTAGTGTCCTCCCTATCAGCTAGCTATTAGTGTCCTCCCTATCAGCTAGCTGTCAGTGTCCTCCCTATCAGCTAGCTGTCAGTGTCCTCCCTATCAACTAGCTGTCAGTGTCCTCCCTATCAACTAGCTGTCAGTGTCCTCCCTATCAGCTAGCTGTCAGTGTCCTCCCTATCAACTAGCTGTCAGTGTCCTCCCTATCAGCTAGCTGTCAGTGTCCTCCCTATCAACTAGCTGTCAGTGTCCTCCCTATCAGCTAGCTGTCAGTGTCCTCCCTATCAACTAGCTGTCAGTGTCCTCCCTATCAGCTAGCTGTCAGTGTCCTCCCTATCAACTAGCTGTCAGTGTCCTCCCTATCAGCTAGCTGTCAGTGTCCTCCCTATCAGCTAGCTATTAGTGTCCTCCCTATCAGCTAGCTATTAGTGTCCTCCCTATCAGCTAGCTGTCAGTGTCCTCCCTATCAACTAGCTGTCAGTGTCCTCCCTATCAGCTAGCTGTTAGTGTCAGTGTCCTCCCTATCAGCTAGCTGTTAGTGTCAGTGTCCTCCCTATCAGCTAGCTGTTAGTGTCAGTGTCCTCCCTATCAACTAGCTGTCAGTGTCAGTGTCCTCCCTATCAACTAGCTGTTAGTGTCAGTGTCCTCCCTATCAGCTAGCTGTCAGTGTCAGTGTCCTCCCTATCAGCTAGCTGTCAGTGTCAGTGTCCTCCCTATCAACTAGCTGTCAGTGTCCTCCCTATCAGCTAGCTGTCAGTGTCAGTGTCCTCCCTATCAACTAGCTGTCAGTGGCCTCCCTATCAGCTAGCTGTCAGTGTCCTCCCTATCAGCTAGCTGTCAGTGTCAGTGTCCTCCCTATCAACTAGCTGTCAGTGTCCTCCCTATCAGCTAGCTGTCAGTGTCAGTGTCCTCCCTATCAACTAGCTGTCAGTGGCCTCCCTATCAGCTAGCTGTCAGTGTCCTCCCTATCAGCTAGCTGTCAGTGTCCTCCCTATCAGCTAGCTGTCAGTGTCCTCCCTATCAGCTAGCTATTAGTGTCAGTGTCCTCCCTATCAGCTAGCTATTAGTGTCAGTGTCCTCCCTATCAGCTAGCTGTCAGTGTCCTCCCTATCAGCTAGCTGTCAGTGTCCTCCCTATCAGCTAGCTATTAGTGTCAGTGTCCTCCCTATCAGCTAGCTATTAGTGTCAGTGTCCTCCCTATCAGCTAGCTGTCAGTGTCAGTGTCCTCCCTATCAACTAGCTGTCAGTGTCCTCCCTATCAACTAGCTGTCAGTGTCCTCCCTATCAGCTAGCTGTCAGTGTCCTCCCTATCAGCTAGCTGTCAGTGTCCTCCCTATCAGCTAGCTGTCAGTGTCAGTGTCCTCCCTATCAACTAGCTGTCAGTGTCAGTGTCCTCCCTATCAACTAGCTGTCAGTGTCAGTGTCCTCCCTATCAGCTAGCTATTAGTGTCAGTGTCCTCCCTATCAACTAGCTGTCAGTGTCCTCCCTATCAACTAGCTGTCAGTGTCCTCCCTATCAGCTAGCTGTCAGTGTCCTCCCTATCAGCTAGCTGTCAGTGTCCTCCCTATCAGCTAGCTGTCAGTGTCAGTGTCCTCCCTATCAACTAGCTGTCAGTGTCAGTGTCCTCCCTATCAACTAGCTGTCAGTGTCCTCCCTATCAGCTAGCTGTCAGTGTCAGTGTCCTCCCTATCAGCTAGCTGTCAGTGTCCTCCCTATCAACTAGCTGTCAGTGTCCTCCCTATCAGCTAGCTGTCAGTGTCCTCCCTATCAGCTAGCTGTTAGTGTCCTCCCTATCAGCTAGCTGTTAGTGTCCTCCCTATCAGCTAGCTATTAGTGTCAGTGTCCTCCCTATCAACTAGCTGTCAGTGTCCTCCCTATCAACTAGCTGTCAGTGTCCTCCCTATCAGCTAGCTGTTAGTGTCAGTGTCCTCCCTATCAGCTAGCTGTCAGTGTCCTCCCTATCAACTAGCTGTCAGTGTCCTCCCTATCAGCTAGATGTCAGTGTCCTCCCTATCAGCTAGCTGTCAGTGTCCTCCCTATCAGCTAGCTGTTAGTGTCAGTGTCCTCCCTATCAACTAGCTGTCAGTGTCCTCCCTATCAGCTAGCTGTCAGTGTCCTCCCTATCAGCTAGCTGTCAGTGTCAGTGTCCTCCCTATCAGCTAGCTGTCAGTGTCAGTGTCCTCCCTATCAACTAGCTGTCAGTGTCCTCCCTATCAGCTAGCTGTCAGTGTCCTCCCTATCAACTAGCTGTCAGTGTCCTCCCTATCAGCTAGCTGTCAGTGTCCTCCCTATCAACTAGCTGTCAGTGTCCTCCCTATCAACTAGCTGTCAGTGTCCTCCCTATCAACTAGCTGTCAGTGTCCTCCCTATCAGCTAGCTGTCAGTGTCCTCTCTATCAACTAGCTGTCAGTGTCCTCTCTATCAACTAGCTGTCAGTGTCCTCTCTATCAGCTAGCTGTCAGTGTCAGTGTCCTCCCTATCAACTAGCTGTCAGTGTCCTCTCTATCAGCTAGCTGTCAGTGTCAGTGTCCTCCCTATCAACTAGCTGTCAGTGTCCTCTCTATCAGCTAGCTGTCAGTGTCAGTGTCCTCCCTATCAACTAGCTGTCAGTGTCCTCCCTATCAGCTAGCTGTCAGTGTCCCTATCAGCTAGCTGTCAGTGTCAGTGGCCTCCCTATCAGCTAGCTGTCAGTGTCAGTGGCCTCCCTATCAACTAGCTGTCAGTGTCCTCCCTATCAGCTAGCTGTCAGTGTCAGTGGCCTCCCTATCAGCTAGCTGTCAGTGTCAGTGGCCTCCCTATCAACTAGCTGTCAGTGTCCTCCCTATCAGCTAGCTGTCAGTGTCAGTGTCCTCCCTATCAGCTAGCTATTAGTGTCAGTGTCCTCCCTATCAACTAGCTGTCAGTGTCAGTGTCCTCCCTATCAACTAGCTGTCAGTGTCAGTGTCCTCCCTATCAACTAGCTGTCAGTGTCAGTGTCCTCCCTATCAACTAGCTGTCAGTGTCCTCCCTATCAGCTAGCTGTCAGTGTCCTCCCTATCAGCTAGCTGTCAGTGTCCTCCCTATCAGCTAGCTGTCAGTGTCCTCCCTATCAACTAGCTGTCAGTGTCCTCCCTATCAGCTAGCTGTCAGTGTCAGTGGCCTCCCTATCAGCTAGCTGTCAGTGTCAGTGGCCTCCCTATCAGCTAGCTGTCAGTGTCAGTGTCCTCCCTATCAGCTAGCTGTCAGTGTCAGTGTCCTCCCTATCAGCTAGCTGTCAGTGTCCTCCCTATCAGCTAGCTGTCAGTGTCAGTGTCCTCCCTATCAGCTAGATGTCAGTGTCCTCCCTATCAGCTAGCTGTCAGTGGCCTCCCTATCAGCTAGCTGTCAGTGTCAGTGTCCTCCCCTCCCAAGGGTTAGAAGACTTGTTTCCATGTTGGTCCTCTATTGGTTGCAGGGCAAAAACAAGTGACCTGGGCACTCATCAAGTTCAATTATATACACTTCATATACGAAACACCCCTTCAAATTAGTGGATTGGACAATTTCAGTCACACCCATTGCTAGCATGCAATCTCCATAGACAAACACTGGCAGTAGAATGGCCTTACTGAAGAGCTCAGTGACTTTCAACGTGGCACCGTCATAGGATGCCACCTTTCCATCAAGTCACTTCAAATCACTTAGAGACATACCCAGAAAGACTCACAAGTTTTGTAAATTAGATATTTGTGTATTTCATTTTCAAAACATTTTTTTTTTAAATAATCCAAAAACAAGTTTTCACTTTGCCATTATTGGGTATTGTTTGTAGTTGGGTGAGGAAAAAAAGGAATTTAACGTTGAATTTAGACTGTAAACAACAACATGTGGAATAAGTCAAGGAGCATGCATTCTTTCTGAAGGCACAATTACAGTATCTCCTTATCTCTTCCTCTCCTCCAGGATCATGGGTCTGTACGCCTCCGTGGTGCTCGTCATCGGTAAGTTCGTCCGTGAGTTCTTCAGCGGTATCTCCCACACCATCATGTTCGAGGAGCTGCCCAACGTGGACCGCATCCTGAAGCTGTGCACCGACATCTTCCTGGTCCGAGAGACGGGAGAGCTGGACCTGGAGGAAGACATGTACGCTAAACTCATCTTCCTCTATCGCTCGCCTGAGACTATGATCAAATGGACCAGGGAAAAGACTCAGTGAGCTTGGCTGTAAAAGGCTAGAAGTTTCAATCCCCTTTCAATGTGGATAGAAGTTTAAAAGTATTAACCTCCCACTGGTCTCTGGGATGTTGAAGTTGTGGATGGACTCGATCCAGACAGACCGGTTTTGCTGACACTTTAGTCAGTTCTTAAACTGTTAGTCATTTTTATGGAAGTAGACCTCCGAGGAGGAAGGAAGGGCCAAAGCTTGCCGGCCCCTGTTGCAACAACAAAAAAACGAAACACTGGGTTCTTCGATTTCATTTCAGCAAGCCATGACACCGACCATCTCAGATTTTTCTGAAATAGTTTGTAGTTTGATAAAGATGATATAAACATTCCTGCAAAATTATTTTGTTGAAAGACAATTTGAAATCTGAGAAATTAAGCTAATTGATTGCACACAAATCATCAATTTCAATTTAAATACCAAACATCCAATTTGGACCAAACCACTTATTTGGATTTGTTTGGGGGGGGTTACAGGCACAACATGCATGTCAATTTACACATCTAGTTTATACCACATGTACCCACAGCCAAACATCACCCCCAACTCTCCATCCCATTCCCCAACAGCACAACATCACCCCCAACTCCCCATCCCATTTCCCCCAGCACAACATAACCCCCAACTCCCCATCCCATTCCCCCCAGCACATCACCCTCAACTCCCCATCCCATTCCCCCCACCACAACATCACCCCCAACTCCCCATCCCATTCCCCCCAGCCAAACATCACCCCAACTCCCCATTCCCCCCAGCCAAACATCACCCCCAACTCCCCATCCCATTCCCCCCAGCCAAACATCACCCCCAACTCCCCATCCCATTCCCCCCAGCCCAAGATCACCCACAACTCCCCATCCCATTTCCCCTCATGTCTCCATCCAATCCCCCGCAGCCCTTCCCCCTAGTTAGGACTGACCTGTAAATATTTTAAAAAGGAGTTGCCTAGTCATGTGTATGTGTCTCTCAAATCTTGTAATGTTTTTAAACCATTACTGTCCATGATATCAGCAAGGGTACATATTCCACATTTGGACCATTGGGGTGATGTAAAATACCGAGGACCAGATCGCAAGGCATTATTGTGACATATTGGACTATGGGTATTCCATTTTGATTCCCAGTTACATTGTTTTTTAAATTTTGCGCCAAATATAGATTGTGTTCGCAATAATAGGATCAAAGCTATAGTTTACATTGTTTGAGGGATATATCAATGATGACCACCTCTTCCAGGGCAATAGGAGACACCATATTTCTCTCTATACTCAACCAGAGGACAGAAGCATCATGTCTAAACCAATTTAGGATGGGACGAAAAGCTAGTCTGGAAATACCAGTTAAAGTTAAAGTTTGGTACAGATGGTCCACTTCCTGTTATTACTGGGGGATGGGAATATAGTATTTGAATCACATTAATTAAATTGGAGCCAAGTCCCATATGTTACAAAACCGACCAAAGATATGACCATTCTAGTTTATCAAAATATATGACCATTCTAGTCTATCAAAAGATATGACCATTCTAGTCTGTCAAAATATATGATCATTCTAGTTTATCAAAAGATATGACCATTCTAGTTTATCAAAAGATATGACCATTCTAGTCTATCAAAATATATGACCATTCTAGTCTATCAAAATATATGACCATTCTAGTCTATCAAAAGATATGACCATTCTAGTTTATCAAAATATATCATTCTAGTCTATCAAAAGATATGACCATTCTAGTTTATCAAAAGATATGACCATTCTAGTCTATCAAAAGATATGACCATTCTAGTCTATCAAAAGATATGACTATTCTAGTTTATCAAAATATATCATTCTAGTCTATCAAAAGATATGACCATTCTAGTCTATCAAAAGATATGACCATTCTAGTCTATCAAAAGATATGACCATTCTAGTCTATCAAAAGATATGACCATTCTAGTTTATCAAAAGATATGACCATTCTAGTTTATCAAAAGATATGACCATTCTAGTCTATCAAAAGATATGACCATTCTAGTCTATCAAAAGATATGACCATTCTAGTTTATCAAAAGATATGACCATTCTAGTTTATCAAAAGCTTTTTCTGTGTTGAGGGCTAGAACTGCCCAAGGAGCTTTGGTTTCTGATGAAGCATGCTAGATATGTAATAGATGGTGTTAAATAGACAGGATGACAGAGTAAATATATATATATATTATCTGTGTTTATCAAAGATAGGGGGGCGACTGGGTGGTTTCCTTAACTTTAAAAAATTAAAATGAAAATGAAATGAGTAGTGTATTTGCATCCCTTCTAAATAAACCTTAGTGAACTGCTTTGTTCATCATTTCAATGAACAGTAATTGGTTCCAACATGTTAAATAGACCTCAGGAAGAATATCATCCGAACCACATGATGTGTCTTTATCCATGGCATCCATGGTATCCAATGCCCTTTTGAGTCCATGGAGAGAGATTTGGGCTCCCAGCGAGCTGGTTTCCTCAATTGCGAGGAAGAGGAGTTTGTATATCGTTTAAAAACAACTTGATCTAGATTGGTGTGGGTTTACAATCAGAAGTGTACGATTCTTTATAGAAACGGGAAGTATCTTTGGTTGATTCATTTGAGTTCTGATAGTATTTCAGATTCAGTAGTTTGCAATGTCCGATAATTGATCATTGCTGTGTAGTTTATTAGCCAGTAGACGACTGGGTCCGTTACCATGGAAGTAATGGTGGAGTCTAACTCTATGGATGGAACATTCTGCAGTCTGTCTTATCAATTCGGCAGGTAGCCTAGTGGTTAGAGCATTGGACTAGAAACCGAAAGGTTGTGAGTTCAAATCCCCTGAGCTGACAAGGTGCAAATCTGTCGTTCTGCCCCTGAACAGGCAGTTAACCCACTGTTCCTAGGCCGTCATTGAAAATAAGAGTTTGTTCTTAACTTATTTGCCTAGTAAAATAAAATAAAAATACATTTAGTTCTGTTTGGACTTTGAAGAGAATAATCGCTAAAAGGTGTTTGTTTAGAACACCATGGCAACTTGTTTTTACATTTCTGATATGGTCTTTTAATCGTGATTTATTCAGCCCAGATGCAAATGCAGTTGCATTGTTGTTAAATAAAACCTTTGATGGCGTCCCATAAAATCAGAGGATCATCGACCGAATTTTTGTTAATCGTTACGAATTCATTCAATTCAGTTTTTTTTTAAAGTAAAAAGAAAGTAGGATTTGGTAGTGAAGGAAACGTCCAAGTTCCAATCTTGTGAACAAACCACTTCTTAACAATGACTAAGATATGAGGAATTCAAGTAAATGGTCAGAATGAATGTAAAATATAGTTTGTTCATGCTATGTCATGTATTCTCTGTTTTTTCCCCCCCGTTTGTTCAGAGAAATTAGCCATTGAAGTCGCTTGCATTTCCCCCTATAATTTAGTGTTAAAGTACCAGGTTTTTCCACACTAGATGTCGCTGTTCCCTCTGTTCCCTCTGTTACTGCTGTTCCCTCTGTTACTGCTGTTCCCTCTGTTACTGCTGTTCCCTCTGTTCCCTCTGTTACTGCTGTTCCCCCTGTTCCCTCTGTTCCCTCTGTTCCCCCTGTTCCCTCTGTTACTGCTGTTCACTCTGTTCCCTCTGTTCCCTCTGTTACTACTGTTCCCTCTGTTCCCTCTGTTACTACTGTTCCCTCTGTTACTGCTGTTCCCTCTGTTCCCTCTGTTACTGCTGTTCACTCTGTTCCCTCTGTTCCCTCTGTTCCCTCTGTTCCCTCTGTTACTGCTGTTCCCTCTGTTCCCTCTGTTACTGCTGTTCCCTCTGTTACTGCTGTTCCCTCTGTTCCCTCTGTTCCCTCTGTTACTGCTGTTCCCTCTGTTCCCTCTGTTACTGCTGTTCCCTCTGTTCCCCCTGTTCCCTCTGTTCCCTCTGTTACTGCTGTTCCCTCTGTTCCCTCTGTTCCCTCTGTTACTGCTGTTCCGTCTGTTCCCTCTGTTCCCTCTGTTCCCTCTGTTCCCTCTGTTACTGCTGTTCCCTCTGTTCCCTCTGTTCCCTCTGTTACTGCTGTTCCCTCTGTTCCCTCTGTTCCCTCTGTTCCCTCTGTTCCCCCTGTTCCCTCTGTTCCCTCTGTTACTGCTGTTCCCTCTGTTCCCTCTGTTCCCTCTGTTACTGCTGTTCCCTCTGTTCCCTCTGTTCCCTCTGTTACTGCTGTTCCCTCTGTTCCCTCTGTTCCCTCTGTTCCCTCTGTTCCCTCCGTTCCCTCTGTTCCCTCTGTTACTGCTGTTCCCTCTGTTCCCTCTGTTACTGCTGTTCCCTCTGTTCCCTCTGTTACTGCTGTTCCCTCTGTTCACTCTGTTCCCTCTGTTCCCTCTGTTACTGCTGTTCCCTCTGTTCCCTCTGTTCCCTCTGTTACTGCTGTTCCCTCTGTTCCCTCTGTTCCCTCTGTTCCCTCTGTTCCCCCTGTTCCCTCTGTTCCCTCTGTTACTGCTGTTCCCTCTGTTACTGCTGTTCCCTCTGTTCCCTCTGTTCCCTCTGTTACTGCTGTTCCCTCTGTTCCCTCTGTTCCCTCTGTTCCCTCTGTTACTGCTGTTCCCTCTGTTCCCTCTGTTACTGCTGTTCCCTCTGTTCACTCTGTTCCCTCTGTTCCCTCTGTTCCCTCTGTTCCCTCTGTTACTGCTGTTCCCTCTGTTCCCTCTGTTCCCTCTGTTCCCTCTGTTCCCTCTGTTACTGCTGTTCCCTCTGTTCCCTCTGTTCCCTCTGTTCCCCCTGTTCCCTCTGTTCCCTCTGTTCCCTCTGTTCCCTCTGTTCCCTCCGTTCCCTCTGTTCCCTCTGTTACTGCTGTTCCCTCTGTTCCCTCTGTTCCCTCTGTTACTGCTGTTCCCTCTGTTCCCTCTGTTACTGCTGTTCCCTCTGTTCACTCTGTTCCCTCTGTTCCCTCTGTTCCCTCTGTTACTGCTGTTCCCTCTGTTCCCTCTGTTCCCTCTGTTACTGCTGTTCCCTCTGTTCCCTCTGTTCCCTCTGTTCCCTCTGTTCCCCCTGTTCCCTCTGTTCCCTCTGTTACTGCTGTTCCCTCTGTTCCCTCTGTTACTGCTGTTCCCTCTGTTCCCTCTGTTCCCTCTGTTCCCTCTGTTCCCTCTGTTACTGCTGTTCCCTCTGTTCCCTCTGTTCCCTCTGTTCCCTCTGTTCCCTCTGTTCCCTCCGTTCCCTCTGTTCCCTCTGTTACTGCTGTTCCCTCTGTTCCCTCTGTTCCCTCTGTTCCCTCTGTTACTGCTGTTCCCTCTGTTCCCTCTGTTACTGCTGTTCCCTCTGTTCACTCTGTTCCCTCTGTTCCCTCTGTTCCCTCTGTTCCCTCCGTTCCCTCCGTTCCCTCTGTTCCCTCTGTTCCCTCTGTTACTGCTGTTCCCTCTGTTCCCTCTGTTCCCCCTGTTCCCTCTGTTCCCTCTGTTCCCTCTGTTTCCTCCGTTCCCTCTGTTCCCTCTGTTCCCTCTGTTACTGCTGTTCCCTCTGTTCCCTCTGTTCCCTCTGTTCCCTCTGTTACTGCTGTTCCCTCTGTTCCCTCTGTTCCCTCTGTTCCCTCTGTTCCCCCTGTTCCCTCTGTTCCCTCTGTTACTACTGTTCCCTCTGTTACTGCTGTTCCCTCCGTTCCCTCTGTTACTGCTGTTCCCTCCGTTCCTTCTGTTCCTGCTGTTCCCTCCGTTCCCTCTGTTACTGCTGTTCCCTCTGTTCCCTCTGTTACTGCTACACCCTTTTGTACATTTAGCTGGTCTCTTGTGTTTATTAAATGGACCTTCTTTTGGTAGAAAACCACAAAAAAAAATGTTTTGCTCATGATGCAAATAAATGAGTGTGGTCATCCTCACAAGTCAAGCCAGTCCTCCATGAAAGACATTATTAAAACACACACAAACTGTCCTTCTTCTTAGGCTAAATCTGTGTGCAGGAAATGGCCCACCCTGTGTGTGTAGTTGGATTCCCTTCAGACCATTCCTGGTGAACAAACAAACCATTAGGCTACATCAGTTTTAACGCTTTCAATGTTAATGCTTTCTCATGGTCTTCAGTGGTAAAAGCCCCAAAATTCACCCTGTATAGGTTTTTACAATGAAAACGGCATGGGTTTGTTTTTTGATGGTACAAATCGCCAATCGAACAGCCTATATAGATGGATAGAACGGTGTGGCAGAAACAGCAGGAACTTTCATAGTAACCGATGTGTGTTGGGGAAAAAAATTCGGATGACTTTGATGGCAAATATCTCTGAACAAGTGAAGAACTTTTTTTTTTAAACATCACCAAATTCACTGAGACATTATGATAAATAAAGAATACTCCAAGCCACAGCTTCATTATACTTGTCAAACAGAGAACTTATACTGTATAATGGCCTTTGGGGTGGGCATGGTGTGGGATTTAGGGGGTCTGTGGGGTGGGGTGGGGTGGGGGGGGGCTATTGACCATATATTTGGATATTCCTCACTTCTTAATCATTGCAGAGAAGAAGTTTGGTCCAAATTGGATGTTGGAATATTGTAAGAATCCTATACACTTCAATTGCCAATTTGGGATGCATTCAATTAGCTTAATTCCTCAGAGTTCAAAAAGTCTTTCAACAAATATAATGTTTCAGGAATGCTAAACTTCTCTGCTTCTAACTTTCTGAAAAATCTGAGATGTCGGGTGTGGAAATCTTTTTTCTTGTGCTTTTTTTGTGTTTTTTGTTTGAGGTGGAAGAATTAAACTGCCTCGGGACACAAAAACACTAAAGTGACTGAGGAGGCAAGAAACAAAGAGAGTTGGGGAAAAGGAAACAGGGTCTTCTCTGATCACACACCGGAGGGTGATGATTTAGAGCTAAAGAGCTCTGACTACTGCTCTAACCCTTCTGTAACACCGATGTCCTGTGGAAACAGGGTCTTCTCTTCACCGGAGGGTGATGATTTAGAGCTAAAGAGCTCTGACTACTGCTCTAACCCTTCTGTAACACTGATGTCCTGTGGAAACAGGGTCTTCTCTTCACCGGAGGGTGATGATTTAGAGCTAAAGAGCTCTGACTACTGCTCTAACCCTTCTGTAACACCGATGTCCTGTGGAAACAGGGTCTTCTCTTCACCGGAGGGTGATGATTTAGAGCTAAAGAGCTCTGACTACTGCTCTAACCCTTCTGTAACACCGATGTCCTGTGAGACTACAGCGACTTCATCCCTGTCCCTGTCTCGTTCCTAGTTGTCTTTGCTGACAACAGCAGTGTGGATTATACAGGTCAGTGTTTTAATGAAAAAAGGGCTTCCCACCAATGGATGATGACCATGAGGAGGAACTTACATAGGATTGGTCTGTTCAGATTTACAACTTCTTCCCCATTGGAGCTCCTAGATTGTGGGGTTGTGCAATGCAATATTATAGAACTCTTCTTCAAGGCCTACTTTTAGACTGACATTTTGAACTACGTTGTCATGGTTACGTACGAGGCAGCTTCTCACCAAGATTATAGTCGATTGCGCCATCTGAGGCTATAATAAGGCAGACAGCTACTTAAATGCATTATTCGACAATCTATTACATGCCTTATTTTGTTTGTTTGTATGAGCAACTAAACCTGTGTAGGATTGGAAAATTGCAGTAACTTTCCCACAAATTCCACAGGTTTTTCCAGAAATTCCAGTTGGAGAATTCCCAGAATGAGGAAGGAATAAGCAGAAATTCCAGAATCCTCCATCCAGGATTTCAGGAAAATTCTGGGAATTTTGGGGAAAACCTAAACCTGTGTTAATGATTGGATATGATCTCTCTCAGGAAAAGAGTTGTTGTTTCATCATGAAAGGGTTCACGCTTATTCATTCCAATGTCTAGAACAGAAACATTCATTTGATGTAATGGGGTTGAATGAATGCATTTTTAAGATCATAAACATAATTAAATGTAATTTGAAAAAGCATGAAATGAGACTAGAGGTCACGGGAGACGGGTGATGATTTCCTTGTTGTTATTAACTTGAGACGGATCTATTTCCTGGTATGTTTATTGACCAAGAGACAACAACTCTAGACTGTACATAACTGAGAAGATTAACCTTGTGGCCTCCTGTCTGTGTATACAGAGGCAGATATCGCAGTGGTTTTAAATAGATGGAGGTCAGAGGTTGACATTTTTGGGACAATTTTGGGATACAGGCTATGTTTAGGATAGAGATTATGTTTAGGATATGTTTAGGATACAGGTTATGTCCACAATGATTATAACATGTTATTATACTGGTCTATTCGACTCGAAGGACCAATTTATCTGAGAGGAAACTTAGTCAATATTTTCCAGTTTGAGCAGGGCCACGGGCAGGTTTTTGGCGTTTTGAGTCAGGGTATCATCAAGCTACTGGACTGGCGCATTCTCATGGACGCTGTCGAAGCACAATAATAATATTATTATCATTTTTCAACTTCTTCCACGGTTTGTAGAACTCCCACCTCCTGAACAGGATGACTTCCGTATGACTTCGTTATGACTTCATTATGACTTCCGTATGACTTCATTATGACTTCGTTATGACTTCGTTATGACTTCATTATGACTTCGTTATGACTTCGTTATGACTTCATTGTGACTTCGTTATGACTTCGTTATGCCTTCATTGTGACTTCATTATGACTTCGTTATGACTTCGTTATGACTTCATTATGACTTCGTTATGACTTCATTATGACTTCGTTATGACTTCGTTATGACTTCACTATGACTTCATTATGACTTCGTTATGACTTCATTATGACTTCATTATGACTTCATTATGACTTCATTATGACTTCACTATGACTTCGTTATGACTTCATTATGACTTCATTATGACTTCACTATGACTTCATTATGACTTCGTTATGACTTCATTATGACTTCGTTATGACTTCATTATGACTTCGTTATGACTTCGTTATGACTTCGTTATGACTTCATTATGACTTCATTATGACTTCATTATGACTTCACTATGACTTCGTTATGACTTCGTTATGACTTCATTATGACTTCGTTATGACTTCATTATGACTTCATTATGACTTCATTATGACTTCGTTATGACTTCATTATGACTTCCACTCAACCAGGTATTACTTCAGTTTCATCAACACAAGAGGAGGAGCGGCACTATAATAAAAGAAAGGAGATGGAGAAAATAGCCCATCCATAGAAAACATAAACATTGTTTGTTTGTTTGGACCTTTGGTCTGAGCGATGCATTAGAGGACATTGTAGCATGAAAGAAAAAAAATGTCTATTATTGTCATGAGGAATTTTCATTACCTAGCAGTTTTAGAGGAGGGAGGGAGGGAGGGAGGGAGGGAGGGAGGGAGGGAGGGAGGGAGGGAGGGGGTGAACAGTGAACTGTCCTGTTGGCTGTATGTTTTCAAAGAGTTTTAAAGGAGTTGTATGTTTTTAAGGTTTAAAGTGGTATAGTTTTAATGATCCATTATGGAAACATGATATTCGTTAATTGGTTAATTGGTTAATTGGTTAATTGGTTAATTGGTTATGGTCCTGTGGTCAACAAATAAAACACAAAGAAAGGTTAACTTTGAGCTTTTAAAAAGCTTCAGTTTCTTGTTTTTTGCCCTTTTTATTTTGAGAAGGTCCGACCCAGTATTATGTTGACTAACTTCAGATACACAAATCATGAATGATTATCAATTGTTAGTTTATACTTTATGGTTATGACTATGTAATAAGCCAGTATAGATCCTTTATAAATTAATATAGATGCTTTGTAATGCTTGTAAATGTTTATAAATGCTTGAGTTAGCAACAACAACAACAACAACAGTTTTCAACACCAGCATATCGAGGTGGGGATATTTTCCATTCAACACGACTCAGTCACGAGGTGAGAGATTAATCCCTTTTAATGTTCCATACAACACGACTCAGTCACGAGGTGACAGATTAATCCCTTTTAATGTTCCATTCAACACGACTCAGTCACGAGGTGAGAGATTAATCCCTTTTAATGTTCCATACAACACGACTCAGTCACGAGGTGAGAGATTAATCCCTTTTAATGTTCCATTCAACACGACTCAGTCACGAGGTGAGAGATTAATCCCTTTTAATGTTAATTTCAACACGACTCAGTCACGAGGTGAGAGATTAATCCCTTTTAATGTTCCATTCAACACGACTCAGTCACGAGGTGAGAGATTAATCCCTTTTAATGTTCCATTCAACACGACTCAGTCACGAGGTGACAGATTAATCCACATTTTTGCACCACTCCAGTCCAGTTTTGATGTGGCTAATGGACCAGATACAGAGAACTCTTATTGGGAGGAATATCAGAGAAGCAGCCTTGGTTGTGCATTAAACCCAGAGAGATTAAGACCGGAGAGAGAGGCTAAAGTACATCCCATAACAGAAGGAGAGGACGATCTAACGCGCTCATTAAATATACAGAAAGCCTTTAAGGAGCTTCCTCGTCCATTATAAGGTCCTTCCATTCCAAGTAACATTTCTGGATATTAGAATAGTTTCAATTCCTCTCAGGTTCCACCCCTAATTGCACCCTATATTCCCCTAAATAGTGCACTACTCTTGAACAGGGTAGAAGTAGTCAACAGTAGTACACTATATAGGAAACAGGTTCCCATAGGGCTCTGGTCTAAAGTAGTGCACTATGAAGGGAACAAGGACTGTCATGTTTGTCATTTATTATCATGTCTTGTCCCTGTGCTCCCCATTCTATTCGTTTCCCTCTGCTGGTCTTATTAGGTTCTTTCCCTCTTTCTATCCCTCTCTCTCCCCCTCCCTCTCTCACTCTCTCGCTCTCTCTTCTCTCTATCGTTCCGTTCCTGCTCCCAGCTGTTCCTATTCCCCTAATCATCATTTAGTCTTCCCACACCTGTTCCCGATCCTTTCCCCTGATTGGAGTCCCTATTTATTCCTTTGTGTTCCGTTCCTGTCCTGTCGGTTCCTTGTTTAGAATTCACCGTGCTGTGATTGTGTATCGCCCTGTCCTGTCGTGTTTTTTGCCTTCATCAGATGCTGCGTGTGAGCAGGTGTCTCTGTCAACTACGGCCTGCGCCTACCCGAAGCGACCTGCAGTCTGTGGCCGCTTCTCCTGTTATTCCCCTCTACAGACTAGAGGATTTCTGTTATTCCCTGTTTGGACTTGAATAAACTCTGTTTCTGTTAAGTCGCTTTTGGGTCCTCTTTCACCTGCATGACAGAAGGAACCGACCAAGGAATGGACCCAGCGACTTCAGACGCTCGTTACACTGTCGTCGAGATCCAAGGAGCCATGCTCGGCAGACACGAGCAGGAATTGTCTGCTGCTCGCCATGCCGTGGAGAACCTGGCCGCTCAGGTTTCCGACCTCTCTGGACAGTTCCAGAGTCTACGTCTCGTGCCACCTGTTACTTCCTGGCCTGCCGAGCCTCCAGAACCTAGGGTTAATAACCCACCTTGCTACTCCGGGCAGCCCACTGAGTGCCGCTCCTTTCTCACGCAGTGTGAGATTGTGTTCTCTCTCCAACCCAACACATACTCTAGAGAGAGAGCTCGGGTTGCTTACGTCATTTCACTCCTTACTGGCCGGGCTCGAGAATGGGGCACAGCTATCTGGGAGGCAAGGGCTGATTGCTCTAACAAGTTCCAGAACTTTAAAGAGGAGATGATTCGGGTTTTTGACCGTTCAGTTTTTGGTGGGGAGGCTTCTAGGGCCCTGGCTTCCTTATGCCAAGGTGAACGGTCCATAACGGATTATTCTATTGAGTTTCGCACCCTTGCTGCCTCTAGTGAGTGGAACGAGCCGGCGCTGCTCGCTCGTTTTCTGGAGGGACTCCACGCAGTGGTTAAGGATGAGATTCTCTCCCGGGAGGTTCCTTCAGATGTGGACTCTTTGATTGCTCTCGCCATCCGCATAGAACGACGGGTAGATCTTCGTCACCGGGCTCGTGGAAGAGAGCTCGCATCAACGGTGTTTCCCTGCTCCGCATCGCAACCATCTCCCTCCTCTGGCTTTGAGACTGAGCCCATGCAGCTGGGAGGGATTCGCATCTCAACTAAGGAGAGGGAACGGAGGATCACCAACCGCCTGTGCCTCTATTGCGGAGTTGCTGGACATTTTGTTAATTCATGTCCAGTAAAAGCCAGAGCTCATCTGTAAGCGGAGGGCTACAGGTGAGCGCAACTACTCAAGTCTCTCCATCAAAGTCCTGTACTACTTTGTCGGTCCATCTACGCTGGACCGGTTCGGGTGCTACATGTAGTGCCTTGATAGACTCTGGGGCTGAGGGTTGTTTCATGGACGAAGCATGGGTTCGGAAACATGACATTCCTTTCAGAGAGTTAGAGAAGCCTACGCCCATGTTCGCCTTAGATGGTAGTCATCTTCCCAGTATCAGATTTGAAACACTACCTTTAACCCTCACAGTATCTGGTAACCACAGTGAGACTATTTCTTTTTTGATTTTCCGTTCACCGTTTACACCTGTTGTTTTGGGTCATCCCTGGCTAGTATGTCATAATCCTTCTATTAATTGGTCTAGTAATTCTATCCTATCCTGGAACGTTTCTTGTCATGTGAAGTGTTTAATGTCTGCCATCCCTCCCGTTTCTTCTGTCCCTACTTCTCAGGAGGAACCTGGCGATTTGACAGGAGTGCCGGAGGAATATCATGATCTGCGCACGGTCTTCAGTCGGTCCCGAGCCAACTCCCTTCCTCCTCACCGGTCGTATGATTGTAGTATTGATCTCCTTCCGGGGACCACTCCTCCTCGAGGTAGACTATACTCTCTGTCGGCTCCCGAACGTAAGGCTCTCGAGGATTATTTGTCTGTGTCTCTTGACGCCGGTACCATAGTGCCTTCTTCCTCTCCGGCCGGGGCGGGGTTCTTTTTGTTAAGAAGAAGGACGGTACTCTGCGCCCCTGCGTGGATTATCGAGGGCTGAATGACATAACGGTTAAGAATCGTTATCCGCTTCCCCTTATGTCATCAGCCTTCGAGATTCTGCAGGGAGCCAGGTGCTTTACTAAGTTGGACCTTCGTAACGCTTACCATCTCGTGCGCATCAGAGAGGGGGACGAGTGGAAAACGGCGTTTAACACTCCGTTAGGGCATTTTGAGTACCGGGTTCTGCCGTTCGGTCTCGCCAATGCGCCAGCTGTTTTTCAGGCATTAGTTAATGATGTTCTGAGAGACATGCTGAACATCTTTGTTTTTGTCTATCTTGACGATATCCTGATTTTTTCTCCGTCACTCAAGATTCATGTTCAGCACGTTCGACGTGTTCTACAGCGCCTTTTAGAGAATTGTCTCTACGTAAAGGCTGAGAAGTGCTCTTTTCATGTCTCCTCCGTTACTTTTCTCGGTTCCGTTATTTCCGCTGAAGGCATTCAGATGGATTCCGCTAAGGTCCAAGCTGTCAGTGATTGGCCCGTTCCAAGGTCACGTGTCGAGTTGCAGCGCTTTTTAGGTTTCGCTAATTTCTATCGGCGTTTCATTCGTAATTTCGGTCAAGTTGCTGCCCCTCTCACAGCTCTTACTTCTGTCAAGACGTGTTTTAAGTGGTCCGGTTCCGCCCAGGGAGCTTTTGATCTTCTAAAAGAACGTTTTACGTCCGCTCCTATCCTCGTTACTCCTGACGTCACTAGACAATTCATTGTCGAGGTTGACGCTTCAGAGGTAGGCGTGGGAGCCATTCTATCCCAGCGCTTCCAGTCTGACGATAAGGTTCATCCTTGCGCTTATTTTTCTCATCGCCTGTCGCCATCTGAGCGCAACTATGATGTGGGTAACCGTGAACTGCTCGCCATCCGCCTAGCCCTAGGCGAATGGCGACAGTGGTTGGAGGGGGCGACCGTTCCTTTTGTCGTTTGGACAGACCATAAGAACCTTGAGTACATCCATTCTGCCAAACGACTTAATGCCCGTCAAGCTCGTTGGGCGTTGTTTTTCGCTCGTTTCGAGTTTGTGATTTCTTACCGTCCGGGTAGCAAGAACACCAAGCCTGATGCCTTATCCCGTCTGTTTAGTTCTTCTGTGGCTTCTACTGATCCCGAGGGGATTCTTCCTTATGGGCGTGTTGTCGGGTTAACAGTCTGGGGAATTGAAAGACAGGTTAAGCAAGCACTCACGCACACTGCGTCGCCGCGCGCTTGTCCTAGTAACCTCCTTTTCGTTCCTGTTTCCACTCGTCTGGCTGTTCTTCAGTGGGCTCACTCTGCCAAGTTAGCTGGTCATCCCGGTGTTCGAGGCACTCTTGCGTCTATTCGCCAGCGCTTTTGGTGGCCGACTCAGGAGCGTGACACGCGCCGTTTCGTGGCTGCTTGTTCGGACTGCGCGCAGACTAAGTCGGGTAACTCTCCTCCTGCCGGTCGTCTCAGACCGCTCCCCATTCCTTCTCGACCATGGTCTCACATCGCCTTAGACTTCATTACCGGTCTGCCTTTGTCTGCGGGGAAGACTGTGATTCTTACGGTTGTCGATAGGTTCTCTAAGGCGGCACATTTCATTCCCCTCGCTAAACTTCCTTCCGCTAAGGAGACGGCACAAATCATTATTGAGAATGTATTCAGAATTCATGGCCTCCCGTTAGACGCCGTTTCAGACAGAGGCCCGCAATTCACGTCACAGTTTTGGAGGGAGTTCTGTCGTTTGATTGGTGCGTCCGTCAGTCTCTCTTCCGGGTTTCATCCCCAGTCTAACGGTCAAGCAGAGAGGGCCAATCAGACGATTGGTCGCATACTACGCAGCCTTTCTTTCAGAAACCCTGCGTCTTGGGCAGAACAGCTCCCCTGGGCAGAATACGCTCACAATTCGCTTCCTTCGTCTGCTACCGGGTTATCTCCGTTTCAGAGTAGTCTGGGTTACCAGCCTCCTCTGTTCTCATCCCAGCTTGCCGAGTCCAGCGTTCCCTCCGCTCAAGCGTTTGTCCAACGTTGTGAGCGCACCTGGAGGAGGGTGAGGTCTGCACTTTGCCGTTACAGGGCACAGACGGTGAGAGCCGCCAATAAACGCAGGATTAAGAGTCCAAGGTATTGTTGCGGCCAGAGAGTGTGGCTTTCCACTCGCAACCTTCCTCTTACGACAGCTTCTCGTAAGTTGACTCCGCGGTTCATTGGTCCGTTCCGTGTCTCCCAGGTCGTCAATCCTGTCGCTGTGCGACTGCTTCTTCCGCGACATCTTCGTCGCGTCCATCCTGTCTTCCATGTCTCCTGTGTTAAGCCCTTTCTTCGCACCCCCGTTCGTCTTCCCTCCCCCCTCCCGTCCTTGTCGAGAGCGCACCTATTTACAAGGTACATAAGATCATGGACATGCGTTCTCGGGGACGGGGTCACCAATACTTAGTGGATTGGGAGGGTTACGGTCCTGAGGAGAGGAGTTGGGTTCCGTCTCGGGACGTGCTGGACCGTTCACTCATCGATGATTTCCTCCGTTGCCGCCAGGATTCCTCCTCGAGTGCGCCAGGAGGCGCTCGGTGAGTGGGGGGGTACTGTCATGTTTGTCATTTATTATCATGTCTTGTCCCTGTGCTCCCCATTCTATTCGTTTCCCTCTGCTGGTCTTATTAGGTTCTTTCCCTCTTTCTATCCCTCTCTCTCCCCCTCCCTCTCTCACTCTCTCGCTCTCTCTTCTCTCTATCGTTCCGTTCCTGCTCCCAGCTGTTCCTATTCCCCTAATCATCATTTAGTCTTCCCACACCTGTTCCCGATCCTTTCCCCTGATTGGAGTCCCTATTTATTCCTTTGTGTTCCGTTCCTGTCCTGTCGGTTCCTTGTTTAGAATTCACCGTGCTGTGATTGTGTATCGCCCTGTCCTGTCGTGTTTTTTGCCTTCATCAGATGCTGCGTGTGAGCAGGTGTCTCTGTCAACTACGGCCTGCGCCTACCCGAAGCGACCTGCAGTCTGTGGCCGCTTCTCCTGTTATTCCCCTCTACAGACTAGAGGATTTCTGTTATTCCCTGTTTGGACTTGAATAAACTCTGTTTCTGTTAAGTCGCTTTTGGGTCCTCTTTCACCTGCATGACAAGGACACATCCTGTCTCGTTAAAACATGGTCTCTCAATCATTTAGTATCTTTAGGTCCAAATAACCACAGTGTTATATGTACAGAGACACTAACAACAACAGGACACCGACTGTAAACACAGACTGTAAGTACAGACTATGATTATGGTTTATTACTGTAGTGAGAGATAAAGTAAATGGGGAGTCATTTATCCTAAAGGAATCCACATGAACTACATACAACCACAACAAATACACAACAGCCTGCAGCGTCTCTTATAACATACAGGATCTCTGCCTAGCTGTCTATTGTAGCTCTTATAACATCCAGGATCTATGTCTAGCTGTCTATTGTAGCTCTTATAACATCCAGGATCTCTGCCTAGCTGTCTATTGTAGCTCTTATAACATCCAGGATCTATGTCTAGCTGTCTATTGTAGCTCTTATAACATACAGGATCTCTGCCTAGCTGTCTATTGTAGCTCTTATAACATCCAGGATCTATGTCTAGCTGTCTATTGTAGCTCTTATAACATCCAGGATCTCTGCCTAGCTGTCTATTGTAGCTCTTATAACATCCAGGATCTATGTCTAGCTGTCTATTGTAGCTCTTATAACATCCAGGATCTATGTCTAGCTGTCTATTGTAGCTCTTATAACATCCAGGATCTATGTCTAGCTGTCTATTGTAGCTCTTATAACATCCAGGATCTCTGCCTAGCTGTCTATTGTAGCTCTTATAAGATCCAGGATCTCTGCCTAGCTGTCTATTGTAGCTCTTATAACATCCAGGATCTATGTCTAGCTGTCTATTGTAGCTCTTATAACATCCAGGATCTCTGCCTAGCTGTCTATTGTAGCTCTTATAACATCCAGGATCTATGTCTAGCTGTCTATTGTAGCTCTTATAAGATCCAGGATCTCTGCCTAGCTGTCTATTGTAGCTCTTATACCATCCAGGATCGAGCTGTCTATTTTGCTTGTTAAATAAATGCAGTTACAGCTTGTTTTCTAGACGCTAACCTCTAGCTAGATAAAAACACCATCCATCTAGAGAACATTATAATGGATACACAATGGAATCAGAATCACACAATGGAATCACACAATGGAATCACACAATGGAATCAGAATCACACAATGGAATCACACAATGGAATCAGAATCACACAATGGTATCAGACAATGGAATCAGAATCACACAATGGAATCACAAAATGGAATCAGAATCACACAATGGAATCAGAATCACACAATGGAATCAGACAGTGGAATCACACAATGGAAACAGAATCACACACTGGAATCAGAGTCACACAATGGAATCAGAGTCACACACCAAAATAATCACTTGGAATGACAATATGTTCACGGTCTCTTTTAATGTTTATTGTTACTGACCCCCTTAAAGAGTGTTGTGAATACAACAAGGAATGACAGTGATCCAGTAACATCCCCTCTGTTTGTACAGTAAAGATATGGGTCGAGTTCCTGCCCCGACGACATCGCAGACTCATGCCAGATCTTACGTCAGTATTTAACTTATCGACTAACCACATATGGTATAGCAATCTGAGGGCCAACTGCACAGTTGATCAATCAAATCGTATCTGTCACATGCCTGGTAAACAACAGGTATAGACTAACAGTGAAATGCTGACTGATGGGTCCTTGGTAAACAACAGGTGTAGACTAACAGTGTAATGCTTGGTAAACAACAGGTGTAGACTAACAGTGAAATGCTGACTGATGGGTCCTTGGTAACCAACAGGTGTAGACTAACAGTGTAATGCTGACTGACTGGGTCCTTGGTAAACAACAGGTGTAGACTAACAGTGAAATGCTTGGTAAACAACAGGTGTAGACTAACAGTGAAATGCTTGGTAAACAACAGGTGTAGACTAACAGTGAAATGCTTGGTAAACAACAGGTGTAGACTAACAGTGAAATGCTGACTGATGGGTCCTTGGTAAACAACAGGTGTAGACTAACAGTGTAATGCTTGGTAAACAACAGGTGTAGACTAACAGTGTTATGCTGACTGACTGGGTCCTTGGTAAACAACAGGTGTAGACTAACAGGGAAATGCTGACTGATGGGTTCTTCCCAAAAATGCACAGAGAAATAACACAATAATAAAATAAATAAATCCACACTGAATCCACACTGAGTAACGATGACTTGGTTATATACACAGGGTACCAGTACCGAGTCAATGTGCAGGGGTACGAGGTAATAACTTGGTTATATACACAGGGTACCAGTACCGAGTCAATGTGCAGGGGTACGAGGTAATAACTTGGTTATATACACAGGGTACCAGTACCGAGTCAATGTGAAGGGGTACGAGGTAATAACTTGGTTATATACACAGGGTACCAGTACCGAGTCAATGTGCAGGGGTATGAGGTATCAGACACCAATGGATAGTTGACGTACCCCAAAAGGTGTCATACTGACATAAAAAAAAACTATATTTTGTTATTTTTTCACCTTTATTTAACCAGGTAGGCCAGTTGAGAACAAGTTCTCATTTACAAGTCTGTATACAGTGTGTGCAAATGGCGTGAGGAGGTAAGGCAATAAATAGGCCATAGCAGTGAAGTATTTAAAATCTGTCAGTTTAAGCGAGAGATTTAGATGGATTTTCTTTGCATCCGCCTACGTAGGCCTTCCCGCATCTGCAGTGGAAGGTGGCCGAGCTAGAGAGGTGTTTGTCAGACCAGGAGACATCCCATCTGAGGTCAAAGGTGACAGAGCTAGAGTGTTGTTTGTCAGACCAGGAGACATCCCATCTGGTGACAGAGCTATGGAAGAATGGAGGTAACCCATACAAACGAATGGAAGAATGGAGGTAACCCATACAAACGAATGGAAGAATGGAGGTAACCCATACAAACGAATGGAAGAATGGAGGTAACCCATACAAACGAATGGAAGAATGGAGGTAACCCATACAAACGAATGGAAGAATGGAGGTAACCCATACAAACGAATGGAAGAATGGAGGTAACCCATACAAACGAATGGAAGAATGGAGGTAACCCATACAAACGAATGGAAGAATGGAATGGAAGAATGGAACCCATACAAACGAATGGAAGAATGGAGGTAACCCATACAAACGAATGGAAGAATGGAGGTAACCCATACAAACGAATGGAAGAATGGAGGTAACCAAACGAATGGACAAACGAATGGAAGAATGGAGGTAACCCATACAAACGAATGGAAGAATGGAGGTAACCCATACAAACGAATGGAAGAATGGAGGTAACCCATACAAACGAATGGAAGAATGGAGGTAACCCATACAAACGAATGGAAGAATGGAGGTAACCCATACAAACGAATGGAAGAATGGAGGTAACCCATACAAACGAATGGAAGAATGGAGGTAACCCATACAAACGAATGGAAGAATGGAGGTAACCCATACAAACGAATGGAAGAATGGAGGTAACCCATACAAACGAATGGAAGAATGGAGGTAACCCATACAAACGAATGGAAGAATGGAGGTAACCCATACAAACGAATGGAAGAATGGAGGTAACCCATACAAACGAATGGAAGAATGGAGGTAACCCATACAAACGAATGGAAGAATGGAGGTAACCCATACAAACGAATGGAAGAATGGAGGTAACCCATACAAACGAATGGAAGAATGGAGGTAACCCATACAAACGAATGGAAGAATGGAGGTAACCCATACAAACGAATGGAAGAAGAATGGAATGGAAGTAACCCATACAAACGAATGGAAGAATGGAGGTAACCCATACAAACGAATGGAAGAATGGAGGTAACCCATACAAACGAATGGAAGAATGGAGGTAACCCATACAAACGAATGGAAGAATGGAGGTAACCCATACAAACGAATGGAAGAATGGAGGTAACCCATACAAACGAATGGAAGAATGGAGGTAACCCATACAAACGAATGGAAGAATGGAGGTAACCCATACAAACGAATGGAAGAATGGAGGTAACCCATACAAACGAATGGAAGAATGGAGGTAACCCATACAAACGAATGGAAGAATGGAGGTAACCCATACAAACGAATGGAAGAATGGAGGTAACCCATACAAACGAATGGAAGAATGGAGGTAACCCATACAAACGAATGGAAGAATGGAGGTAACCCATACAAACGAATGGAAGAATGGAGGTAACCCATACAAACGAATGGAAGAATGGAGGTAACCCATACAAACGAATGGAAGAATGGAGGTAACCCATACAAACGAATGGAAGAATGGAGGTAACCCATACAAACGAATGGAAGAATGGAGGTAACCCATACAAACGAATGGAAGAATGGAGGTAACCCATACAAACGAATGGAAGAATGGAGGTAACCCATACAAACGAATGGAAGAATGGAGGTAACCCATACAAACGAATGGAAGAATGGAGGTAACCCATACAAACGAATGGAAGAATGGAGGTAACCCATACAAACGAATGGAAGAATGGAGGTAACCCATACAAACGAATGGAAGAATGGAGGTAACCCATACAAACGAATGGAAGAATGGAGGTAACCCATACAAACGAATGGAAGAATGGAGGTAACCCATACAAACGAATGGAAGAATGGAGGTAACCCATACAAACGAATGGAAGAATGGAGGTAACCCATACAAACGAATGGAAGAATGGAGGTAACCCATACAAACGAATGGAAGAATGGAGGTAACCCATACAAACGAATGGAAGAATGGAGGTAACCCATACAAACGAATGGAAGAATGGAGGTAACCCATACAATGGAAGAATGGAGGTAACCCATACAAACGAATGGAAGAATGGAGGTAACCCATACAAACGAATGGAAGAATGGAGGTAACCCATACAAACGAATGGAAGAATGGAGGTAACCCATACAAACGAATGGAAGAATGGAGGTAACCCATACAAACGAATGGAAGAATGGAGGTAACCCATACAAACGAATGGAAGAATGGAGGTAACCCATACAAACGAATGGAAGAATGGAGGTAACCCATACAAACGAATGGAAGAATGGAGGTAACCCATACAAACGAATGGAAGAATGGAGGTAACCCATACGAATGGAAGAATGGAGGTAAACGAATGGAAGAATGGAGGTAACCCATACAAACGAATGGAAGAATGGAGGTAACCCATACAAACGAATGGAAGAATGGAGGTAACCCATACAAACGAATGGAAGAATGGAGGTAACCCATACAAACGAATGGAAGAATGGAGGTAACCCATACAAACGAATGGAAGAATGGAGGTAACCCATACAAACGAATGGAAGAATGGAGGTAACCCATACAAACGAATGGAAGAATGGAGGTAACCCATACAAACGAATGGAAGAATGGAGGTAACCCATACAAACGAATGGAAGAATGGAGGTAACCCATACAAACGAATGGAAGAATGGAGGTAACCCATACAAACGAATGGAAGAATGGAGGTAACCCATACATACAATGGAAGAATGGAAGAATGGAGGATAACCCATACAAACGAATGGAAGAATGGAGGTAACCCATACAAACGAATGGAAGAATGGAGGTAACCCATACAAACGAATGGAAGAATGGAGGTAACCCATACAAACGAATGGAAGAATGGAGGTAACCCATACAAACGAATGGAAGAATGGAATGGAAGAATGGAGGTAACCCATACAAACGAATGGAAGAATGGATACAAACGAATGGAAGAATGGAGGTAACCCATACAAACGAATGGAAGAATGGAGGTAACCCATACAAACGAATGGAAGAATGGAGGTAACCCATACAAACGAATGGAAGAATGGAGGTAACCCATACAAACGAATGGAAGAATGGAGGTAACCCATACAAACGAATGGAAGTATGGAGGTAACCCATACAAACGAATGGAAGAATGGAGGTAACCCATACAAACAAATGGAAGAATGGAGGTAACCCATACAAACGAATGGAAGAATGGAGATAACCCATACAAACGAATGGAAGAATGGAGGTAACCCATACAAACGAATGGAAGAATGGAGGTAACCCATACAAACGAATGGAAGAATGGAGGTAGTTTTGAGGCAACAAAAATAGCATCCACCAAAATCATAATGTGAAACACCCTAGGAAACACCATAGGAGAGCTTTTAAACCCAGTCTCTACTTTCATTGGTGCACACTTTAATCTTTAGAATATCCTGTGGCAGCAGCAAGAAGATTTTGCTACTGAAGTTGCAAATGCAAAGAAATTTAAATAAATACATGGCTTAGTTTCATAACCAAGGTCAAATGAGCGAGATTTACTCCATTGAAATGAGGACTGTGATTGGTGTTTTTCTCCGAGCCAAAAAAAACAACTTGAAAATTGACTTTATGGTCACTTTACCCTTCAGTCAACTTTCAGTAGAGATGGTAACATATCACTGCCATCTAGTGGCGAAAAAAAGGTACAACATAGGGGCATTCTATTTACATACACTACAATTCGGATATACATATTTTTTTCGAGGGGGGAGGGGGTCACGTTACTTTTACAGGTATTTCAAGTATGATCCACTAGGTTTGCTGGGAATCCTATTGGTAGACCAGTGATTCTACACCTCACTTTGCTCAAACTGATCCTATCCAGTGGACTCGGAAATTGTAGCTAAACATGGGTAAATTAGGAGCAGTTAAAAAGGGGTAGCCTCGACTGGGACTCGAACCCGGACTGCCAACACCCTAACTGTATGATAAACGTTTGGAGCACACGACACGTTTGGAACACACTAATGGCATGCTAATTTATCAATTATGCCTTTTAGCTAACTTGAGCATTTTTATCTTTCTGTCACACACAGTATGTTTTCTTTGTGTTCACAACCTTGGTGCCCTAAACCCCATGGAGATTATTAGGGGGCGTGTACTTCCACGCCATGGCAACAGTAATGCACATTCTTCTTATTACGGACGCTTGCGAATCCTATGGAATGCGACGGAAGCGGAAAGGTTTGCTGGCGCTTGCGGTGACGGTGCGGAGCTTTGCTATCCGGGATCCATGGGACGTCAGCGATTTCCAAACTCAGTCTTCGGGACCCTAAAGGGGATGCACCTTTTGGGTTTTTGCCCTACCACTACACAGCTGGTTGAAATAATCAACTAATCATCAAGCTTTGATAATCTGAATCAGCTGTGTAGTGTTAGGGCTAAAAACAAAACTAACACCGAGTTTGTGGAAACGTTGCCGTAACCTATTTTGGGCTCCCGAGTGACGCTTCATCTCAGGGCTAGAGGCGTCACTACAGACCATGGTTCGATTCCAAGCTGTATCACAACCGGCCGTGATTGGGAGTCCCACAGTGCGGCGCACAATTGGCCCAACGTCGTCCGGGTTTGACCGGTGTAGGCCGTCATTGTAAACAAAAATATGTTCTTAACTGACTTGCCTAGTTTGATAAAAAATCAATGTGTGGTAAGGACATCCCAAGGATCCCAGATAACTAAGACCCTGCGGTGACGTAATGAAAAAGCTACCAGAGGTGCGTTCAGTTCGCTTGAACGTTTGCTACGTTTGCAGAACGGTTTGTACTGAACGAAACGTTTCCCCAAAACGGCATTGTACGACTTAAGCCAACTAACTATAAGGAAGGGTTATGTTTGCTACCGTTTGGTGTGGCGACTGGCCATACTGACAGGGTTCCCCTACCCATAACCCTTCCCCGTTAATCAACCGGTCGGTCGGTACACCGGCATTTCAGTTCAATTAAAACGTTTCAAAACGTAAAAACGTACTGAACGCAGCCCTTGATTCGCTTGACAAGCTGCTGAACAATTTGGAAACTTTCCCGAACAAACTCAAAAGACAAAAAAGGAAAAATTACTAAAAAATAGGGCCTACATCGTTATTTTCTCTTTTATAAACGTGTCTAGGTGTTCAAATGTGGAATTATTGATGGATTCACGGTATGAAATCCAACGGAGGGCCGGCGGTGGATCAGCGAATGCTTCCCCGGCTCTGGGGTCACAGTCTCGCCGCAGGAAGATGCCGCCCAGACCCGCCGATTATAAACTTCAGATCATTATCATCGGCTCCCGTGGAGTAGGCAAAACCAGTCTAATGGAGAGGTTTACCGACGACACCTTCTGTGAAGCATGTAAATCAACCGTCGGTAAGGATATCGTTAGCCTCCTTCGCTAACCAAAAACCCTCGGCTAGTTAGCAAACCATGTTTACACTTAACTACATGACAAAACCCACCTAGCTCATCGTTTTATCTCTATAAACAGATTATCTGTCCCCCTGTAGTCACCAGCATAGATTTTTTTTACGACAAGTTTTTGTAAAGAAATTGGTAACTACAAGGGGACAAACACTGTCATGTTTTTTTAAAAACCTTGAGGTTGTTGTTGTTGATGTTGTTGTTGTTGTTGACATGACTGTGTCAAACCGACAGAGAACTAGTAGTGTTACTGAAGCCCTGTCCATCATCGACACTAGACGTTTACTGAGGGTAAAACTGTACCCGATGCCTTTGTCAGAAGTGTTGTTGCTTAGCTACCTTGTACCAAAGGAACAAAAAAGTGGCTTTGAAGGAATTCTGTCATAAAATGCACAAATAAATATAATCCGTCTACTACTTTTAACTTACTTTAGAACCAATAAATCCAGCGTAATTCTCAATTTACGTTTCAAATATCCTGGGACTTAGTGTGAGGCGAAGACAATGTATCCGTCCTAGACAGACAATGTATCCGTCCTAGACAGACAATGTATCCGTCCTAGACAGACAATGTATCCCTTCTAGACAGACAATGTATCCCTTCTAGACAGACAATGTATCCCTTCTAGACAGACAATGTATCCCTTCTAGACAGACTATGTATCCCTTCTAGACAGACAATGTATCCCTTCTAGACAGACTATGTATCCCTTCTAGACAGACTATGTATCCCTTCTAGACAGACTATGTATCCCTTCTAGACAGACAATGTATCCGTCCTAGACAGACAATGTATCCGTCCTAGACAGACTATGTATCCGTCCTAGACAGACTATGTATCCGTCCTAGACAGACTATGTATCCGTCCTAGACAGACTATGTATCCGTCCTAGACAGACTATGTATCCCTTCTAGACAGACTATGTATCCGTCCTAGACAGACTATGTATCCGTCCTAGACAGACTATGTATCCGTCCTAGACAGACTATGTATCCGTCCTAGACAGACTATGTATCCGTCCTAGACAGACTATGTATCCCTTCTAGACAGACTATGTATCCCTTCTAGACAGACTATGTATCCCTTCTAGACAGACTATGTATCCGTCCTAGACAGACGATGTATCCGTCCTAGACAGACGATGTATCCGTTCTAAATCCTCCCTGTGTGGAGGATTTAACTCAATCAGGCTTGAGCACAAACCGTGAGGACCGACAAGTGACCGGCAATATATTATCTCCAAACTTTCGAAGACCGTGTAGGCCTCCAGAAACTAGGACCGTGTAGGCCTCCAGAAACTAGGACCGTGTAGGCCTCCGGAAACTAGGACGGTGTAGGCCTCCGGAAACTAGGACGGTGTAGGCCTCCGGAAACTAGGACGGTGTAGGCCTCCGGAAACTAGGACGGTGTAGGCCTCCGGAAACTAGGACGGTGTAGGCCTCCGGAAACTAGGACGGTGTAGGCCTCCGGAAACTAGGACGGTGTAGGCCTCCGGAAACTAGGACGGTGTAGGCCTCCGGAAACTAGGACGGTGTAGGCCTCCGGAAACTAGGACCGTGTAGGCCTCCGGAAACTAGGACCGTGTAGGCCTCCGGAAACTATGACCGTGTAGGCCTCCGGAAACTAGGCTAAGAGAAGTGACTAAATCAGTGCCAGTCCGGAACATCCCAGGGACCAGAGTCGGGCCACAGAACGAGAGGTTCAGAAACAGACCCTGAATGTGTCACAAAGACAGACAATATAGATCTAGAACTGCGGATACATTGTCTGTCCAGAAACTAGGACCGTGTAGGCCTCCAGAAACTAGGACCGTGTAGGCCTCCAGAAACTAGGACCGTGTAGGCCTCCAGAAACTAGGACCGTGTACGCCTCCAGAAACTAGGACCGTGATACGTCGTCTGTCTAGAACTGCGGATACGTCGTCTGTCTAGAACTGCGGATACGTCGTCTGTCTAGAACTGCGGATACGTCGTCTGTCTAGAACTGCGGATACGTCGTCTGTCTAGAAGGGATACATTGTCTGTCTAGAAGGGATACATTGTCTGTCTAGAAGGGATACATTGTCTGTCTAGAAGAGTGACTTCCACTCGTACAAAGCCATTGTAGTATGACTATACTATCTGCGTGCCAACTCAAACCAATTATTTAATTCTCCTCACGCAAATCACTGAAGGAATCTGGCTTGCCTTGCTGACAGGCAAGGGGAACTAATTTATCTGTTGTGAAACAGTCTCCTGAGGTAGATCAAGCAGACCACCACAGGAACTTGGATACACATGCGGATTGATGTTTATTATCATGAGTCATGTCCTGGATGCAGAACTGAACAGTTTTCCCCATAGATAGACCAGCTACAAAGTCAAAAAATGGTAAAAATTCATAAAAACATTATTTTTCTTTTTGTGGCTGTGCTAGCGAGTGACAGAAGGGTTAGGGTCTTTGTGGCTGTGCTAGCTAGTGACACAAGGGTTAGGGTCTTTGTGGCTGTGCTAGCTAGTGACACAAGGGTTAGGGTCTTTGTGGCTGTGCTAGCTAGTGACAGAAGACACCAACAGTTATGATGATTATTCTATTTTCGTGTCTGTCTACACCCACACACACACACACACACACACACACACACACACACACACACACACACACACACACACACACACACACACACACACACACACACACACACACACACACACACACACACACACACACACACACACACACACACACACACACACACACAGCCATGGAACTGACCCAGGACAGAAGGGCTGCCACTGTCCCCATAGTTCCCAAAATAGTCCCTTTCACACTCTGACACTCTCTTCTCTGGCAGCTGCCACGTCTGGCCTCCATCTTGTTGTGCGTTGTCATCCTGGGTACACAGCTGTCTCTCTCTCTCTCTCTCTCTCTCCCTCTCTCTCTGTGTCTGTCTCTCTCTCTCTCCCTCTCTCTCTGTGTCTGTCTCTCTGTGTCTCTCTCTCTCTCTTTCCCTCTCTTTCCCTCTCTCTCTCTCTCTCTCTCTCTCTCTCTCTCTCTCTCTCTCTCTCTGTGTCTGTCTGTCTCTCTCTCTCTCTCTCTCTGTGTCTGTCTGTCTCTCTCTCTCTCTCTCTCTCTCTCTGTGTCTGTCTCTCTCTCTCTCTCTCTCTCTCTCTCTCTCTCTCTCTCTCTCTCTCTCTCTGTGTCTGTCTCTCTCTCTCTCTCTCTCTCTCTCTCTCTCTCTGTGTCTGTCTCTCTCTCTCTCTGTGTGTCTCTCTCTCTCTCTCTCTCTCTCTCTCTCTCTCTCTCTCTCTCTCTCTCTCTCTCTCTCTCTCTCTCTCTCTCTCTCTCTCTGTGTCTTGTCTCTCTCTCTCTCTCTCTGTGTGTTTGTCTCTCTCTCTCTGTGCGTCTCTCTCTCTCTGTGCGTCTCTCTCTCTCTCTGTGTCTGTCTCTCTCTCTCTCTGTGTGTCTTGTCTCTCTCTCTCTCTGTGTCTTGTCTCTCTCTCTCTGTGTCTTGTCTCTCTCTCTCTGTGCGTCTCTCTCTCTCTGTGCGTCTCTCTCTCTCTGTGCGTCTCTCTCTCTCTGTGCGTCTCTCTCTCCCTCCCCAGATCCTGTTCATTAATGTGTCTGTCTGTCTCTCAATTCAATTCAAGGGGCTTTATTGGCATGGGAAACATGTGTTAACATTGCCAAAGCAAGTGAGGTAGATATTATACAAAAGTGAAATAAACAATAATAATTAACAGTAAACATTACACATACAGAAGTTTCAAAACAATAAAGACATTACAAATGTCATATTTTATATATATATATACAGTGTTGTAACAATATACAAATAGTTAAAGTACACAATGGAAAATAAATAAGCATAAATATGGGTTGTATTTAAAATGGTGTTTGTTCTTCACTGGTTGCCCTTTTCTTGTGGCAACAAATCTTGCTGCTGTGATGGCACACTGGTATCTCACCCAGTAGATATGTGAGTTTATCAAAATTGGATTTGTTTTCTAATTCATTGTGGATCTGTGTGGATCTCTCTCTCTCTCTCTCTCTGTTTCTCTCTCGGTCTGTGTGTGTGAAGCAGCAGCTTTTTTGGATGGTCATATGAGTGAGGGTCTCCGTCTGTTTGCTTGTTCATGGTTGTTCTGATGACAGGAAGTGAGGAGGAAAACTGCTGTAGAGTTGCATAAATATTGAAATAAGTGTCTGAAATGTGTCATCGTCCCAGTCTGTCATAAACCAAATATTTGATGTAGAATATCTTTACATTTCTAAGCACAGAAGTTTGTGATTAAAATGACAACTTCTTCCTTGTTGTAGTATTTTCTCAGTGAATTCTTCTATTCCAAAGTGCTTCTGAAGAACCTGCTACTTCAACTAGCCTGTTTGTCAAGTTGGCATGTTTTCCATGCTCTTTACCCTGTTTCTGGCTGGCTGATTGGCTGGCAGGCTGGCTGGCTGATTGGCTGGCTGATTGGCTGGCTGATTGGCTGGCTGATTGGCTGGCTGATTGGCTGGCTGATTGGCTGGCTGATAGGCTGGCTGATTGGCTGGCTGATAGGCTGGCTGATTGGCTGGCTGATAGGCTGGCTGATTGGCTGGCTGGCTGGCTGATTGGCTGGCTGATTGGCTGGCTGATTGGCTGGCTGATTGGCTGGCTGATTGGCTGATTGGCTGGCTGATTGGCTGGCTGATTGGCTGGCTGATTGGCTGGCTGATTGGCTGGCTGATTGGCTGGCTGATTGGCTGGCTGATTGGCTGGCTGATTGGCTGGCAGGCTGGCTGGATGGCTGGCTGGCTGGCTGGCTGGCTGGCTGGCTGGATGGCTGGCTGGCTGGCTGGCTGATAGGCTGGCTGGCTGAGACTGACTGGCTGAATGACAGGGGAAAGAGCCTGGAAAAACATGACAAAAGACACATTTGGCCCTGTTTTCTTCCTGTAGGAGTAGATTTTAAGATCAAGACGGTGGAGCTGAGAGGGAAGAAGATCAGGTTGCAGATCTGGTGAGTCAACAGGAAACAGGAAGTCATCATAGGCCTCTGTCTGTTCCACTATCTCACACAGAAATGTGTTTACACCCCTGTTAGTGAGAATTTGTCATTTGCCAAGATAATCCATCCACCTGACAGGTGTGGCGTATCAAAAATCTGATTAAACAGCATGATCATTACACAGGTGCACCTTGTGCTGGGGGACAATAAAAAGGCCACTCTAAAATGTGCAGTTTTGTTAAACAACACAATGCCACAGATGTCTCAAGTTTTGAGGGAGCGTGCAATTGCCACGGCTGACTGCAGGGAATGTCAAACAGAGCTGTTGCCAGAGAAATGTAATGTTAATTTCTTTACCATAAGCTGCCTCCAACGTTATTTAAGAGACTTTGGCAGTACATCCGACTGGCCTCACAACCGCAGACCACGTGTATGGCGTGGTGTGGGCGAGCGGTCTGTTGACGTCAACGTTGGGAACAGACTGCCCCGTGGTGCTGGGGGTAGGGCATAAACAAAGACAATGAATACAGTTGCATTTTTATTGATGGCACTTTGAATTTACAGATATACTGTGACAAGATATTTGTTTTTACAGGTATTTGTGATCAACAGATGGGTGTCTATTCCCAGTCATGTGAAATCCATAGATTAGGGTCTCATTTATTTACCTTGTCAGCTCGGGGATTCGATCTTGCAACCTTTCGGTTACTGGCCCTCTAACCACTAGGCTACCCTGCCGCCTCTACCCTCTAACCACTAGGCTACCTGCCGCCCCTCCCCTCTAACCACTAGGCTACCTGCCGCCCCTCCACTCTAACCACTAGGCTACCTGCCGCCCCTCCGCTCTAACCACTAGGCTACCTGCCGCCCCTCCACTCTAACCACTAGGCTACCTGCCGCCCCTCAACTCTAACCACTAGGCTACCTGCCGCCCCTCCACTCTAACCACTAGGCTACCTGCCGCCCCTCCCCTCTAACCACTAGGCTACCTGCCACCCCTCCCCTCTAACCACTAGGCTACCTGCCGCCCTTCCACTCTAACCACTAGGCTACGCTGCCGCCCCTCCCCTCTAACCACTAGGCTACGCTAGCCGTTATGATCTGGCCCCCTGACCGTCCACTCAAGAAGACATTGTCCCGTGGCTGAATGTAGTTTGATGACCCCTGACATTAAGTGATGCTTCAGTCTACAGTAATCGACCGTTCTGTGTTGTTCAGTTACCTTCCGCTGCACAGAGTAGCTGACCTTTTCATGCTACGGCTACATGACACCACAGATACTGTAGGTACACATGCTGATGTTGCCATGTAGGATGAGTGTGTGACTGCTACCTGGGCTGAAATGTGTGCATAACCTTCACTGATAACACAATTTGGTTCTGTTTTACTGACCTCGTCCCACTACTACCCTCATCCACTCCCAATCTCTCGTGTCCCTACCTCCACCCATCCCCCCGTCGGTTCAGGATGACTGTCTGCCTACTGGCTGGTGTCATCATGTCTCGCGTCCCTACCTCCACCCATCCCCCCGTCGGTTCAGGATGAATGTCTGCTTACTGGTTGGTGTCATCATGTCTCGCGTCCCTACCTCCACCCATCCCCCCGTCGGTTCAGGATGAATGTCTGCTTACTGGCTGGTGTCATCATGTCTCGCGTCCCTACCTCCACCCATCCCCCCGTCGGTTCAGGATGACTGTCTGCCTACTGGCTGGTGTCATCATGTCTCGCGTCCCTACCTCCACCCATCCCCCCGTCGGTTCAGGATGAATGTCTGCTTACTGGCTGGTGTCATCATGTCTCGTGCTTACTGTCTCCTCTCACCACCTGGTCTTGGCTGAGGCTCCATCACTGTGTCAGTCAACCCTAACCTCTCTCTTGGCCTGTCTGTCAGCCCTAAACTCTCTCTTGGCCTGTCTGTCAGCCCTAACCTCTCTCTTGGCCTGTCTGTCAGCCCTAACCTCTCTCTTGGCCTGTCTGTCAGCCCTAACCTCTCTCTTGGCCTGTCTGTCAGCCCTAACCTCTCTCTTGGCCTGTCTGTCAGCCCTAACCTCTCTCTTGGCCTGTCTGTCAGCCCTAAACTCTCTCTTGGCCTGTCTGTCAGCCCTAAACTCTCTCTTGGCCTGTCTGTCAGCCCTAACCTCTCTCTTGGCCGGTCTGTCAGCCCTAACCTCTCTCTTGGCCGGTCTGTCAGCCCTAACCTCTCTCTTGGCCGGTCTGTCAGCCCTAACCTCTCTCTTGGCCGGTCTGTCAGCCCTAACCTCTCTCTTGGCCGGTCTGTCAGCCCTAACCTCTCTCTTGGCCGGTCTGTCAGCCCTAACCTCTCTCTTGGCCTGTCTGTCAGCCCTAACCTCTCTCTTGGCCTGTCTGTCAGCCCTAACCTCTCTCTTGGCCTGTCTGTCAGCCCTAACCACTTCATGGGAGGCAACATCTAACCCTGCTCTGTCACTTCTGCTTCTCTACTGCTGCTCATACACTGACTGACTGGCTGGTGCACTGACTGACTGACTGGCGCACTGACTGACTGGCTGGCTGGCGGACTGTCTGACTGGCGCACTGACTGTTTGACTGGCGCACTGACTGACTGACTGGCGGACTGACTGGCTGGCTGGCGGACTGACTGGTGGACTGACTGGCTGGCTGGCGGACTGACTGACTGACTGGCTGACTGGCGGACTGACTGGCTGACTGGCGGACTGACTGGCTGGCTGGCGGACTGACTGGATGACTGGCGGACTGACTGGCTGGCTGGCGGACTGGCTGGCTGGCTGGCGGACTGACTGGCTGACTGACGCACTGACTGACTGGCTGGCGCACTGACTGACTGGCTGGCGCACTGACTGACTGGCTGGCGCACTGACTGACTGGCTGGCGCACTGACTGACTGGCTGGCGCACTGACTGGCTGGCTGGCGCACTGACTGGCTGGCTGGCGCACTGACTGGCTGGCTGGCTGGCGGACTGACTGGCTGGCTGGCGGACTGACTGACTGGCTGGCGGATTGACTGACGGTCTGTTTACCTCTGCACCATAGTTGGCTAGATTTGTATATGGAAATTAATTCACATGAAGTTAGCAATTTCTTTGTTTGTTATTAGCTTTAACTAGGGCCCAGTTTTCCCTGACCAACCCATGTTATTAGCTTTAACTAGGGCCCAGTTTTCCCTGACCAACCCATGTTATTAGCTTTAACTAGGGCCCAGTTTTCCCTGACCAACCCATGTTATTAGCTTTAACTAGGGCCTAGTTTTCCCTGACCAACCCATGTTATTAGCTTTAACTAGGGCCTAGTTTTCCCTGACCAACCCATGTTATTAGCTTTAACTAGGGCCCAGTTTTCCCTGACCAACCCATGTTATTAGCTTTAACTAGGGCCTTGTTTTCCCTGACCAACCCATGTTATTAGCTTTAACTAGGGCCTAGTTTTCCCTGACCAACCCATGTTATTAGCTTTAACTAGGGCCTAGTTTTCCCTGACCAACCCATGTTATTAGCTTTAACTAGGGCCCAGTTTTCCCTGACCAACCCATGTTATTAGCTTTAACTAGGGCCTAGTTTTCCCTGACCAACCCATGTTATTAGCTTTAACTAGGGCCTAGTTTTCCCTGACCAACCCATGTTATTAGCTTTAACTAGGGCCTAGTTTTCCCTGACCAACCCATGTTATTAGCTTTAACTAGGGCCAAGTTTTCCCTGACCAACCCATGTTATTAGCTTTAACTAGGGCCCAGTTTTCCCTGACCAACCCATGTTATTAGCTTTAACTAGGGCCTAGTTTTCCCTGACCAACCCATGTTATTAGCTTTAACTAGGGCCTAGTTTTCCCTGACCAACCCATGTTATTAGCTTTAACTAGGGCCCAGTTTTCCCTGACCAACCCATGTTATTAGCTTTAACTAGGGCCTAGTTTTCCCTGACCAACCCATGTTATTAGCTTTAACTAGGGCCTAGTTTTCCCTGACCAACCCATGTTATTAGCTTTAACTAGGGCCTTGTTTTCCCAGGTCATGTCAGGTGACTTGGTCTGGAAAACCTCATGGCCCTAACTCATAGCTCCGGTCTGATATGTGACATGGCCTGTCTTTAACTCATATATCCAGTCTGATGTGTGACCTGTCTCTAACTCATAGATCCAGTCTGATGTGTGTCCTGTCTCTAACTCATAGATCCAGTCTGATGTGTGTCCTGTCTCTAACTCATAGATCCAGTCTGATGTGTGTCCTGTCTCTAACTCATAGATCCAGTCTGATAAGTGATGTGTCCTGTCTCTAACTCATAGATCCAGTCTGATAAGTGATGTGTCCTGTCTCTAATAGATCCAGTCTGATAAGTGATGTGTCCTGTCTCTAATGGATCCAGTCTGATAAGTGATGTGTCCTGTCTCTAATGGATCCAGTCTGATAAGTGATGTGTCCTGTTTCTAATGGATCCAGTCTGATAAGTGATGTGTTCTGTCTCTAATGGATCCAGTCTGATGTGTGTCCTGTCTCTAACTCATAGATCCAGTCTGATGTGTGTCCTGTCTCTAACTCATAGATCCAGTCTGATGTGTGTCCTGTCTCTAACCCATAGATCCAGTCTGATGTGTGTCCTGTCTCTAATGGTTCCAGTCTGATGTGTGTCCTGTCTCTAATGGATCCAGTCTGATAAGTGATGTGTTCTGTCTCTAACCCATAGATCCAGTCTGATGTGTGTTCTGTCTCTAATGGATCCAGTCTGATATGTGATGTGTCCTGTCTCTAATGGATCCAGTCTGATATGTGATGTGTTCTGTCTCTAATGGATCCAGTCTGATGTGTGTTCTGTCTCTAATGGATCCAGTCTGATAAGTGATGTGTCCTGTCTCTAATAGATCCAGTCTGATAAGTGATGTGTCCTGTCTCTAACCCATAGATCCAGTCTGATGTGTGATGTGTCCTGTCTCTAATAGATCCAGTCTGATAAGTGATGTGTCCTGTCTCTAATAGATCCAGTCTGATAAGTGATGTGTCCTGTCTCTAATGGATCCAGTCTGATGAGTGATGTGTCCTGTCTCTAACCCATAGATCCAGTCTGATAAGTGATGTGTCCTGTCTCTAACCCATAGATCCAGTCTGATGTGTGATGTGTCCTGTCTCTAATAGATCCAGTCTGATGAGTGATGTGTTCTGTACCTCCAGGGATACAGCTGGTCAGGAGAGGTTCAACAGTATAACCTCCGCCTACTACCGTGGGGCCAAAGGGATAGTACTGGTCTATGACATCACCAAGCAGGAAACCTTCGACGACCTTCCCAAGTGGATGAAGATGATCGACAAGGTAAAAGGGATATTATCAATACATTAACTTACATCATCGTGGATTATCATTGATAACGGAAATCATGATGTAGTACTAGGCACAAAGGACCAGCCCGGAACACCACTGGGGACATACCTCTCTTCTCCTCTCTGTTACTACAGTAATATACACTACAGTTCAAAAGTTTGGGGTCACTTTTTAGAAAATGGCCTTGATTTTTGAAAGAAAAGCAAAAAAAAAATTGTTCGTTATAATAACATCAAATTGATCAGAAATACAGTGTAGACATTGTTAATGTTGTAAATGACTATTGTAGCTGGAAACGGCTGATGTTTAATGGAATATCTACATAGGCGTACAGAGGCCCATTATCAGCAATTATCACTCCTGTGTTCCAATGGCACGTTGTATTAGCTAATCCAAGTTTATCATTTCAAAAGGCTAATTGATCATTAGAAAACCCTTTGTAAATTATGTTGGCACAGCTGAAAACTGTTCTGATTAAATAAGCAATAAAACTGGCCTTCTTTAGACTAGTTGAGTATCTGGAGCATCAGCATTTGTGGGCTCGATTACAAGCTCAAAATGGCCAGAAACAAAGAACTTTCTTCTGAAACTCGTCAGTCTATTCTTGTTCTGAGAAATTAAGGCTATTCCATGCGAGAAATTGCCAAGAAATTGAAGATCTCGTACAACGTTGTGTACTACTCCCTTCACAGAACAGCGCAAACTGGCTCTAACCAGAATAGAAAGAGGAGTGGGAGGCCACGATGCACAACTGAGCAAGAGGACAAGTACATTAGTGTCTAGTTTGAGAAACAGACGCCTCACAAGTCCTCAACTGGCAGCTTCATTAAATAGTACCCTCAAAACACCAGTCTCAACGTCAACAGTGAAGAGCCAACTCCGGGATGCTCTTTCTATGCTGGTTAGAGCTTCGGTGAAGGGAGTAGTACACAGTACACACATCTCATCTCTCTCCTCTCTGTCATTGGCCAGTATGCTTCAGAAGAGGCAGAGCTGCTGCTGGTGGGGAACAAGCTGGACTGTGAGACGGACCGCATCATCACTAAACAGACTGCGGAGAGGGTGAGTCTAATACTGATCTACAATCGGTTGACGGGAAAAACCTTCTCGGGGAAGAAATTTCCCCAAGTCAGGGTTTTCTTTACTTCTAATCTTCGCTGATGGATTTAACAGATTATTGTGTAGAGCATCACAGTACTAATGTACATCACAGTACTAATGTACATCGCAGTACTAATGTACATCGCAGTACTAATGTACATCGCAGTACTAATGTACATCGCAGTACTAATGTACATCGCACATCGCAGTACTAATGTACATCGCAGTACTAATGTACATCGCAGTACTAATGTACATGATCTCAAACCCCGGGAAAATAATATCAATTGACTCAAATTAGGTGAGAAGGGAGGTAAAGGCAAAAAAGGCCATGGTGGCAAAGTAAATACAATATAGCAAGTAAAACACTGGAATGGTAGTTTTGCAATGGAAGAATGTGCAAAGTAGAGATAGAAATAATGGGGTGCAAAGGAGCAAAATAAATAAATAAATTAAATACAGTTGGGAAAGAGGTAGTTGTTTGGGCTAAATTATAGGTGGGCTATGTACAGGTGCAGTAATCTGTGAGCTGCTCTGACAGCTGGTGCTTAAAGCTAGTGAGGGAGATAAGTGTTTCCAGTTTCAGAGATTTTTATAGTTCGTTCCAGTCATTGGCAGCAGAGAACTGGAAGGAGAGGCGGCCAAAGAAAGAATTGGTTTTGGGGGTGACTGTACTTCACAGTACTAATGTACATCACAGTACTAATGTACGTCACAGTACTAATGTACGTCACAGTACTAATGTACGTCACAGTACATTAGTCACAGTACTAATGTACGTCACAGTACTATACATGATCTCAAACCCCGGGAAAATACTATCAATTGACTCATAATTCTATGATTTTTATAATTGATTGATTTAATAATTAATAAATAATTTATAATTGATGATCATCATGTCTCGGGTTCCCAGTTTACCTCCAGGATATCTGGGATGCGTTTCTGCGAGGCCAGTGCCAAGGATAACTTTAACGTGGAGGAGTGTTTTCTGAAACTAGTGGACGACATTCTAGCAAAGGTGAGTAGGAATCCTCCCTGTTCTATTCAACTATATGGCGCTTATTTTGTTGACCTGCGACCTACACTGTGTGGACAAAACATTAGGAACACCTTCCCCTTTCGCCCTCAGAACAGCCTGACTTTGTTGGGGGCATGGGACTCTACAAGGTGTTGAAAGCGTTTCACAGGGATGCTGGTCCATGTTGACTCCGATGCTTCCACAGGGATGCTGGTCCATGTTGACTCTGATGCTTCCACAGGGATGCTGGTCCATGTTGACTCCGATGCTTCCACAGGGATGCTGGCCCATGTTGACTCCGATGCTTCCACAGGGATGCTGGTCCATGTTGACTCCGATGCTTCCACAGGGATGCTGGTCCATGTTGACTCCGATGCTTCCACAGGGATGCTGGTCCATGTTGACTCCGATGCTTCCACAGGGATGCTGGTCCATGTTGACTCCGATGCTTCCACAGGGATGCTGGTCCATGTTGACTCCGATGCTTCCACAGGGATGCTGGTCCATGTTGACTCCGATGCTTCCACAGGGATGCTGGTCCATGTTGACTCTACAAGGTGTTGAAAGTGTTCCATAGGGATGCTGGTCCATGTTGACTCTACAAGGTGTTGAAAACGTTCCACAGGGATGCTGGTCCATGTTGACTCTACAAGGTGTTGAAAGTGTTCCACAGGGATGCTGGTCCATGTTGACTCTACAAGGTGTTGACAACGTTCCACAGGGATGCTGGTCCATGTTGACTCTACAAGGTGTTGAAAACGTTCCACAGGGATGCTGGTCCATGTCGACTCCGATGCTTCCACAGGGATGCTGGTCCATGTTGACTCCGATGCTTCCACAGGGATGCTGGTCCATGTTGACTCCGATGCTTCCCCAGGGATGCTGGTCCATGTTGACTCCGATGCTTCCACACAGTTGCGTCCAGTTGGCTGGATGTCCTTTGGATGGTGGATCATTCTGGATACACAGGAAACTGTTGAGTGTGAAAAAACCAGCAGCGTTGCAGTTCTTGACACAAACCGGTGCGCCTGGCACCTACTACCAAACCCAGTTCAAAGGCACTTTTAATATATTGTCTTGCCCATTCACCTTCTGAATGACACACATACACAATCCATGTCTCAACGCTTGACCCGTCTCCTCCCCTTCATCTACACTGATTGAAGTGGATTTAACAAGTGACATCAATAAGGGATCATAGCTTTCACCTGGTCAGTCTGTGTCATGGGAAAAGCAGGTGTTCCTAATGATTTGTCCACTCAGTGTATTTCAATTTTAAAAAATTTAAAAAATGGTTGTCTGCTTTCCACCAGACACTGGGAGATGAATTCACCTTTCAGCAGGACAATAACCTAAAACACAAGGATTCAATTGTATTTTTCCCTCATCAATCTACACACAATACCCCATAATGATAAAAGCAAAGACAGGTTTTTAAAAATGTTTTGCTAATTTATTATACTGAAATATCTCATTTACATAATGTTCCTTGACACAATCTTGTCTCGGGGCTCTACAGACAATTCCTTCGACCTCATGGCTTTGCTCTGACACCCACTGTCAACTGTGGGACCTTATATAGACAGGTGTGTGCCTTTCCAAATCATGTCCAATCAATTGAATTTACCCCAGTTAGACTCCAATCAAGTTGTAGAAACATCTCAAGGATAAGTCGCTCTGGATAAGAGCGTCTGCTAAATGACTTAAATGTAAATGTAATGATCAATGGAAACAGGATGCATCTGAGCTCAATTTCTAGTCTCATAGCAACGGGTCTGAATACCTATGTCAATAAATGAGCAGAAATTTCTTAAACGGTTTTCGCTTTGTCATTATGGGGTATTGTGATGTCATTATGGGGTATTGTGATGTCATTATGGGGTATTGTGAGGTCATTATGGGGTATTGTGAGGTCATTATGGGGTATTGTGAGGTCATTATGGGGTATTGTGATGTCATTATGGGGTATTGTGATGTCATTATGGGGTATTGTGATGTCATTATGGGGTATTGTGATGTCATTATGGGGTATTGTGATGTCATTATGGGGTATTGTGAGGTCATTATGGGGTATTGTGAGGTCATTATGGGGTATTGTGAGGTCATTATGGGGTATTGTGATGTCATTATGGGGTATTGTGATGTCATTATGGGGTATTGTGATGTCATTATGGGGTATTGTGATGTCATTATGGGGTATTGTGATGTCATTATGGGGTATTGTGATGTCATTATGGGGTATTGTGTGTAGATTGCTGAGAATTTTTATTCATTTAATCCATTTTTAAAATAAGGCTGTAACGTGGAAAAAGTCAAGGGGTCTGAATCCTTTTGAATGCTCTGTTAACACTGGAGTTGCTTATCAAGACGACGTTGAATGTTCCCGAGTGGCCTAGTTACCGTTTTGACTTAAATCGGCTTGACTTGAAAATGGCTGTCTAGCAATGATCAACAACCAACTTGACTGAGCTTGAAGAATTCTTTTAAAGAATAATTCAGGTAGAGTTTACCCAACAACACTCACAGCTGTAATCGCTGCCAAAGGTGATTCTAACATGTATTGACTCAAAGGGGTTGATTGGCTGACAGCTGGGGCGGTAGCGTAGCCTAGTGGTTAGAGTGTAGAGGTGGCAGGTAGCCTAGTGGTTAGAGCGTTGGACTAGTAACCGGAAGGTTGCGAGTTCTAACCCCCAAGTTGACAAGGTACAAATCTGTCATTCTGCCCCTGAACAGGCAGTTAACCCCACTGTTCCCAGGCCGTCATTGAAAATAAGAATATGTTCTTAACTGACTTGCCTGGTAAAATAAAGGTAAAATAAAAAATAAAAAAAATATCAGACCGTATACCACGGGTATGACAAAACCATTTATTTTTACTGCTCTAATTACATTGGTTACCAGTTTATAATAGCAATGAGGCACCTTTGTGGTTTGTGGAATATAAGGTTAATATACCACGGCTGTATCCAGGGACTCTGTGTTGCATCGTGTAATAGAACGGCCCTTAGCCGTGGTATATTGCCAATTTACCCCCCCCCGCCCCCCCCAGGCCTTATTGCTTGATTATACCCTTCTAATACTGGGAAGTCATTTGGTATATTCCACACCTGAAGCACTAATCATGACTTGCCTATTAACTTCCTATTCTGTCTTCTGGTCACCAGATGCCTCTAGAGATTCCCAACAGGAAGCTCTCCAACAGCATCCTGTCTCTGCAGCCTGAACCAGAAGTGCCTCCCGAGCTCAACCCGCCACGCATGCACTGTTGCTGAGATGACTCCCCTCTCAACTCTCCACTACACCCCCCTCCACTACACCCCCTCGACTACACCCCCCTCGACTACACCCCCTCGACTACACCCCCTCGACTACACCCCCCTCGACTACACCCCCTCGCCTCACACCCCCTCGCCTCACACCCCCTCGCCTCACACCCCCTCGCCTCACACCCCCTCGCCTCACACCCCCTCGCCTCACACCCCCTCGCCTCACACCCCCTCGCCTCACACCCCCTCGCCTCACACCCCCTCGCCTCACACCCCCCTCGCCTCACACCCCCTCGACCACACCCCCTCGACCACACCCCCTCGACCACACCCCCTCGACCACACCCCCTCGACCACACCCCCTCGACCACACCCCCTCGACCACACCCCCCTCGACCACACCCCCTCGACCACACCCCCTCGACCACACCCCCTCGACCACACCCCCTCCACTACACGTCTCTCCTCTCAACCATTCTGGCCACCAGAGGGCAGCACAACCAAGCAGAAGTCCGATATCAGGAGGAGGAGAGTAAAGGTTGCATTCCAAATGGAAATAGCTTCCATATATATATATAGTGCACTACTTTGTACCAGCGGCCTTTTATAAGGAACAGAGTGCCACTTGGGATGCATCCGAAGAGTCAGTTGTTGATGCAAGGAGCTTTGTACCCTCTGCTCTGACACCCCTTCTCTGATCGATGCTGTCATACCCCTTCTCTGACCCCAGCTCTAAACCCCTTCTCTGACCCCCGCTCTAACCACTTATCTGTCCCCTTCTCTGACCCCTTCTCTGATCGATGCTGTCATACCCCTTCTCTGACCCCTGCTCTAAACCCCTTCTATGACCCCTTCTCTGACCCCTTCTCTGACCCCTTCCCTGATTGATGCTGTCACACCCCTTCTCTGACCCCTGCTCTAAACCCCTTCTCCGACCCCTTCTCTGACCCCTTCTCCGACCCCTTTTCTGACCCCTTCTTTGACCCCTTTCGCTAAACCCCTTCTCTGACCCCTGCTCTAAACCCCTTCTCCTGACCCCTGCTCTAAACCCCCTCTCTGACCCCTGCTCTAAACCCCTGCTCTGACCCCTGCTCTGACCCCTGCTCTGACCCCTGCTCTGACCCTTCTCTGACCCTTCTCTGACCCTTCTCTGACCCTTCTCTGACCCTTCTCTGACCCTTCTCTGACCCCTTCTCTGACCCCTTCTCTAAACCCCTTCTCTAACCCCTTGTCTAAACCCCTTCTCTGACCCTTCTCTGACCCTTCTCTGACCCTTCTCTGACCCTTCTCTGACCCTTCTCTGACCCTTCTCTGACCCTTCTCTGACCCCTTCTCGGACCCCTTCTCGGACCCCTTCTCTAAACCCCTTGTCTAAACCCCTTGTCTAAACCCCTTCTCTAACCCCTTGTCTAAACCCCTTCTCTGACCCCTTCTCTGATCGATTCGGCGTCCTCTCATTTCTACTTCTATCCCGTAGCTGTATGATATGACACGTCACACTAACACCCCCCCCCCACGTCCCTTTGTCCACGCACACCTGTCCACGCGCACCTGTACACGCACACCTGTCCACGCACACCTGTCCACGCACACCTGTCCACACTCACCTGCCCAGACTACCTCATCCACGGGCCTGCTTGGCTAGCTGTGCCTCGCAGCCAAGTGCCTTCTAGGTAGAGATTCCTCTGGTTATAAATACACACACACACACACACACACACACACACACACACACACACACACACACACACACACACACACACACACACACACACGGGGACAACTTGAGAAAGAAGAGGAACACACACACACACCTGACTTCACTGAGGGAGTGGAGCTCCTGACCCTGCACTAAGTATATCTTACCTCTGAAGTCAGTATTCTCTACTGTACAGGAAGGAACATGGATTCATGTCATATTGCACACTGCAACATTAGATAGAAAATCTTCTCGTATATAATTTCACATAGACCGTTTTTAAACCTGATTTATCACCTAGTAACTTGAATTAGAGACAGTATTGGGTCTAGAGTCCGATGGAAACATGTTGAGAGAAGCCGTCTTTTCAGGGCTGAAGTCATCTAGATATACCTTGGTTGGATTGGACTCATTTTAAATCGTCAGGATCCTCGTGAAGAATTTCGACGTGTGTGTGTATTTACACAACCAATAATGACACAGCCTTAACAGTAGTTGGTTGTTCATTTCTGTCTGTCTTGCCTTACAGTATTATGAGAGTGTCTTAGAATTGGTTTCCTGGTCTGTTTGTTCATTGTAATGTTTTGCACTATAATCCATGACAGCTAGTTAAACTCCTATGCTAAAATGTGTGTGTGTGGGGGGGGGGGGCGCGCAAGTGTAAAAATAAAGTATTAAATGAGTTAGAAGCACTAATAATGATGAATAAAAACAAACCTTGTTTCAATGTTGAACCCTATCAGTACTATTCATTAGTGCACAACGTAGCAAGATGTTTTTGCAACGGAGAAAAGGTTTTCTGATTGGACAATTCAGTTAGTCCCCTGTTTCAGTCTTTTCTTCTGTTTTGGTGCCTAGTGACAATGTTTTTGAGTGGACAGAAGTGCAGTGGCCGATGGGTAGTGTAGTTTTTGAGGCATCTACGTACAGTGGCTATGAAGACAGGAGGAGGTAGCTACGTACAGTTACTATGAAGACAGGAGGAGGTAGCTACGTACAGTTACTATGAAGACAGGAGGTAGCTACGTACAGTTACTATGAAGACAGGAGGAGGCTACGTACAGTCACTATGAAGACAGGAGGAGGTAGCTACGTACAGTCACTATGAAGACAGGCGGAGGTAGCTACGTACAGTGACTATGAAGACAGGAGGACGTAGCTACGTACAGTCACTATGAAGACGGGAGGAGGCTACGTACAGTCACTATGAAGACGGGAGGAGGCTACGTACAGTCGCTATGAAGACGGGGCTACGTACAGTCGCTATGAAGACTGGAGGTAGCTACGTACAGTCGCCATGAAGACAGGAGGAGGCTACGTACAGTCGCTATGAAGACGGGGCTACGTACAGTCGCTATGAAGACAGGAGGAGGCTACGTACAGTCGCTATGAAGACAGGAGGAGGCTACGTACAGTCGCTATGAAGACAAGAGCTACACTATATACACAACAGTATGTAGACCCCTTTCGAATGAGTGGTTTGGCTATTTCAGCCACACCCGTTGCTGACAGGTGTATAAAATCGAGCACACCGCCATGCAATCTCCATAGACAATCATTGGCAGTAGAATGGCCTTACTGAAGAGCTCAGTGACTATCAATGTGGCACCGTCATAGGATGGCACCTTTCCGACAAGTCAGTTTGTCAAATTTCTGCCCTGCTAGATCTTCCCCCGGTCAACTGTAAGTGCTGTTATTGTGAAGTGTAAACTTCTAGGAGCAACAAGAAGTGGTAGACCACACAAGCTCACAGAATGGGACCGCCGAGTACTGAAGGACATTGTACATAAAAATTGTTTGTCCTCGGTTGCAACACTCACTATCGAGTTTCAAACTGCCTCTCGAAGCAATGTCAGCGTAATAACTGTTCGTCGGGAGCTTCATGAAATGAGATTCCATGGCTGAGCAGCCGCACACAAGCCTAAGATCACCATGCGCAATGTCAAGCGTCGGATGTAGTGCTGTAAAGCTCACTGAGATTGAAACTCTGGAGCAGTGGGAACGGGTTCTCTGGAGTGATGAATCACACTTCACCATCTGGCAGTCCGACGGACGAATCTGAGTTTGACAGATGCCAGAAGAACGCTACCTGCCCCAATACATAGTGCCAACTGTAAAGTTTGGTGGAGGAGGAATAAAGAGGTCTGGGACTGTTTTTCATGGTTCGGACTACCACTTAAAGGTGATCCCTCCATAAAGATGTTATAATTTATGTGCTGAATTTAGAAAGACGAACGCTATAAGATTTTTTTTTTTTTTATTCCATTGTTGTTGGAAAGGGTTTGGTGGTGTCAAATTGCACAAACAGTATTGAGATTGACTCCGGAATTGACCTTAACTTGACTCATGGATTGATATATAATGAACTATTAACCTCGATGCCCAGGTCTACATCTGCTGTCGGTCTACATTGATCAAACCCCAACCAGTTAATGATGTTTTAGACCAGTTAGAGAGTCCATCCTGCCCAGATTAGCTAGTTGTCATAGTAATGTTGGAAAGATAAACTTAAGATCTGAAGTCTACCAACCAACTGAAAGATGTCGCTCAAATTGGGATTCCAACATGTTTTATCAATATGCGCATAATGGTTTAGGTCAATATGCTAAAAAATATATTTTGAAGTAAGCTAACAGACTTTAAATCAAATCAAATTGTATTTGTCACATACACATGGTTAGCAGATGTTAATGCGAGTGTAGCGAAATGCGTGTGCTTCTAGTTCCGACAATGCAGTGATAACCAACAAGTAATCGAACTAACAATTCCAAAACTACTGTTAACAGACTTTACGTAAGAAGACACAGAATCCTAAACCCCGAGAGAATAATAGTTGCTTGATCTAAAAAAAAAAAGTAAAGACCAGTTGTATTATTTATCATTGATTGGCTAATTTCACCTAAAGATTTTGTCCAGTGATATATCTGACCCTGATACCTGTTCAGTCAACTGTTATTACTAACCCCAATGGTCACTGCTGATTGGCTAGTCAGTACAACTAAGTCAAATACACTAATGCACTGATTCAATGACACGTAACTCACCTGTCCTAATCCTTGAGCAATTAGGGAGGAATGGACACAAATGGACCTTTATTAGATTAGTGTCTAGGGGTCCCTACTTCATACATAACTGTCATTTAACCAGCGCTGTTGGCTTTTTCTGCTTCATTATTGGGGTCCCTTCTAGGACCTTGATTATTGGGGTCCCTTCTAGGACCTTGATTATTGGGGTCCCTTCTAGGACCTTGATTATTGGGGTCCCTTCTAGGATCTTGATTATAGCAGCCCCTTCTAGAACCTTGATTATTGGGGTCTCTTCTAGGACCTTGATTATTGGGGTCCCTTCTAGAACCTTGATTATTGGGCTCTCTTCTAGGACCTTGATTATTGGGGTCCCTTCTAGGACCTTGATTATTGGGGTCCCTGCTAGGACCTTGATTATTGGGGTCCCTTCTAGGACCTTGATTATTGGGGTCCCTTCTAGGACCTTGATTATTGGGGTCCCTTCTAGGACCTTGATTATTGGGGTCCCTTCTAGGACCTTGATTATTGGGGCCCCTTCTAGGACCTTGATTATTGGGGTCCCTTCTAGAACCTTGATTATTGGGGTCCCTTCTAGAACCTTGATTATTGGGGTCCCTTCTAGAACCTTGATTATTGGGGTCCCTTCTAGGACCTTGATTATAGCAGCCCCTTCTAGGACCCTGATTATTGGGGCCCCTTCTAGGATCTTGATTATAGCAGCCCCTTCTAGGATCTTGATTATAGGGGCCCCTTCTAGGACCTTGATTATTGGGGCCCCTTCTAGGATCTTGATTATAGCAGCCCCTTCTAGGACCTTTATTGTAGCAGCCCCTTCTAGGACCTTGATTATAGCGGCCCCTTCTAGGACCTTGATTATTGGAGTCCCTTCTAGAACCTTGATTATTGGGGTCTCTTCTAGGACCTTGATTATTGGGGTCCCTTCTTGGACCTTGATTATAGCAGCCCCTTCTAGGACCTTTATTGTAGCAGCCCCTTCTAGGACCTTGATTATAGCGGCCCCTTCTAGGACCTTGATTATAGCAGCCCCTTCTAGGACCTTGATTATAGCAGCCCCTTCTAGGACCTTGATTATTGGGGCCCCTTCTAGGACCTTGATTATAGCAGCCCCTTCTAGGACCTTGATTATAGCAGCCCCTTCTAGGACCTTGATTATAGCGGCCCCTTCTAGGACCTTGATTATTGGGGTCCCTTCTAGGACCTTGATTATTGGGGTCCCTTCTAGGACCTTGATTATAGCGGCCCCTTCTAGGACCTTGATTATAGCAGCCCCTTCTAGGACCTTGATTATAGCAGCCCCTTCTAGGACCTTGATTATAGCATCCCTCACAACCGCAGAACATGTGTCACCAGGCCAGCCCAGGACCTCCACATCCTCACCAGGGTCTTGACCTGACTGCAGTTCAGTGTCGGGGCCGACTTCAGTGGGCAAATGCTCACGTTCGATGGCCGCTGGAGAAGTGTGATCTTCACGGATGAATCCCAGATTCAAATGTACCGGGCAGACGGCGTCGTGTGGGCGAGCGGTTTGCTGATGTCAACATTGTGAACAGAGTGCCCCTTTGGATTATGGTATGGGCAGGCATAAGCTACGGACAACAAACACAATCGCATTTTATCGATGGCAATTTGAATGCACAGCGATACCGTGATGAGATCCTGAGGCCCATTGTCGTGTCATTCATCCACCACCATCACCTCATGTTCAGCATGATAGTGCACAGTCCCATGCTGCTAGGATCTGTACACAATTCCTGGAAGCTGAAAATGTCCCAGTTCTTCCATGGCCTGCATAATCACCAGACATGTCACCCATTGAGCATGTTTGGGATGCTCTGGATCGACGTGTACGTCAGCATGTTCCAGTTCCCGCCAATATCCAGCAACTTCCCACAGCCATTGAAGAGGAGTGGGACAACATTCCACAGGTCCCAATCAACATTCTGATCAACTCTATGTGAAGGAGATGTGTCACGCTGCATGAGGCAAATGGTGGTCACACCAGATACTGACTGGTTCTGATCCAAACCCCTACCTCTTTATTAAAGGTATCTGTGACTAACAGATGCAGATCTGTATTCCCAGTCAATACATAGATTAGAGCCCAATTTCAACTGATTTGACTGATTTCCTTATATGAACTGTAACTCAGTAAAATCTTAGCCTAGTGGTTAGAGTGGAGGGGCGGCAGGGTAGCCTAGTGGTTAGAGTGGAGGGGTGGCAGGTAGCCTAGTGGTTAGAGTGGAGGGGTGGCAGGTAGCCTAGTGGTTAGAGTGGAGGGGTGGCAGGTAGCCTAGTGGTTAGAGTGGAGGGGCGGCAGGTAGCCTAGTGGTTAGAGTGGAGGGGCGGCAGGTAGCCTAGTGGTTAGAGTGGAGGGGCGGCAGGTAGCCTAGTGGTTAGAGTGGAGGGGTGGCAGGTAGCCTAGTGGTTAGAGTGGAGGGGTGGCAGGTAGCCTAGTGGTTAGAGTGGAGGGGTGGCAGGTAGCCTAGTGGTTAGAGGGGAGGGTGGCAGGTAGCCTAGTGGTTAGAGTGGAGGGGTGGCAGGTAGCCTAGTGGTTAGAGGGGAGGGGTGGCAGGTAGCCTAGTGGTTAGAGTGGAGGGGTGGCAGGTAGCCTAGTGGTTAGAGTGGAGGGGTGGCAGGTAGCCTAGTGGTTAGAGTGGAGGGGCGGCAGGTAGCCTAGTGGTTAGAGTGGAGGGGCGGCAGGTAGCCTAGTGGTTAGAGTGGAGGGGCGGCAGGTAGCCTAGTGGTTAGAGTGGAGGGGCGGCAGGTAGCCTAGTGGTTAGAGTGGAGGGGCGGCAGGTAGCCTAGTGGTTAGAGTGGAGGGCGGCAGGTAGCCTAGTGGTTAGAGTGGAGGGGTGGCAGGTAGCCTAGTGGTTAGAGGGGAGGGGTGGCAGGTAGCCTAGTGGTTAGAGTGGAGGGGTGGCAGGTAGCCTAGTGGTTAGAGTGGAGGGGTGGCAGGTAGCCTAGTGGTTAGAGTGGAGGGGCGGCAGGTAGCCTAGTGGTTAGAGTGGAGGGGTGGCAGGTAGCCTAGTGGTTAGAGTGGAGGGGCGGCAGGTAGCCTAGTGGTTAGAGTGGAGGGGCGGCAGGTAGCCTAGTGGTTAGAGTGGAGGGGTGGCAGGTAGCCTAGTGGTTAGAGTGGAGGGGCGGCAGGTAGCCTAGTGGTTAGAGTGGAGGGGCGGCAGGTAGCCTAGTGGTTAGAGTGGAGGGGCGGCAGGTAGCCTAGTGGTTAGAGTGGAGGGGCGGCAGGTAGCCTAGTGGTTAGAGTGTAGGGGCGGCAGGTAGCCTAGTGGTTAGAGTGTAGAGGAGGCAGTTAGCCTAGTGGTTAGAGGGGAGGGGTGGCAGGTAGCCTAGTGATTAGAGCGTTGGACTAGTAACCGAAAGGTTGCAAGATTGAATCCCTGAGCTGACAAGGTAAAAATCTGTCGTTTTGCCCATGAACAAGGCAGTCATTGAAAATAAGAATTTGTTCTTAATTGACTTGCCTAAGTTAAATAAAATTATCTTGTACTGTGTGACTGTTGTTATATTCTACATCCCAAATGGCACCCTATTCCCTAAGGCTACTATGGACTCGTGCACAATGGACCCCGGTCAAAAGTAATGCACTATATAGGGAATAGGGTGCCAATGTGAGACGTACTCTGTGTCGGCTGAGTATATTTATACGCAAACTATTTTATGATGATGGGGCTCTGTTTTTTACTTGTTGAATTACTGCATACATTTGAAACTTTGTAAAATACAGAAAAAAGTATACATAGTTGTGGAGAAAATATACTGAACACAAATATAAAACAAAACAGGCAACAATTTCAAAGAATTTACTGAATTACAGTTCATATAAGGAAACTGTAAATAAAGATAACATTTCGAAATAAAAAATACAAAAATCTGTCAATTTAAATAAAATAAATTAGGCCCTAATCTATGGATTTTACATGACTGGGTGCAGGGATGAGAGGGCCTGAGAGGGCATGGACTCACCCACTTGGGAGCAAGGCACTCCCACCCCCAGACGATCCCGCGGGAGAAGAAGCCGGATGTGGAGGTCCTGGGCTGGCGTGGTCTGCGGTTGTGAGGCCGGTTGGACGTACTGCCAAATTCTTTAAAACAAAGTTGGCCTCTTATGGTAGAGAAATTAACATTCAATTCTCTGGCAACAACACTGCCTCAAAACGTGCCCCCAGCACAAGGTTCACCTGTGTAATGATCATGCTGTTTAATCAGCTTCTTGATATGCCACACCTGTCAGGTGGATGGATTATCTTGGCAAAGGTGAAATGCTCACGAACAGGGATGTAAACACATTTTTACACAACATTTGAGAGAAATAATCTTTTTGTGCATCTGGAACATTTCTGGGCTCTTTTATTTCAGGTCATGAAACATGGGACCAACACTTGTTGCGTTTATATTGTTGTTCAGTGTATGTTGTTGCATTACCATCTACTCAGGGGTGTATTGGGGTTTTGTGAGAAACAAAGCGCATGCGCCTACATTAGGAACCACGGTAGGCTTCAGCCAGGTTCGAGACCGCAAGGTCATGGTTAGAAGGGATACAGCTTTTGTCAAATTCAAATGAACCGCAAAAGTACAAATATTACTTTGCATTTTTAGCTATCCCCCAAAACCATTTTCATACCCTTAACCTAATTATCATAACCTGCTACGTTAATTATTCTAACCTGCCGCGTGAATTCTAACCTGCTATGAAAAGTCAAATCCGACAAAAGATGTATCCCGTCTAGTCATTACATACCGCAGCGATTGCAGATTTTCCTTGTCAGATATACGGAAGGAGTGGGAAAGGGCAAAAGACCGCGAGCAGCCGACACACGGACAGACGGGGGCCCAGAGAGCGAGGAGGAGGACGAGTCGTATCAGGGACTAACAATACGACTGGATTCATTTATATCCAAACCTTACAATTAGCAACACTGCAGATTCCATCTGTGTCGCATCGGTTTATTTAGGCTACAATAATCTCGTTTATTTCAGCGATTCCTGCAAGGAGACTGAGCGGAGCCACCGGGCTGCCGGTACCGTAGAGGGGAGTACAATGACAACCTGGTGAATGTAGCCGATGATATTTACCTAATCAGACCGAATGGAATAAATCCGCGAATAGCCTAAAGGACCGGGGTGCGCATCCCGGGAGTGATGAGAACAACGGGGAGACAGGGCTGTGTTTCTGCTGCTGTCGGCTGTCAAATGTATTATTTATGTGTGTCGTGGACTGATCATTTGTTGATCCATCAACCCCCTCCCCTCCTCTACATATTCTCCACCGGTATCGTCGGAGTGTTGTAATATGGATCGTTCCAGTGGCTCTGGGACCAGCGAACCCACCAAACCGCCAAACCACCAGTTGGAGAAGAAACGGTTAAACCGAGCACCATCTCCGGCCAGGCCGTTCCTGAAGGATGTCCGCTCCTCGCCCAAACCAGCGGCTATCGTACCAAAATCCCCCAAACTCACCAAGCAGCAGCACTCCTCTTCCCCAGTGGCCTTATCATCCAATCAAAGCCGCATATCCAGGCGCACCCCAACCGGAGCGAAGGATAACAAACCCGCCACCGTGAAAAGTCACAGCACCAAGTCTTCGACAGTCACGAAGAAGACGGTTAAGGTCATTCAACATGCGGCGCTTGAACCTAAACCGACCACTGCAAGCGCCAGCAAACCGAGCCCGGACAGCAGCACCAGCAGTCCACACCTCGCCCTCAAAGCCAAGAAGAGTAAAATAGCCACGCTGACCGCGTCTCACCACGGCCCGCTCAGCCTTGGCTCCCCAATCCGCGTCCCAACCGGCGCTACCCCCCTCGGTAGCAGGGTCAGTCAGACCGACAGTAGCTCCGATCTCTCTGACTGTCCCTCCGAACCCCTATCCGATGAACAGCGCCTGGCTGCGGCCGCAAGCAGCGATGGGGAGTCGGGAGGCTCCGGGTTCAGCGATCAGGTGGATCATCCTGTCCAGGCGGCAGCATCAGCGTCAGACGCAGCCAGAGCGGCAGGGGCCACTGCCGGTAGTGGTGTTGGTTCGTTGCGCACCGCGGAGGGTAGCCCCGCGGCTGCTGGGAAAGGCGGCATGTCTCAGGCTCCAGGACCAGGTGCTCACGGAGGAGAGGGGAGTAAACATGAGAAAGCATCGACCACCGCACAGTTGATAAAACTGGAATGTAGCAAAGAGATAATCGAGGAGGATTTATTGCGGGAAATAGAAGATCTCCGCTCTGAAAACGAATACCTCAAGGTAAAAAGAGGCCGCGGGAAATGATTTGTGTTTCTATGTTTGTAATCCATACTGTGGTTTCTGCATCACCCATTGCTGTTCTGTAGGCTGCCCGCATAGTAATAGCCTCATTGATGATAGTGTGATTCACTGTATTACTGTTTGTTAAAGCTTCAGTGACCCCCCCCCCAAACCCTCCACTTCTGGTTTACCCTGACATGTACCTGCTATTTCTCTCCATATAGTTGACTAGTTGGTAAGGTTCTCTCTCTCTGTATTGTTGTGTATCATCAAGTTATGTTATGTTAGGACTATTACAATGAACCCCAATGACATCGGGAGAAGAACACAATCATTTTGTCTGACCAACATCAGTTTCATATTGCATAGCAGTTAGTTAGTTAGTTAGTTAGTTAGTTAGTTAGTTAGTTAGTTAGTTATTGCAGTTAAAGTACATTTCAAATTGTAAAAGAAAATCTGTCCTCCAAATACACTATATGATCAAAAGTATATGGACACCAGCTTGTCGAATATCTCATTCCAAAATGCAAGGGTATTAAAATATGGAGTTGGTCTCCCTCCCCTTTGCTGCTATAACAGCCTCCACTCTTCTGGGAAGGCTTTCCACTAGATGTAGGAACATTGCTGCTATAACAGCCTCCACTCTTCTGGGAAAGCTTTCCACTAGATGTTGGAACATTGCTGCTATAACAGCCTCCACTCTTCTGGGAAGGCTTTCCACTAGATGTTGGAACATTGCTGCTATAACAGCCTCCACTCTTCTGGGAAGGCTTTCCACTAGATGTAGGAACATTGCTGCTATAACAGCCTCCACTCTTCTGGGAAGGCTTTCCACTAGATGTTGGAACATTGCTCCTATAACAGCCTCCACTCTTCTGGGAAGGCTTTCCACTAGATGTAGGAACATTGCTGCTATAACAGCCTCCACTCTTCTGGGAAGGCTTTCCACTAGATGTAGGAACATTGCTGCGGGGACCTGCTTCCATTCAGCCACAAGAGCATTAGTGAGGTCGGGCACCAATGTTGGGCGATTAGGACTGGCTTGCAGTCGGCGTTCCAATTCATCCCAAAGGTGTTCTGTGGGGTTGAGGTCAGGGCTCTGTGCAGGCCAGTCAAGTTCTTCCACACCGATCTCGACAAACCATTTCTGTATGGACCTCGCTTTGTACATGAGGTCACTGTCAAGCTGAAACAGGAAAGGGCCTTTCACAAACTGTTGCCAAAAAGTTGGAAGCACAGAAACGTCTAGAATGTCATTGTATGCTGGAGTGTTAAGATTTCCCTTCACTGGAACTAAGGGGCCTGAACCATGAAAAACAGCCCCAGACCATTATTCCTCCTCCACTAAACTTTACAGTCGGCACTATTCATTGGGGCAGGTAGTATTCTCCTAGCATCCGTATAACACAAATTAGTCTGTCTAACTGCAGGATGGTGAAGTGTGATTCATCTCTCCAGAGAACGTGTTTCCACTGTTCCAGAGGCCAATGGCGGCAAGCTTTACACCACTCCAGTCGACGCTTGGCATGGTGACGTGAGGCTTGGCATTGTGCATGGTGACGTGAGGCTTGGCATTGTGCATGGTGATGTGAGGCTTGGCATTGTGCATGGTGATGTGAGGCTTGGCATTGTGCATGGTGATGTGAGGCTTGGCATTGTGCATGGTGATGTGAGGCTTGGCATTGTGCATGGTGATGTGAGGCTTGGCATTGTGCATGGTGATGTGAGGCTTGGCATTGTGCATGGTGATGTGAGGCTTGTAAGCAGCTGCCCGGCCATGGAAACCCATTTCATGAAGCTCCTGACTAACAGTTATTGTGCTGACAGAAACTGTTAAGAACTCTGTAGTGAGTGTTGCAACCGAGGACAGACTATTTTTATGCCCTTCAGCACTCAGTGGTCCCATTCTGTGAAGTTGTGTGGCCTACCATTTCCCGACTGAGCCGTTGTTGCTCCTAGACATTTACACTTCACAATAACAGCCCTTACAGTTGACCGGGGGGCAGCTCTAGCAGGGCAGAAATTTGACAAACTGACTTGTTGGAAACGTGGCATCCTATGACGATGCCACACAGTCACCGAGCTCTTCAGTAAGACCATTACACTGCCAATGTTTGTCTATGGAGATTGCATGGCCGTGTGCTCGATTTTATGCACCTGTCGGCAACGGGTGAGGCTGAAATCGCTAAATCCACTAATTTGAAGGGGTGTCCACATACTTTTGTTTATATAGTGTATGATGACATTCACTAGTACACACGTAAACTCTATGCCTACAGTAAATCCAATTTCAATTTTTCAAACAAACATTTTTGCTTTAGGCTATCTAGGTTATGCTGTGTATTCTCCTCTCCTCTCTTCATAATGGGCCAGTCCCAGAGGACCTGATAGCTGTCAAATGTCCAACCTGGACTCAGGGGTAGACGTAACATAGTAAACTTAAGTCCGAAACACTCCAATTAGTATTATACAGTGCCTTCGGAAAGTATTCAGACCCCTTGACTTTTTTTTAACATTACAGCCTTATTCTAAAATTGATTGAATCGTTTTTTTTTTACTCATTAATCTACACACAATACCCCATATTTACAAAGCAAAAACAGGTTTTTAGGAATGTTTGCTAATTTGTATGAAAATTATATATATATATTTTTTTACATAAGTATTCAGACCCTTTACTCAGTACTTTGTTGAAGCACCTTTGGCAGCAATTTCAACATCGAGTCTTCGTGGGAATGTAGCTACAAGCGTGGCACACATGTATTTGGGGAGTTTCTCCCATTCTTCTCTGCAGATCCTCTCAAGCTCTGTCAGGTTGGATGGGGAGCGAGGCTGCACAGCTATTTTCATGTCTCTCCAGAGATGTTCGATAGGGTTCAAGTCCGGGTTCTGGCTGGGCAACTCAAGGACATTCAGAGACCGAAGCCACTTCTGCATTGTCTTGGCTGTGTGCTTAGGGTCGTTGTCCTGTCAGGCTAAAGAGTTCCATCTTGGTTTCATAACTCCAAGCAGGCTGTCATGTGCCTTTTACTGAGGAGTGGCTTCTGTCTGGCCACTCTACCATAAAGGCCTAATTGGTGGAGTGCTGCAGAGATGGTTGTCCTTCTGGAAGGGTCTCCCATCTCCACAGAGGAACTCTGGAGCTCTGTCAGAGTGACCAGCTGGTTCTTGGACACCTCCCTGACCATGGTCCTTCTCCCCTGATTGGTCAGTTTGGGAGAGTCTTCGTGGTTCCACATTTCTTCCATTTAAGAATGATGGAGGCCACTGTGTTCTTGGGGACCTTCAATGCTGCAGAATGATGGAGGCCACTGTGTTCTTGGGGACCTTCAATGCTGCAGAATGATGGAGGCCACTGTGTTCTTGGGGACCTTCAATGCTCCAGAAATGTGTTGTTACCCTTCCCCAGATCTGTGCCTTGACACAATCCTGTCTCTGAGGTCTACGGACAATTCCTTCTGCCTCCTGGCTTGGTTTTTGCTCTGACATGCACTGTCAACCGTGGGACCTTTTTAAATGTATTTATATATTGAACATGTCTAAAAACCTGTTTCCACTTTGTCATTATGCGGTATTGTGTGTAGATTGCAGAGGATTTAAAAAATGTATTTAATAAATTTTAGAAGAAGGCTGTAACGTAAGAAAATGTGGAGAAAGTCCAGGCCTCTGAATACTTCCCAAAGGCAGTGTGTGTTACATTTCTATTCACTTTTGGATGTCCATCATCCACTTCGTATGTTAAGAACAATCCCACATTTACTCCTGAGGTGCTGTCCTGTTGCATCCTCTACAACCACTGGGATTATTATTATTTGACCCTGCTGGTCATCTATGAACGATTGACCATCTTGAAGAACGATCTGGCCTTAATGGCCACGTACTCTTTATTCTCCACCTGGCACAGCCAGAAGAGGACTGGCCACCCCTCAGAGCCTGGTTCCTCTCTAGGTTTCTTCCTAGGTTTTTGGTCTTTCTAGGGAGTTTTTCCTAGCCACCGTGCTGCTACATCTGCATTGTTTGCTGTTTGGGGTTTTAGACTGCTGGGTTTCTATATGAAGTACTTTGTCAAATTTGCTAATGTAAAAAGGGCTTTATAAATACATTTGATTTGATGATCTGTTACGAATTTGCAAAACGTATATGTTACGAATTCCAATTTCTTGGCTAACGTTAGCTAGGTGGCTAACGTTAGCTAGGTGGCTAATGTTATCTAGGTGGCTAACGTTAGCTAGGTGGCTAATGTTATCTAGGTGGCTAACGTTAGCTAGGTGGCTAATGTTAGCTAGGTGGCTAATGTTAGCTATCATACTAATTTGAGTGTCCCGGAATGTTTGTGTACTATGTTACATCGTCAGGTGTTCAAATAGACAGCTGGGGCCATAGTCACACACTTCCTCTCTCCTCTCCTCTCCTCTCCTCTCCTCTCCTCTCCTCTCCTCTCCTCTCCTCTCCTCTCCTCTCCTCTCCTCTCCTCTCCTCTCTGTTTCCACTCTCCCCACTTCTCTCTGTCTGTCTCTCTCTCTCTCTCCATTTCCTCTCTTTCGCTCTCATTATGTCTGTCTCTCTCAATTGCAATTTCAATTTAAGGGTCTCTCACTCTCCCCTCTCTCCCACTACATAACACAACCTCAACTCCGACAGCTCTCTCTTCTATTCCTGCAACATAATAGTATCATTAAGTCACAAAATCATTATAAGTTTATTGATTATTTCAGGGAACAGAAAAGGAAGTTATATTAAAGCGCTGTTGGATCATGTCGGTTAATGATGGTTTATGATCATCAGTATTTTGATGTAACAGATTGACAACTTTTACAATAATCACCCTTTCCACTTCAAGTCGGTGCGTTGACGAGCAGATTCCAGAGCAGTCGCTATCCACCATGCAAAGCAAACATTAAACAAGATGATCTCAGGAAATGAAGACTTTACTTGAGAGTCACAGCTAATAACAGTCCTGTTGATGACTCAGTGATGTGGTAAACTACTACCCAGAATGGTCTGTTCAGCCTCAGAAGAAAATACTACCCTGTGTCAGGTAAACATAGTATCGAACCTGTCCATTGATTTAACTGACTCTCTGAATTTCCATTAGTCAGCTCCTCCATACCATTACAGGTAGTCAGCTCCTCCATACCATTACAGGTGGGCAGCTCCTCCATACCATTACAGGTAGTCAGCTCCTACATACCATTACAGGTAGTCAGCTCCTCCATACCATTACAGGTGGGCAGCTCCTCCATACCATTACAGGTAGTCAGCTCCTCCATACCATTACAGGTAGTCAGCTCCTCCATACCATTACAGGTAGTCAGCTCCTCCATACCATTACAGGTAGTCAGCTCCTCCATACCATTACAGGTGGGCAGCTCCTCCATACCATTACAGGTGGGCAGCTCCTCCATACCATTACAGGTAGTCAGCTCCTCCATACCATTACAGGTAGTCAGCTCCTCCATACCATTACAGGTGGGCAGCTCCTCCATACCATTACAGGTGGGCAGCTCCTCCATACCATTACAGGTGGGCAGCTCCTCCATACCATTACAGGTGGGCAGCTCCTCCATACCATTACAGGTGGGCAGCTCCTCTATATCATTACAGGTAGTCAGCTCCTCCATACCATTACAGGTGGGCAGCTCCTCTATATCATTACAGGTGGGCAGCTCCTCCATACCATTACAGGTAGTCAGCTCCTCCATACCATTACAGGTAGTCAGCTCCTCCATACCATTACAGGTAGTCAGCTCCTCCATACCATTACAGGTAGTCAGCTCCTCCATACCATTACAGGTAGTCAGCTCCTACATACCATTACAGGTGGGCAGCTCCTCCATACCATTACAGGTAGTCAGCTCCTCCATACCATTATAGGTGGGCACTACTCTACTCTACTCTACCTGTATAGGCTACTCTACTCTACCTGTATAGGCTACTCTACTCTACCTGTATAGGCCACTCTACTCTACCTGTATAGGCTACTCTACTCTACCTGTACAGACTACTCTACTCTACCTGTATAGGCTACTCTACTCTACCTGTATAGACTACTCTACTCTACCTGTATAGACTACTCTACTCTACCTGTATAGACTACACTACTCTACTCTACCTGTATAGACTACTCTACCTGTATAGACTACACTACTCTACTCTACCTGTATAGGCTACTCTACTCTACCTGTATAGACTACACTACCTGTATAGACTACTCTACTCTACCTGTATAGACTACTCTACTCTACCTGTATAGACTACTCTACTCTACCTGTATAGGCTACTCTACTCTACCTGTATAGACTACTCTACTCTACCTGTATAGACTACTCTACTCTACCTGTATAGGCCACTCTACTCTACCTGTATAGACTACTCTACTCTACCTGTATAGACTACACTACTCTATTCTACCTGTATAGACTACTCTACTCTACCTGTATAGACTACTCTACTCTACCTGTATAGACTACTCTACTCTACCTGTATAGACTACTCTACCTGTATAGACTACTCTACTCTACCTGTATAGGCTACTCTACTCTACCTGTATAGACTACTCTACTCTACCTGTATAGGCTACTCTACTCTACCTGTATAGACTACTCTACTCTACCTGTATAGACTACTCTACTCTACTCTACCTGTATAGGCTACTCTACTCTACCTGTATAGACTACACTACTCTACTCTACCTGTATAGGCTACTCTACTCTACCTGTATAGACTACACTACCTGTATAGACTACTCTACTCTACCTGTATAGGCCACTCTACTCTCCCTGTATAGACTACTCTACTCTACCTGTATAGACTACTCTACCTGTATAGACTACTCTACCTGTATAGACTACTCTACCTGTATAGACTACTCTACCTGTATAGACTACTCTACCTGTATAGACTACTCTACTCTACCTGTATAGGCTACTCTACTCTACCTGTATAGACTACTCTACTCTACCTGTATAGACTACTCTACCTGTATAGACTACTCTACCTGTATAGACTACTCTACCTGTATAGACTACTCTACCTGTATAGACTACTCTACCTGTATAGACTACTCTACCTGTATAGACTACTCTACCTGTATAGACTACTCTACCTGTATAGACTACTCTACCTGTATAGACTACTCTACCTGTATAGACTACTCTACCTGTATAGACTACTCTACCTGTATAGACTACTCTACCTGTATAGACTACTCTACCTGTATAGACTACTCTACTCTACCTGTATAGGCTACTCTACTCTACCTGTATAGACTACTCTACTCTACCTGTATAGACTACTCTACCTGTATAGACTACTCTACCTGTATAGACTACTCTACCTGTATAGACTACTCTACCTGTATAGACTACTCTACCTGTATAGACTACTCTACCTGTATAGACTACTCTACCTGTATAGACTATTCTACCTGTATAGGCTACTCTACTCTACCTGTATAGACTACTCTACTCTACCTGTATAGGCTACTCTACTCTACCTGTATAGACTACTCTACTCTACCTGTATAGACTACTCTATTCTACCTGTATAGACTACTCTACTCTACCTGTATAGACTACTCTACTCTACCTGTATAGACTACTCTACTCTACCTGTATAGACTACTCTATTCTACCTGTATAGACTACTCTACCTGTATAGACTACTCTATTCTACCTGTATAGACTACTCTACCTGTATAGACTACTCTACTCTACCTGTATAGACTACTCTACCTGTATAGACTACTCTACTCTACCTGTATAGACTACTCTACTCTACCTGTATAGACTACACTATTCTACCTGTATAGACTACTCTACCTGTATAGACTACTCTACCTGTATAGACTACTCTACTCTACCTGTATAGGCTACTCTACTCTACCTGTATAGGCTACTCTACCTGTATAGACTACTCTACTCTACCTGTATAGACTACTCTATTCTACCTGTATAGACTACTCTACCTGTATAGACTACTCTACTCTACCTGTATAGACTACTCTACTCTACCTGTATAGACTACTCTACTCTACCTGTATAGACTACTCTATTCTACCTGTATAGACTACTCTACCTGTATAGACTACTCTACCTGTATAGACTACTCTACTCTACCTGTATAGGCTACTCTACTCTACCTGTATAGACTACTCTACTCTACCTGTATAGGCTACACTACTCTACTCTACCTGTATAGACTACTCTATTCTACCTGTATAGACTACTCTACTCTACCTGTATAGACTACTCTACTCTACCTGTATAGACTACTCTACTCTACCTGTATAGACTACTCTACTCTACCTGTATAGACTACTCTACTCTACCTGTATAGACTACTCTACTCTACCTGTATAGACTACACTACTCTACCTGTATAGACTACTCTACCTGTATAGACTACTCTACCTGTATAGACTACTCTACCTGTATAGACTACTCTACTCTACCTGTATAGGCTACTCTACTCTACCTGTATAGACTACTCTACTCTACCTGTATAGACTACACTACTCTACCTGTATAGACTACACTACTCTACCTGTATAGACTACTCTACCTGTATAGACTACTCTACCTGTATAGACTACTCTACCTGTATAGACTACTCTACTCTACCTGTATAGGCTACTCTACTCTACCTGTATAGACTACTCTACTCTACCTGTATAGACTACACTACTCTACCTGTATAGACTACACTACTCTACCTGTATAGGCTACTCTACTCTACCTGTATAGGCTACTCTACTCTACCTGTATAGGCTACTCTACCTGTATAGACTACTCTACTCTACCTGTATAGGCTACTCTACTCTACCTGTATAGACTACTCTACTCTACCTGTATAGACTACTCTACTCTACCTGTATAGGCTACTCTACCTGTATAGACTACTCTACTCTACCTGTACAGACTACTCTACTCTACCTGTATAGGCTACTCTACTCTACCTGTATAGACTACTCTACTCTACCTGTATAGACTACTCTACCTGTATAGACTACTCTACTCTACCTGTATAGGCTACTCTACCTGTATAGACTACTCTACTCTACCTGTACAGACTACTCTACTCTACCTGTATAGGCTACTCTACTCTACCTGTATAGACTACTCTACTCTACCTGTATAGACTACTCTACTCTACCTGTATAGGCTACTCTACTCTACTCTACCTGTATAGACTACTCTACTCTACCTGTATAGACTACTCTACTCTACTCTACCTGTATAGACTACTCTACCTGTATAGACTACTCTACTCTACTCTACCTGTATAGACTACTCTACTCTACTCTACCTGTATAGACTACTCTACCTGTATAGACTACTCTACTCTACTCTACCTGTATAGACTACTCTACCTGTATAGACTACTCTACTCTACCTGTACAGACTACTCTACCTGTATAGACTACTCTACTCTACTCTACCTGTATAGACTACTCTACTCTACTCTACCTGTATAGACTACACTACTCTACTCTACCTGTATAGACTACTCTACTCTACTCTACCTGTATAGACTACTCTACCTGTATAGACTACTCTACTCTACCTGTACAGACTACTCTACTCTACTCTACCTGTATAGGCCACTCTACTCTACCTGTATAGGCTACTCTACTCTACCTGTATAGACTACTCTACTCTACCTGTATAGACTACTCTACTCTACCTGTATAGACTACTCTACTCTACCTGTATAGACTACTCTACTCTACCTGTATAGACTACTCTACTCTACCTGTATAGACTACTCTACTCTACCTGTATAGACTACTCTACTCTACCTGTATAGACTACTCTACCTGTATAGACTACTCTACTCTACCTGTATAGACTACTCTACTCTACCTGTATAGACTACTCTACTCTACCTGTATAGACTACTCTACTCTACCTGTATAGACTACTCTACTCTACCTGTATAGACTACTCTACTCTACCTGTATAGGCTACTCTACTCTACCTGTATAGACTACACTACTCTACTCTACCTGTATAGACTACTCTACCTGTATAGACTACTCTACTCTACCTGTATAGACTACACTACTCTACTCTACCTGTATAGGCTACTCTACTCTACTCTACCTGTATAGACTACACTACTCTACTCTACCTGTATAGACTACTCTACTCTACCTGTATAGACTACTCTACTCTACCTGTATAGGCTACTCTACTCTACCTGTATAGACTACTCTACTCTACCTGTATAGGCTACTCTACCTGTATAGGCTACTCTACTCTACCTGTATAGACTACTCTACTCTACCTGTATAGACTACTCTACTCTACCTGTATAGACTACTCTACCTGTATAGACTACTCTACTCTACCTGTATAGACTACACTACTCTACTCTACCTGTATAGGCCACTCTACTCTACCTGTATAGACTACTCTACTCTACCTGTATAGACTACTCTACTCTACCTGTATAGGCTACTCTACTCTACCTGTATAGACTACTCTACTCTACCTGTATAGGCTACTCTACTCTACCTGTATAGGCTACTCTACTCTACCTGTATAGACTACACTACTCTACTCTACCTGTATAGGCCACTCTACTCTACCTGTATAGGCTACTCTACTCTACCTGTATAGACTACACTACTCTACTCTACCTGTATAGGCCACTCTACTCTACCTGTATAGACTACTCTACTCTACCTGTATAGGCTACTCTACTCTACCTGTATAGACTACACTACTCTACTCTACCTGTATAGGCCACTCTACTCTACCTGTATAGGCTACTCTACTCTACCTGTATAGACTACTCTACTCTACCTGTATAGACTACACTACTCTACTCTACCTGTATAGACTACTCTACTCTACTCTACCTGTATAGACTACACTACTCTACCTGTATAGACTACACTACTCTACTCTACCTGTATAGGCCACTCTACTCTACCTGTATAGACTACTCTACTCTACCTGTATAGGCTACTCTACTCTACTCTACCTGTATAGGCCACTCTACTCTACCTGTATAGGCTACTCTACTCTACCTGTATAGGCTACTCTACTCTACTCTACCTGTATAGACTACACTACTCTACCTGTATAGGCTACTCTACTCTACTCTACCTGTATAGGCTACTCTACTCTACTCTACCTGTATAGGCTACTCTACTCTACTCTACCTGTATAGACTACACTACTCTACCTGTATAGACTACTCTACTCTACTCTACCTGTATAGACTACACTACTCTACCTGTATAGGCTACTCTACTCTACTCTACCTGTATAGACTACTCTACTCTACCTGTATAGACTACTCTACTCTACCTGTATAGACTACACTACTCTACTCTACCTGTATAGACTACACTACTCTACTCTACCTGTATAGACTACACTACTCTACCTGTATAGACTACACTACTCTACTCTACCTGTATAGACTACACTACTCTACTCTACCTGTATAGACTACACTACTCTACCTGTATAGACTACACTACTCTACCTGTATAGACTACACTACTCTACCTGTATAGACTACACTACTCTACTCTACCTGTATAGACTACACTACTCTACTCTACCTGTATAGACTACACTACTCTACTCTACCTGTATAGACTACACTACTCTACTCTACCTGTATAGACTACACTACTCTACTCTACCTGTATAGACTACACTACTCTACCTGTATAGACTACTCTACTCTACCTGTATAGACTACTCTACCTGTATAGACTACACTACTCTACTCTACCTGTATAGACTACTCTACTCTACTCTACCTGTATAGACTACACTACTCTACCTGTATAGGCTACTCTACTCTACTCTACCTGTATAGACTACTCTACTCTACCTGTATAGACTACTCTACTCTACCTGTATAGGCTACTCTACTCTACCTGTATAGACTACTCTACTCTACCTGTATAGACTACTCTACTCTACCTGTATAGGCTACTCTACTCTACTCTACCTGTATAGACTACACTACTCTACCTGTATAGGCTACTCTACTCTACTCTACCTGTATAGACTACACTACTCTACCTGTATAGACTACTCTACTCTACCTGTATAGACTACTCTACTCTACCTGTATAGACTACTCTACCTGTATAGACTACTCTACTCTACCTGTATAGACTACACTACTCTACCTGTATAGACTACTCTACTCTACCTGTATAGACTACTCTACCTGTATAGACTACACTACTCTACCTGTATAGACTACTCTACTCTACCTGTATAGACTACACTACTCTACCTGTATAGACTACTCTACTCTACCTGTATAGACTACACTACTCTACTCTACCTGTATAGACTACACTACTCTACTCTACCTGTATAGACTACACTACTCTACCTGTATAGACTACACTACTCTACCTGTATAGACTACTCTACTCTACCTGTATAGACTACACTACTCTACCTGTATAGACTACTCTACTCTACCTGTATAGACTACACTACTCTACTCTACCTGTATAGACTACACTACTCTACTCTACCTGTATAGACTACACTACTCTACTCTACCTGTATAGACTACTCTACTCTACCTGTATAGACTACACTACTCTACTCTACCTGTATAGACTACACTACTCTACTCTACCTGTATAGACTACTCTACCTGTATAGACTACACTACTCTACTCTACCTGTATAGGCTACTCTACTCTACCTGTATAGGCTACTCTACTCTACCTGTATAGACTACTCTACTCTACCTGTATAGACTACTCTACTCTACCTGTATAGACTACTCTATTCTACCTGTATAGGCCACTCTACTCTACCTGTATAGACTACACTACTCTACTCTACCTGTATAGACTACTCTACCTGTATAGACTACACTACTCTACTCTACCTGTATAGGCTACTCTACTCTCCCTGTATAGGCTACACTACTCTACTCTACCTGTATAGGCTACTCTACTCTACCTGTATAGACTACTCTACTCTACCTGTATAGGCTACTCTACTCTACCTGTATAGACTACTCTACCTGTATAGACTACTCTACTCTACCTGTATAGACTACTCTATTCTACCTGTATAGGCTACTCTACTCTACCTGTATAGACTACTCTACTCTACCTGTATAGACTACTCTATTCTACCTGTATAGACTACTCTACTCTACCTGTATAGACTACTCTACTTGTATAGACTACTCTACTCTACCTGTATAGACTACTCTATTCTACCTGTATAGGCTACTCTACTCTACCTGTATAGACTACTCTACTCTACCTGTATAGACTACTCTACCTGTATAGACTACTCTACTCTACCTGTATAGGCTACTCTACTCTACCTGTACAGACTACTCTACTCTACCTGTATAGACTACTCTACTCTACCTGTATAGACTACTCTACTCTACCTGTATAGACTACACTACTCTACCTGTATAGGCCACTCTACTCTACCTGTATAGACTACACTACTCTACCTGTATAGACTACTCTACTCTACCTGTATAGACTACTCTATTCTACCTGTATAGACTACTCTACCTGTATAGACTACTCTACCTGTATAGACTACTCTATTCTACCTGTATAGACTACTCTACCTGTATAGACTACTCTATTCTACCTGTATAGACTACTCTACCTGTATAGACTACACTACTCTACTCTACCTATATAGGCTACTCTACTCTACTCTACCTGTATAGACTACACTACTCTACTCTACCTATATAGGCTACTCTACTCTACTCTACCTGTATAGACTACTCTACTCTACTCTACCTGTATAGACTACTCTACTCTACCTGTATAGACTACTCTATTCTACCTGTATAGACTACACTACTCTACTCTACCTGTATAGACTACTCTACTCTACCTGTATAGACTACTCTACTCTACCTGTATAGACTACTCTATTCTACCTGTATAGACTACACTACTCTACTCTACCTGTATAGACTACTCTACTCTACCTGTATAGACTACTCTACTCTACCTGTATAGACTACTCTATTCTACCTGTATAGACTACACTACTCTACTCTACCTGTATAGACTACTCTACTCTACCTGTATAGGCTACTCTACTCTACCTGTATAGACTACTCTACTCTACCTGTATAGACTACTCTACTCTACCTGTATAGACTACACTACTCTACTCTACCTGTATAGGCTACTCTACCTGTATAGACTACTCTACTCTACCTGTATAGACTACTCTACTCTACCTGTATAGACTACTCTACTCTACCTGTATAGGCTACTCTACTCTACCTGTATAGACTACACTACTCTACTCTACCTGTATAGACTACTCTACTCTACCTGTATAGACTACACTACTCTACTCTACCTGTATAGACTACTCTACTCTACCTGTATAGACTACTCTACTCTACCTGTATAGACTACTCTACCTGTATAGACTACTCTATTCTACCTGTATAGACTACACTACTCTACTCTACCTGTATAGACTACTCTACTCTACCTGTATAGACTACTCTACTCTACCTGTATAGACTACTCTACTCTACCTGTATAGACTACTCTACTCTACCTGTATAGACTACTCTACTCTACCTGTATAGGCTACTCTACTCTACCTGTATAGACTACACTACTCTACTCTACCTGTATAGACTACTCTACTCTACTCTACCTGTATAGACTACACTACTCTACTCTACCTGTATAGACTACTCTACTCTACCTGTATAGACTACTCTATTCTACCTGTATAGACTACACTACTCTACTCTACCTGTATAGACTACTCTACTCTACCTGTATAGACTACTCTACTCTACCTGTATAGACTACTCTATTCTACCTGTATAGACTACACTACTCTACTCTACCTGTATAGACTACTCTACTCTACCTGTATAGGCTACTCTACCTGTATAGACTACTCTACTCTACCTGTATAGACTACTCTACTCTACCTGTATAGACTACTCTACTCTACCTGTATAGGCTACTCTACTCTACCTGTATAGACTACACTACTCTACTCTACCTGTATAGACTACTCTACTCTACCTGTATAGACTACTCTACTCTACCTGTATAGACTACACTACTCTACTCTACCTGTATAGACTACTCTACTCTACCTGTATAGACTACTCTACTCTACCTGTATAGACTACTCTACTCTACCTGTATAGACTACTCTACTCTACCTGTATAGACTACTCTACTCTACCTGTATAGGCTACTCTACTCTACCTGTATAGACTACACTACTCTACTCTACCTGTATAGACTACTCTACTCTACCTGTATAGACTACTCTACTCTACCTGTATAGACTACACTACTCTACTCTACCTGTATAGACTACTCTACTCTACCTGTATAGACTACTCTACTCTACCTGTATAGACTACTCTACTCTACCTGTATAGACTACACTACTCTACTCTACCTGTATAGGCTACTCTACTCTACCTGTATAGGCCACTCTACTCTACCTGTATAGACTACTCTACTCTACCTGTATAGACTACTCTACTCTACCTGTATAGGCTACTCTACTCTACCTGTATAGGCTACTCTACTCTACCTGTATAGACTACTCTACTCTACCTGTATAGACTACTCTACTCTACCTGTATAGACTACACTACTCTACCTGTATAGGCTACACTACTCTACCTGTATAGACTACTCTACTCTACCTGTATAGACTACACTACTCTACTCTACCTGTATAGACTACACTACTCTACCTGTATAGGCTACACTACTCTACCTGTATAGACTACTCTACTCTACCTGTATAGACTACACTACTCTACTCTACCTGTATAGGCTACTCTACCTGTATAGACTACTCTACTCTACCTGTATAGGCTACTCTACTCTACCTGTATAGACTACTCTACTCTACCTGTATAGACTACACTACTCTACTCTACCTGTATAGACTACTCTACTCTACCTGTATAGGCTACTCTACTCTACCTGTATAGGCTACTCTACCTGTATAGACTACTCTACTCTACCTGTATAGGCTACTCTACTCTACCTGTATAGGCTACTCTACTCTACCTGTATAGACTACTCTACTCTACCTGTATAGACTACTCTACTCTACCTGTATAGGCTACTCTACTCTACCTGTATAGACTACACTACTCTACTCTACCTGTATAGACTACTCTACCTGTATAGACTACTCTACTCTACCTGTATAGACTACACTACTCTACTCTACCTGTATAGGCTACTCTACTCTACTCTACCTGTATAGACTACACTACTCTACTCTACCTGTATAGACTACTCTACTCTACCTGTATAGGCTACTCTACTCTACCTGTACAGACTACTCTATTCTACCTGTACAGACTACTCTACTCTACCTGTATAGACTACTCTACTCTACCTGTATAGGCTACTCTACTCTACCTGTACAGACTACTCTACTCTACCTGTATAGGCTACTCTACTCTACCTGTATAGACTACTCTACTCTACTCTACCTGTATAGACTACTCTACTCTACTCTACCTGTATAGACTACTCTACCTGTATAGACTACTCTACTCTACCTGTATAGACTACACTACTCTACTCTACCTGTATAGACTACACTACTCTACTCTACCTGTATAGACTACTCTACTCTACCTGTATAGGCTACACTACTCTACCTGTATAGACTACACTACTCTACTCTACCTGTATAGACTACACTACTCTACTCTACCTGTATAGACTACTCTACTCTACCTGTATAGACTACTCTACTCTACCTGTATAGACTACACTACTCTACTCTACCTGTATAGACTACTCTACTCTACCTGTATAGGCTACTCTACTCTACCTGTATAGGCTACTCTACTCTACCTGTATAGGCCACTCTACTCTACCTGTATAGGCTACTCTACCTGTATAGGCTACTCTACTCTACCTGTATAGACTACTCTACCTGTATAGACTACTCTACCTGTATAGACTACTCTACTCTACCTGTATAGGCTACTCTACTCTACCTGTATAGGCTACTCTACTCTACCTGTATAGGCTACTCTACTCTACCTGTATAGGCTACTCTACTCTACCTGTACAGACTACTCTACTCTACCTGTATAGACTACTCTACTCTACCTGTACAGACTACTCTACTCTACCTGTACAGACTACTCTACCTGTATAGGCTACTCTACTCTACCTGTACAGGCTACTCTACTCTACCTGTATAGGCTACTCTACCTGTATAGGCTACTCTACCTGTACAGGCTACTCTACTCTACCTATATAGGCTACTCTACCTGTATAGGCTACTCTACCTGTATAGGCTACTCTACTCTACCTGTACAGGCTACACTTCTCTACCTGTATAGGCTAGTATACCTACTACTTCCTACTGTACTCTACACTACTCTACTATATCATACTGTACTTTACACTACTCTACTATATCATACTGTACTTTACTCTACACTACTCTACTATATCATGCTGTACTGTACTCTACACTACTCTACTATATCATACTGTACTTTACACTACTCTACTATATCATACTGTACTTTACTCTACTATATCATGCTGTACTTTACTCTACACTACTATACTATATCATACTGTACTTTACTCTACTATATCATACTGTACTTTACTCTACACTACTCTACTATATCATACTGTACTTTAGACTACACTACTCTACTATATCCTACTGTACTCTACTATATCATACTGTACTTTACTCTACACTACTCTACTGTACTCTACTATATCCTACTGTACTTTACTCTACTATATCATACTGTACTTTACTCTACACTACACTACTCTACTATATCCTACTGTACTCTACTATATCATACTGTACTTTACTCTACACTACTCTACTGTACTCTACTATATCCTACTGTACTTTACTCTACCCTACTCTACTGTACTCTACTATATCCTATTGTACTCTACTATATCATACTGTACTTTACTCTACTATATCCTACTGTACTTTACTCTACTATATCCTACTGTACTCTACTATATCATACTGTACTTTACTCTACACTACTCTACTGTACTCTACTATATCCTACTGTACTTTACTCTACCCTACTCTACTGTACTCTACTATATCCTACTGTACTTTACTCTACCCTACTCTACTGTACTCTACTATATCCTATTGTACTCTACTATATCATACTGTACTTTACTCTACCCAACTCTACTATATCCTACTGTACTTTACTTTACTATATCATACTGTGCTTTACTCTACACTACTCTACTATATCATACTGTATTTTAGTCTACACTACTCTACTATATCCTACTGTACTCTACTATATCATACTGTACTTTACTCTACCCTAGTCTACTGTACTCTACTATATCCTACTGTACTTTACTCTACCCTACTCTGCTATATCCTACTGTACTTTACTCTACTATATCATACTGTACTTTACTCTACACTACTCTACTATATCATACTGTACTTTACTCTACACTACTCTACATTTACATTTAAGTAATTTACTCTACCTATCCTACTGTTCTCTACTATATCATACTGTACTTTACTCTACACTACTGTACTCTACTGTACTCTACCATACTCTAGTGTACTCTACCATACTCTACTGTACTCTACCCTACTCTACTGTACCCTACTGTACTCTACACTACTCTACTGCACCCTACTCTACTGTACTCTACTGTACTCTACCCTACTCTACTGTACCCTACTCTACTGTACTCTACCCTACTCTACACTACTCTACTATATCATACTGTACTGTACTCTACTATATCATGCTGTACTTTACTCTACACTACTCTACTGTGCTCTACTGTACTCTACTGTACTTTACTCTACACTACTGTACTGTACTCTACCCTACTCTACTGTACTCTACTATATCTTACTCTACCGTACTCTACTATATCTTACTCTACTGTATTGTACTGTACTCTACCCTACTCTACTGTACTCTACTATATCTTACTCTACTGTACTCTACACTACTCTACTATATCATACTGTACTGTACTCTACTATATCATGCTGTACTTTACTCTACACTACTCTACTGTGCTCTACTGTACTCTACTGTACTTTACTCTACACTACTGTACTCTACCCTACTCTACTGTACTCTACTATATCTTACTCTACTGTACTCTACTGTGCTCTACTGTACTCTACTGTACTTTACTCTACACTACTCTACCCTACTCTACTGTACTCTACACTACTGTACTGTACTCTACACTACTCTACTGCGCTCTACTCTACTGTACTCTACACTACTGTACTCTACCCTACTCTACTGTACTCTACACTACTCTACTGTACTCTACACTACTGTACTCTACCCTACTCTACTATATCTTACTCTACTATATCATACTGTACTGTACTATATCTTACTCTACTGTACTGTACTCTACACGGCCTACCTGGGGAAATGGATTTCATGAACCGAATCAGTAGCGACAGCATTGGAGGTCAACTCGTTTACTTGAAAGGTTAATGGAAACCACTTGTCAATTATTTAAAACCAAGCCTTTCTGTCTCTGTGTTCAGGGTGACATGAACTCGCACAATTCATTGCCATGCCATGCTTATGAGCTGCTTATGAATGAATATTGTCTTGCTGGTTGTAGTGGGAGTGTAGTTGACATACAGTATGCTCTCTGTGTGTACAAAAAGATTTGTCAACTTTTAGTGGACAGTGGAGGCTGAAGAGAGAACAGCTGTGTCTATCGTTACTATGCTTCAGCATAGAGTCACAAACATATCCCAGAGGGTATATCTTCACGTTCCCAACCTCTCTCTCTCTCTCTCTCTCCTCCAGGATGAAGTGGAGGAGCTGCGTGCGGAGATGGAGGAAGTCCGGGACAGTTACCTGGAAGAGGAGGTGTACCAGGTGCAGGAGTTACGCAGGGAGCTGGACCGCTCCAATAAGAACTGCCGGATCCTCCAGTACCGTCTCCGTAAGGTGGAGCAGAAGAGCCTCAGAGTGGCCCAGACTGGACATGTAGATGGAGAGCTGCTACGCAACCTGGAACAGGATCTCAAGGTACGTGTTGTACTTGGATCCTGTTTCAGTAATAATGATATCAGACCTTCTTGTTGTGTGTCCGATAATCTACCATTTAAAACATGCTAATAACGGTCCTCTGAGTATATCATTTTTTGGGGTATACTTCCACTGTTATGCCATCCAGCCCTGGAGTTTTCTCAGCCTTAAAGGATTTAATTGCATCAAGAAGTTCCTCCTCTGTAATTTGGCCTTCACATGAGTCTTTCTGTACAGATGTTAATTTTACATTACTAAAAGGAAAATAAATCCATATAATTTATCTTTGGTTAGTGGAGATGGAGGAGACTGAAACAAAAACATATGCTTAAATTACTTTCCTTCCTCTTTCAAAATATTGTTTGGCGAATCATGGGTGACTCCTCCATTTGTAACAAGTTCCAGTAAATTATTTTTGATAGTACTGTGTTCATGTACTGTGTTCATGTACTGTGTTTGTGTTTATTTACTGTGTTTGTGTTCATGTACTGTGTTCATGTACTGTGTTTGTGTTCATGTACTGTGTTCATGTACTGTGTTTGTGTTTTTGTACTGTGTTCATGTACTGTGTTTGTGTTTATTTACTGTGTTATGTACTGTGTTATGCACTGTGTTTGTTTACTGTTTTATGTACTGTGTTATGTACTGTGTTATGTACTGTGTTATGTACTGTGTTATGTACTGTGTTATGTACCTCAATGTCTTCAAAACTTATTGTTCTCACACGTCACACATGACTCCATGTGACTGTGTCCCCATGTGACTGTGTCTCCATGTGACTGTGTCCCCATGTCCCCATGTGACTGTGTCCCCATGTGACTGTGTCCCCATGTGACTGTGTCTCCATGTGACTGTGTCCCCATGTGAATGTGTCCCATGTGACTGTGTCCCCATGTGACTGTCTCCATGTGACTGTCTCCATGTGACTGTGTCCCATGTGACTGTGTCCCATGTGACTGTGTCCCATGTGACTGTGTCCCCATGTGACTGTGTCCCCATGTGACTGTGTCTCCATGTGACTGTGTCCCCATGTGACTGTGTCCCCATGTCCCCATGTGACTGTGTCCCCATGTCCCCATGTGACTGTGTCCCCATGTCCCCATGTGACTGTGTCCCCATATCCTATTGTACTCTACTATATCATACTGTACTTTACTCTACCCAACTCTACTATATCCTACTGTACTTTACTTTACTATATCATACTGTGCTTTACTCTACACTACTCTACTATATCATACTGTATTTTAGTCTACACTACTCTACTATATCCTACTGTACTCTACTATATCATACTGTACTTTACTCTACCCTAGTCTACTGTACTCTACTATATCCTACTGTACTTTACTCTACCCTACTCTGCTATATCCTACTGTACTTTACTCTACTATATCATACTGTACTTTACTCTACACTACTCTACTATATCATACTGTACTTTACTCTACACTACTCTACATTTACATTTAAGTAATTTACTCTACCTATCCTACTGTTCTCTACTATATCATACTGTACTTTACTCTACACTACTGTACTCTACTGTACTCTACCATACTCTAGTGTACTCTACCATACTCTACTGTACTCTACCCTACTCTACTGTACCCTACTGTACTCTACACTACTCTACTGCACCCTACTCTACTGTACTCTACACTACTCTACTGTACTCTACCCTACTCTACTGTACCCTACTCTACTGTACTCTACCCTACTCTACACTACTCTACTATATCATACTGTACTGTACTCTACTATATCATGCTGTACTTTACTCTACACTACTCTACTGTGCTCTACTGTACTCTACTGTACTTTACTCTACACTACTGTACTGTACTCTACCCTACTCTACTGTACTCTACTATATCTTACTCTACCGTACTCTACTATATCTTACTCTACTGTATTGTACTGTACTCTACCCTACTCTACTGTACTCTACTATATCTTACTCTACTGTACTCTACACTACTCTACTATATCATACTGTACTGTACTCTACTATATCATGCTGTACTTTACTCTACACTACTCTACTGTGCTCTACTGTACTCTACTGTACTTTACTCTACACTACTGTACTCTACCCTACTCTACTGTACTCTACTATATCTGTCTCCATGTGACTGTGTCTCCATGTGACTGTGTCCCCATGTGACTGTGTCTCCATGTGACTGTGTCTCATGTCTCCATGTGACTGTGTCTCATGTCTCCATGTGACTGTGTCTCCATGTGACTGTGTCTCCATGTGACTGTGTCCCCATGTGACTGTGTCTCATGTCCCCGTGTCTCATGTCCCCATGTGACTGTGTCTCCATGTGACTGTGTCTCCATGTGACTGTGTCTCCATGTGACTGTGTCCCCATGTGACTGTGTCCCCATGTGACTGTGTCCCCATGTGACTGTGTCTCCATGTGACTGTGTCCCCATGTGACTGTGTCCCCATGTGACTGTGTCTCCATGTGACTGTGTCTCCATGTGACTGTGTCTCCATGTCCCCATGTGACTGTGTCCCCATGTGACTGTGTCCCCATGTGACTGTGTCCCCATGTACCTGTGTCCCCATGTGACTGTGTCTCCATGTGACTGTGTCTCCATGTGACTGTGTCCCCATGTGACGGTGTCCCCATGTGACGGTGTCCCCATGTGACTGTCTCCATGTGACTGTTTCCCCATGTGACTGTGTCCCCATGTGACTGTCTCCATGTAACTGTGTACCCATGTGACTGTCTCCATGTAACTGTGTACCCATGTGACTGTGTCCCCATGTGACTGTGTCCCCATGTGACTATGTCCCCATGTGACTGTGTCCCCATGTGACTGTCTCCATGTGACTGTGTCCCCATGTGACTGTGTCCCCATGTCCCCATGTGACTGTGTCCCCATGTGAATGTGTCCCATGTGACTGTGTCCCCATGTGACTGTCTCCATGTGACTGTCTCCATGTGACTGTGTCCCATGTGACTGTGTCCCATGTGACTGTGTCCCCATGTGACTGTGTCCCCATGTGACTGTGTCTCCATGTGACTGTGTCCCCATGTGACTGTGTCCCCATGTCCCCATGTGACTGTGTCCCCATGTCCCCATGTGACTGTGTCCCCATGTCCCCATGTGACTGTGTCCCCATGTCCCCATGTGACTGTGTCCCCATGTGACTGTGTCCCCATGTGACTGTGTCTCCATGTGACTGTGTCTCCATGTGACTGTGTCCCCATGTGACTGTGTCTCCATGTGACTGTGTCCCCATGTGACTGTGTCCCCATGTGACTGTGTCTCCATGTGACTGTGTCTCCATGTGACTGTGTCCCCATGTGACTGTGTCTCCATGTGACTGTTTCCCCATGTGACTGTGTCCCCATGTGACTGTCTCCATGTAACTGTGTACCCATGTGACTGTGTCCCCATGTGACTGTGTCCCCATGTGACTATGTCCCCATGTGACTGTGTCCCCATGTGACTGTCTCCATGTGACTGTGTCCCCATGTGACTGTGTCCCCATGTCCCCATGTGACTGTGTCCCCATGTGACTGTGTCCCATGTGACTGTGTCCCATGTGACTGTGTCCCCATGTGACTGTGTCCCCATGTGACTGTGTCTCCATGTGACTGTGTCCCCATGTGACTGTGTCCCCATGTCCCCATGTGACTGTGTCCCCATGTCCCCATGTGACTGTGTCCCCATGTCCCCATGTGACTGTGTCTCCATGTGACTGTGTCCCCATGTGACTGTGTCTCCATGTGACTGTGTCTCCATGTGACTGTGTCCCCATGTGACTGTGTCTCCATGTGACTGTGTCTCCATGTGACTGTGTCCCCATGTGACTGTGTCCCCATGTGACTGTGTCCCCATGTGACTGTGTCTCCATGTGACTGTGTCCCCATGTGACTGTGTCCCCATGTGACTGTGTCCCCATGTGACTGTGTCTCCATGTGACTGTGTCTCCATGTGACTGTGTCTCATGTCTCCATGTGACTTTGTCTCCATGTGACTGTGTCTCCATGTGACTGTGTCTCCATGTGACTGTGTCCCCATGTGACTGTGTCTCATGTCCCCATGTGACTGTGTCTCCATGTGACTGTGTCTCCATGTGACTGTGTCTCCATGTGACTGTGTCCCCAAGTGACTGTGTCTCCATGTGACTGTGTCTCCATGTGACGGTGTCCCCATGTGACTGTCTCCATGTGACTGTGTCCCCATGTGACTGTGTCCCCATGTGACTGTGTCTCATGTCCCCATGTGACTGTGTCTCCATGTGACTGTGTCTCCATGTGACTGTGTCCCCATGTGACTGTGTCTCCATGTGACTGTGTCTCCATGTGACTGTGTCTCCATGTGACTGTGTCCCCATGTGACTGTGTCCCCATGTGACTGTGTCCCCATGTGACTGTGTCTCCATGTGACTGTGTCTCCATGTGACTGTGTCTCCATGTGACTGTGTCCCCATGTGACTGTGTCCCCATGTGACTGTGTCTCCATGTGACTGTGTCTCCATGTGACTGTGTCTCCATGTCCCCATGTGACTGTGTCCCCATGTGACTGTGTCCCCATGTGACTGTGTCCCCATGTACCTGTGTCCCCATGTGACTGTGTCTCCATGTGACTGTGTCCCCATGTGACTGTGTCCCCATGCGACTGTGTCCCCATGTGACGGTGTCCCCATGTGACTGTCTCCATGTGACTGTGTCCCCATGTGACTGTGTCCCCATGTGACTGTCTCCATGTAACTGTGTACCCATGTGACTGTGTCCCCATGTGACTGTGTCCCCATGTGACTATGTCCCCATGTGACTGTGTCCCCATGTGACTGTCTCCATGTGACTGTGTCCCCATGTGACTGTGTCCCCATGTCCCCATGTGACTGTGTCCCCATGTGACTGTGTCCCCATGTGACTGTGTCTCCATGTGACTGTGTCCCCATGTGACTGTGTCCCCATGTGAATGTGTCCCATGTGACTGTGTCCCCATGTGACTGTCTCCATGTGACTGTCTCCATGTGACTGTGTCCCATGTGACTGTGTCCCATGTGACTGTGTCCCCATGTGACTGTGTCTCCATGTGACTGTGTCTCCATGTGACTGTGTCCCCATGTGACTGTGTCCCCATGTCCCCATGTGACTGTGTCCCCATGTCCCCATGTGACTGTGTCCCCATGTCCCCATGTGACTGTGTCCCCATGTCCCCATGTGACTGTGTCTCCATGTGACTGTGTCTCCATGTGACTGTGTCCCCATGTGACTGTGTCCCCATGTGACTGTGTCTCCATGTGACTGTGTCTCCATGTGACTGTGTCCCCATGTGACTGTGTCTCCATGTGACTGTGTCTCCATGTGGCTGTGTCCCCATGTGACTGTGTCCCCATGTGACTGTGTCTCCATGTGACTGTGTCCCCATGTGACTGTGTCCCCATGTGACTGTGTCCCCATGTGACTGTGTCTCCATGTGACTGTGTCTCCATGTGACTGTGTCTCATGTCTCCATGTGACTGTGTCTCCATGTGACTGTGTCTCCATGTGACTGTGTCTCCATGTGACTGTGTCCCCATGTGACTGTGTCTCATGTCCCCATGTGACTGTGTCTCCATGTGACTGTGTCTCCATGTGACTGTGTCTCCATGTGACTGTGTCCCCATGTGACTGTGTCTCCATGTGACTGTGTCTCCATGTGACTGTGTCTCCATGTGACTGTGTCCCCATGTGACTGTGTCCCCATGTGACTGTGTCCCCATGTGACTGTGTCTCCATGTGACTGTGTCTCCATGTGACTGTGTCCCCATGTGACTGTGTCCCCATGTGACTGTGTCTCCATGTGACTGTGTCTCCATGTGACTGTGTCTCCATGTCCCCATGTGACTGTGTCCCCATGTGACTGTGTCCCCATGTACCTGTGTCCCCATGTGACTGTGTCTCCATGTGACTGTGTCCCCATGTGACTGTGCCCCCATGTGACTGTGTCCCCATGTGACGGTGTCCCCATGTGACTGTCTCCATGTGACTGTGTCCCCATGTGACTGTGTCCCCATGTGACTGTCTCCATGTAACTGTGTACCCATGTGACTGTGTCCCCATGTGACTGTGTCCCCATGTGACTATGTCCCCATGTGACTGTGTCCCCATGTGACTGTCTCCATGTGACTGTGTCCCCATGTGACTGTGTCCCCATGTGACTGTGTCCCCATGTGACTGTGTCCCCATGTCTCCATGTGACTGTGTCTCCATGTGACTGTGTCTGCATGTGATTGTGTCCCTATGTGACTGTGTCCCCATGTGACTGTGTCCCCATGTGACTGTCTCCATGTGACTGTGTCCCATGTGACTGTGTCCCCATGTGATTGTGTCCCCATGTGACTGTGTCCCCATGTGACTGTGTCCCCATTTGACTGTGTCCCCATGTCCCCATGTGACTGTGTCCCCATGTGACTGTGTCTCCATGTGACTGTGTCTCCATGTGACTGTGTCTCCATGTGACTGTGTCCCCATGTGACTGTGTCCCCATGTGACTGTGTCCCCATGTCCCCATGTGACTGTGTCCCCATGTCCCCATGTGACTGTCTCCATGTAACTGTGTCCCCATGTGACTGTGTCCCCATGTGACTGTGTCCCCATGTGACTGTGTCTCCATGTGACTGTGTCTCCATGTGACTGTGTCCCCATGTGACTGTGTCTCATGTCCCCATGTGACTGTGTCTCCATGTGACTGTGTCTCATGTCCCCATGTGACTGTGTCCCCATGTGACTGTGTCCCCATGTGACTATGTCCCCATGTGACTGTGTCCCCATGTGACTGTCTCCATGTGACTGTGTCCCCATGTGACTGTGTCCCCATGTGACTGTGTCCCCATGTCTCCATGTGACTGTGTCTCCATGTGACTGTGTCTGCATGTGACTGTGTCCCCATGTGACTGTATCCCCATGTGACTGTATCCCCATGTGACTGTGTCCCCATGTGACTGTCTCCATGTGACTGTGTCCCATGTGACTGTGTCCCCATGTGATTGTGTCCCCATGTGACTGTGTCCCCATGTGACTGTGTCCGCATGTGACTGTGTCCCCATGTGACTGTGTCCCCATGTGACTGTGTCCCCATGTCCCCATGTGACTGTCTCCATGTAACTGTGTCCCCATGTGACTGTGTCCCCATGTGACTGTGTCCCCATGTGACTGTGTCTCCATGTGACTGTGTCCCCATGTGACTGTGTCCCCATGTGACTGTGTCCCCATGTCCCCATGTGACTGTCTCCATGTAACTGTGTCCCCATGTTACTGTGTCCCCATGTGACTGTGTCCCCATGTGACTGTGTCTCCATGTGACTGTGTCCCCATGTGACTGTGTCTCATGTCCCCATGTGACTGTGTCTCCATGTGACTGTGTCTCCATGTGACTGTGTCTCATGTCCCCATGTGACTGTGTCCCTGTGTAACTGTGTCCCTATGTGACGGTGTCTCCATGTGACTGTGTCTCCATGTGACTGTGTCCCCATGTGACTGTGTCCCCATGTGACTGTGTCCCCATGTGACTGTGTCCCCATGTGACTGTGTCCCCATGTGACTGTGTCCCTGTGTAACTGTGTCCCCGTGTGACTGTGTCACTGTGCAGGTGGCCAAAGATGTGTCAGTGCGTTTGCACAACGAGCTGGAGAATGTAGAAGACAAGAGGACCAGGGCTGAAGATGAGAATGAGCTTCTGAGACAGAGGATCATCGAGGTGGAGATCTCTAAACAGGCTCTACACAATGAACTGGACAGAAATAAAGAGGTAGGAGGGAGGGAGGGAGGGAGGGAGGGAGGGAGGGAGGGAGGGAGGGAGGGAGGGGTGGAGGACTGAGGGGGAACTACTAGGACTACTAGGACTACTGTTCCCTGGTTTTCAGAGTTATGATTACTGTTCCCTGGCTTTCAGAGTTATGATTACTGTTCCCTGACTTTTAGAGTTAGGATTACTGTTCCTTGGTTTGTAGAGTTAGGATTACTGTTCCCTGGTTTGTAGAGTTAGGATTACTGTTCCCTGGCTTTCAGAGTTATGATTACTGTTCCCTGGCTTGTAGAGTTAGGATTACTGTTCCCTGGTTTGTAGAGTTAGGATTACTGTTCCCTGGTTTGTAGAGTTAGGATTACTGTTCCTTGGTTTGTAGAGTTAGGATTACTGTTCCCTGGTTTGTAGAGTTAGGATTACTGTTCCCTGGTTTGTAGAGTTAGGATTACTGTTCCCTGGTTTGTAGAGTTATGATTACTGTTCCCTGACTTTTAGAGTTAGGATTACTGTTCCCTGGCTTGTAGAGTTAGGATTACTGTTCCTTGGTTTGTAGAGTTAGGATTACTGTTCCCTGGTTTGTAGAGTTATGATTACTGTTCCCTGAGTTTTGGCCACTGGTAAAAGTTAAACCCATCCTGAAATGAAAGAGACAGAGTCTGTTTAGTGAGAGGTCTTAAATCCTTGTGTTTATTAGATTGCTGCTGTTTGTGTCATGTGGTATTTTTGTCTGTGAGGTGATATAGCCCTCTGATTGGACAGCGTCTGCAGCCTGTTAGCACAGAGGTGTTGCATTCTGGGAGTTGTAATGTGATGAGGAGCAGCTATACTTGGTGCTGTGTGTGTGGCCATACTGCCTGCCTGCTGTGTGTGTGTGGCCATACTGCATGCCTGCTGTGTGTGTGTGGCCATACTGCATGCCTGCTGTGTGTGTGTGGCCATACTGCCTGCCTGCTGTGTGTGTGTGGCCATACTGCCTGCCTGCTGTGTGTGTGGCCATACTGCCTGCCTGCTGTGTGTGTGGCCATACTGCCTGCCTGCTGTGTGTGTGTGGCCATACTGCCTGCCTGCTGTGTGTGGGCATACTGCCTGCATGTGTGTGTGGCCATACTGCCTGCCTGCTGTGTGTGTGGCCATACTGCCTGGTTTGGGTGGTATACTGTATATACCAGGTGAAGGGAGTAGGTTTGGGTGGTATACTGTATATACCAGGTGAAGGGAGTAGGTTTGGGTGGTATACTGTATATACCAGGTGAAGGGAGTAGGTTTGGGTGGTATACTGTATATACCAGGTGAAGGGAGTAGGTTTGGGTGGTATACTGTATATACCAGGTGAAGGGAGTAGGTTTGGGTGGTATACTGTATATACCAGGTGAAGGGAGTAGGTTTGGGTGGTATACTGTATATACCAGGTGAAGGGAGTAGGTTTGGGTGGTATACTGTATATACCAGGTGAAGGGAGTAGGTTTGGGTGGTATACTGTATATACCAGGTGAAGGGAGTAGGTTTGGGTGATATACTGTATATACCAGGTGAAGGGAGTAGGTTTGGAATGTATACTGTATATACCAGGTGAAGGGAGTGCATTTTACAGGAGAAAAGAACAAGTATCCCCACATCATTCAGAGCGCTGTCAGTAGCTCCACATCAGTCTGTCTGCTGATAGAATGATGGAGAACAGTAGCTCCACATCAGAGTGTTCTCTGCTGATAGAATGATGGAGAACAGTAGCTCCACATCAGAGAGCTGTCTGCTGATAGAATGATGGAGAACAGTAGCTCCACATCAGTCTGTCTGCTGATAGAATGATGGAGAACAGTAGCTCCACATCAGAGAGCTGTCTGCTGATAGAATGATGGAGAACAGTAGCTCCACATCAGTCTGTCTGCTGATAAAATGATGGAGAACAGTAGCTCCACATCAGTCTGTCTGCTGATAGAATGATGGAGAACAGTAGCTCCACATCAGTCTGTCTGCTGATAGAATGATGGAGAACAGTAGCTCCACATCAGAGAGCTGTCTGCTGATAGAATGATGGAGAACAGTAGCTCCACATCAGTCTGTCTGCTGATAGAATGATGGAGAACAGTAGCTCCACATCAGTCTGTCTGCTGATAGAATGATGGAGAACAGTAGCTCCACATCAGAGAGCTGTCTGCTGATAGAATGATGGAGAACAGTAGCTCCACATCAGTCTGTCTGCTGATAAAATGATGGAGAACAGTAGCTCCACATCAGTCTGTCTGCTGATAGAATGATGGAGAACAGTAGCTCCACATCAGTCTGTCTGCTGATAGAATGATGGAGAACAGTAGCTCCACATCAGTCTGTCTGCTGATAGAATGATGGAGAACAGTAGCTCCACATCAGTCTGTCTGCTGATAGAATGATGGAGAACAGTAGCTCCACATCAGAGTGCTGTCTGCTGATAGAATGATGGAGAACAGTAGCTCCACATCAGTCTGTCTGCTGATGAAATGATTGTTCATGAATTGCCATCTGAGTGGAGAAGTGCTACTGAAGCACAAAATCAGTCTGAAGCCGAGTAGAAATTACAATAAGAAGCTTTTAAGATCTGCGTTTACAAAACACAGCAAGATATTTCTTAAGCATTTAAAAATATAATTTCCTGCGTAAGATAACGCAGTTTCTGCATTAACACGACCCCTACGTTGAACTTTCTATCTAGTTTAAGTGGCTGAATTAATGAGGTGATGGGGCATCATGTTGCGTTAGCTTCCTGCCGTGTTTGAGAAGTCAAAGCCCTTCGGATTGGTTATCTGTGCAGCTGTTATCCGTTTACTTCCTTGTTTTTTTCTCCTCTCTGTTTTCGGCCCGTCTGCTCCTCCCCCTCCTCTGTCGTTAGCATATTTAGCTAGCAGCCTCTATGTAAATTTGCACGACTTGTGCCAATGTTGTTAGCATTCTGGTAATTGACAGCCAATGGGCTTTTCTGTTACACCCCTTGTGTACAAAGCCGGTAATACTGTAAATCCTGTGGGGGGGGGGACGATGTGAATATCTGGATACCGCCCAACCCTAGAAGAGAGGTGTAGAGAAAGACAGGACACAGAGCGAGGTAGAGGAGATAGAGAGACACTGAGGAAGGTGTAGAGAGACACCGAGGAAGGTGTAGAGAGAGGAGATAGAGACACAGTGAGGAAGGTGTAGTGAGAGGAGGTAGAGAGACAGTGAGGAAGGTGTAGAGAGAGGAGATAGAGACACAGTGAGGAAGGTGTAGTGAGAGGAGGTAGAGACACACTGAGGGAGGTGTAGAGAGACGAGGTAGAGAGACACAGTGAGGAAGGTGTAGAGAGACACAGTAAGGAAGGTGTAGAGAGGAGGTAGAGACACACTGAGGGAGGTGTAGAGAGACGAGGTAGAGAGACACAGTGAGGAAGGTGTAGAGAGACGAGGTAGAGACACAGTGAGGAAGGTGTAGAGAGACACAGTGAGGAAGGTGTAGAGAGGAGGTAGAGACACAGTGAGGAAGGTGTAGAGAGACGAGGTAGAGAGACACAGTGAGGAAGGTGTAGAGAGACACAGTGAGGAAGGTGTAGAGAGGAGGTAGAGACACACTGAGGGAGGTGTAGAGAGGAGGTAGAGACACACTGAGGGAGGTGTAGAGAGACGAGGTAGAGAGACACAGTGAGGAAGGTGTAGAGAGACGAGGTAGAGACACAGTGAGGAAGGTGTAGAGAGACGAGGTAGAGAGACACAGTGAGGAAGGTGTAGAGAGACACAGTGAGGAAGGTGTAGAGAGACACAGTGAGGAAGGTGTAGAGAGACACAGTGAGGAAGGTGTAGAGAGACACAGTGAGGAAGTTGTAGAGAGACACAGTGAGGAAGGTGTAGAGAGACACAGTGAGGAAGGTGTAGAGAGACACAGTGACGAAGGTGTAGAGAGACGAGGTAGAGAGACACAGTGATGAAGGTGTAGAGAGACGAGGTAGAGAGACACAGTGAGGAAGGTGTAGAGAGACACAGTGAGGAAGGTGTAGAGAGACACAGTGAGGAAGGTGTAGAGAGACGAGGTAGAGACACAGTGAGGAAGGTGTAGAGAGAGGAGATAGAGACACAGTGAGGAAGGTGTAGAGAGAGGAGATAGAGACACAGTGAGGAAGGTGTAGAGAGACGAGGTAGAGAGACACAGTGAGGAAGGTGTAGAGAGGTGTAGAGAGACAAGGTAGAGACACAGTGAGGAAGGTGTAGAGAGACGAGGTAGAGAGACACAGTGAGGAAGGTGTAGAGAGACGAGGTAGAGAGAGACATTGAGGAAGGTGTAGAGAGACGAGGTAGAGAGACACAGTGAGGGAGGTGTAGAGAGACGAGGTAGAGAGACACAGTGAGGAAGGTGTAGAGAGACACAGTGAGGAAGGTGTAGAGAGACGAGGTAGAGAGAGACATTGAGGAAGGTGTAGAGAGACAAGGTAGAGAGACACAATGAGGAAGGTGTAGAGAGACGAGGTAGAGAGAGACATTGAGGAAGGTGTAGAGAGACGAGGTAGAGAGACACAGTGAGGAAGGTGTAGAGAGACACAGTGAGGAAGGTGTAGAGAGACGAGGTAGAGAGACACAGTGAGGGAGGTGTAGAGAGACACAGTGAGGAAGGTGTAGAGAGACGAGGTAGAGAGACAGTGAGGAAGGTGTAGAGAGAGGAGGTAGAGAGACACAGTGAGGAAGGTGTAGGGAGACGAGGTAGAGAGACACACTGAGGAAGGTGTAGGGAGACGAGGTAGAGAGACACACTGAGGAAGGTGTAGAGAGAGGAGGTAGAGAGACACAGTGAGGAAGGTGTAGAGAGAGGAGGTAGAGACACAGTAAGGAAGGTGTAGAGAGAGGAGATAGAGAGACACAGTGAGGAAGGTGTAGAGAGACACACTGAGGAAGGTGTAGAGAGAGGAGGTAGAGACACAGTAAGGAAGGTGTAGAGAGAGGAGATAGAGAGACACAGTGAGGAAGGTGTAGAGAGACACAGTGAGGAAGGTGTAGAGAGACACAGTGAGGGAGGTGTAGAGAGAGGAGATAGAGAGACACAGTAAGGAAGGTGTAGAGAGACACAGTGAGGGAGGTGTAGAGAGAGGAGGTAGAGAGACACAGTAAGGAAGGTGTAGAGAGAGGAGATAGAGAGACACAGTGAGGAAGGTGTAGAGAGACACAGTGAGGAAGGTGTAGAGAGACACCGTGAGGAAGGTGTAGAGAGACACAGTAAGGAAGGTGTAGAGAGAGGAGATAGAGAGACACAGTGAGGAAGGTGTAGAGAGAGGAGATAGAGAGACACAGTGAGGAAGGTGTAGAGAGAGGAGATAGAGAGACACAGTAAGGAAGGTGTAGAGAGAGGAGGTAGAGAGACACAGTGAGGGAGGTGTAGAGAGACACAGTGAGGGAGGTGTAGAGAGACACAGTGAGGAAGGTGTAGAGGGACGAGGTAGAGAGACACAGTGAGGAAGGTGTAGAGAGACACCGTGAGGGAGGAGATAGAGAGACACAGTGAGGAAGGTGTAGAGAGAGGAGATAGAGAGACACAGTAAGGAAGGTGTAGAGAGAGGAGATAGAGAGACACAGTGAGGAAGGTGTAGAGAGAGGAGGTAGAGACACAGTGAGGAAGGTGTAGAGAGACGAGGTAGAGAGACAGTGAGGAAGGTGTAGAGAGAGGAGATAGAGACACAGTGAGGAAGGTGTAGAGAGACACAGTGAGGAAGGTGTAGAGAGACGAGGTAGAGAGACACAGTGAGGAAGGTGTAGAGAGACGAGGTAGAGAGACAGTGAGGAAGGTGTAGAGAGACACAGTGAGGAAGGTGTAGAGAGACAGTGAGGAAGGTGTAGAGAGACACAGTGAGGAAGGTGTAGAGAGACGAGGTAGAGAGACAGTGAGGGAGGTGTAGAGAGAGGAGGTAGAGAGACACAGTAAGGAAGGTGTAGAGAGAGGATATAGAGACACAGTAAGGTAGAGAGACAGTGAGGTAGAGAGACAGTGAGGAAGGTGTAGAGAGAGGAGATAGAGAGACACAGTGAGGAAGGTGTAGAGAGAGGAGATAGAGAGACACAGTGAGGAAGGTGTAGAGAGACGAGGTAGAGAGACACAGTGAGGAAGGTGTAGAGAGACACAGTGAGGAAGGTGTAGAGAGACACAGTGAGGAAGGTGTAGAGAGACACAGTGAGGAAGGTGTAGAGAGACACAGTGAGGAAGGTGTAGAGAGACACAGTGAGGAAGGTGTAGAGACACAGTGAGGAAGGTGTAGAGAGACACAGTGAGGAAGGTGTAGAGAGACACAGTGAGGGAGGTGTAGAGAGACACAGTGAGGAAGGTGTAGAGAGACACAGTGAGGAAGGTGTAGAGCGACACAGTGAGGAAGGTGTAGAGAGACGAGGTAGAGACACAGTGAGGAAGGTGTAGAGAGAGGAGGTAGAGACACAGTGAGGAAGGTGTAGAGAGACGAGGTAGAGAGACACAGTGAGGAAAGTGTAGAGAGACAGTGAGGAAGGTGTAGAGAGACACAGTGAGGGAGGTGTAGAGAGAGGAGATAGAGAGACTCAGTGAGGGAGGTATAAAGAGAGGAGGTAGAGAGACAGTCCTCTCTCCTTCTCCCCTGTGGGTTGCCCCAGAAAAACACTGTCTGCTGTTAGCCTGGCAGCCTCTGGAGCTAGCTGGATCTGGAGCTAATTACAGTCTGCCTCAAGTGACTCTTCTCCAGTGTTAACCAGTACAATGTCAATATAATATTTTCTGCCTCAAGTGACTCCTCTCCAGTGTTAACCAGTACAATGTCAATATAATATTCTCTGCCTCAAGTGACTCTTCTCCAGTGTTAACCAGTACAATGTCAATATAATATTCTCTGCCTCAAGTGACTCTTCTCCAGTTTTAACCAGTACAATGCCAATATAATATTCTCTGCCTCAAGTGACTCCTCTCCAGTGTTAACCAGTACAATGTCAATATAATATTCTCTGCCTCAAGTGACTCTTCTCCAGTTTTAACCAGTACAATGTCAATATAATATTCTCTGCCTCAAGTGACTCCTCTCCAGTGTTAACCAGTACAATGTCAATATAATATTCTCTGCCTCAAGTGACTCTTCTCCAGTTTTAACCAGTACAATGTCAATATAATATTTTCTGCCTCAAGTGACTCTTCTCCAGTGTTAACCAGTACAATGTCAATATAATATTCTCTGCCTCAAGTGACTCTTCTCCAGTGTTAACCAGTACAATGTCAATATAATATTCTCTGCCTCAAGTGACTCTTCTCCAGTGTTAACCAGTACAATGTCAATATAATATTCTCTGCCTCAAGTGACTCTTCTCCAGTGTTAACCAGTACAATGTCAATATAATATTCTCTGCCTCAAGTGACTCTTCTCCAGTGTTAACCAGTACAATGTCAATATAATATTCTCTGCCTCAAGTGACTTCTCTCCAGTGTTAACCAGTACAATGTCAATATAATATTTTCTGCCTCAAGTGACTCCTCTCCAGTGTTAACCAGTACAATGTCAATATAATATTTTCTGCCTCAAGTGACTCTTCTCCAGTGTTAACCAGTACAATGTCAATATAATATTTTCTGCCTCAAGTGACTCTTCTCCAGTGTTAACCAGTACAATGTCAATATAATATTTTCTGCCTCAAGTGACTCTTCTCCAGTGTTAACCAGTACAATGTCAATATAATATTCTCTGCCTCAAGTGACTCTTCTCCAGTGTTAACCAGTACAATGTCAATATAATATTTTCTGCCTCAAGTGACTCTTCTCCAGTTTTAACCAGTACAATGTCAATATAATATTTTCTGCCTCAAGTGACTCTTCTCCAGTTTTAACCAGTACAATGTCAATATAATATTCTCTGCCTCAAGTGACTCTTCTCCAGTGTTAACCAGTACAATGTCAATATAATATTCTCTGCCTCAAGTGACTCTTCTCCAGTTTTAACCAGTACAATGTCAATATAATATTCTCTGCCTCAAGTGACTCTTCTCCAGTGTTAACCAGTACAATGTCAATATAATATTTTCTGCCTCAAGTGACTCTTCTCCAGTGTTAACCAGTACAATGTCAATATAATATTTTCTGCCTCAAGTGACTCTTCTCCAGTGTTAACCAGTACAATGTCAATATAATATTTTCTGCCTCAAGTGACTCCTCTCCAGTGTTAACCAGTACAATGTCAATATAATATTTTCTGCCTCAAGTGACTCTTCTCCAGTGTTAACCAGTACAATGTCAATATAATATTTTCTGCCTCAAGTGACTCTTCTCCAGTGTTAACCAGTACAATGTCAATATAATATTCTCTGCCTCAAGTGACTCTTCTCCAGTTTTAACCAGTACAATGTCAATATAATATTCTCTGCCTCAAGTGACTCTTCTCCAGTGTTAACCAGTACAATGTCAATATAATATTCTCTGCCTCAAGTGACTCCTCTCCAGTGTTAACCAGTACAATGTCAATATAATATTTTCTGCCTCAAGTGACTCCTCTCCAGTGTTAACCAGTACAATGTCAATATAATATTCTCTGCCTCAAGTGACTCTTCTCCAGTGTTAACCAGTACAATGTCAATATAATATTCTCTGCCTCAAGTGACTCTTCTCCAGTGTTAACCAGTACAATGTCAATATAATATTTTCTGCCTCAAGTGACTCTTCTCCAGTTTTAACCAGTACAATGTCAATATAATATTCTCTGCCTCAAGTGACTCTTCTCCAGTGTTAACCAGTACAATGTCAATATAATATTCTCTGCCTCAAGTGACTCTTCTCCAGTTTTAACCAGTACAATGTCAATATAATATTTTCTGCCTCAAGTGACTCTTCTCCAGTGTTAACCAGTACAATGTCAATATAATATTCTCTGCCTCAAGTGACTCTTCTCCAGTGTTAACCAGTACAATGTCAATATAATATTCTCTGCCTCAAGTGACTCTTCTCCAGTTTTAACCAGTACAATGTCAATATAATATTTTCTGCCTCAAGTGACTCTTCTCCAGTGTTAACCAGTACAATGTCAATATAATATTCTCTGCCTCAAGTGACTCTTCTCCAGTGTTAACCAGTACAATGTCAATATAATATTTTCTGCCTCAAGTGACTCTTCTCCAGTTTTAACCAGTACAATGTCAATATAATATTCTCTGCCTCAAGTGACTCTTCTCCAGTTTTAACCAGTACAATGTCAATATAATATTCTCTGCCTCAAGTGACTCCTCTCCAGTGTTAACCAGTACAATGTCAATATAATATTTTCTGCCTCAAGTGACTCTTCTCCAGTGTTAACCAGTACAATGTCAATATAATATTCTCTGCCTCAAGTGACTCCTCTCCAGTGTTAACCAGTACAATGTCAATATAATATTTTCTGCCTCAAGTGACTCTTCTCCAGTTTTAACCAGTACAATGTCAATATAATATTTTCTGCCTCAAGTGACTCTTCTCCAGTTTTAACCAGTACAATGTCAATATAATATTCTCTGCCTCAAGTGACTCTTCTCCAGTGTTAACCAGTACAATGTCAATATAATATTTTCTGCCTCAAGTGACTCTTCTCCAGTTTTAACCAGTACAATGTCAATATAATATTTTCTGCCTCAAGTGACTCTTCTCCAGTGTTAACCAGTACAATGTCAATATAATATTTTCTGCCTCAAGTGACTCTTCTCCAGTTTTAACCAGTACAATGTCAATATAATATTCTCTGCCTCAAGTGACTCCTCTCCAGTGTTAACCAGTACAATGTCAATATAATATTTTCTGCCTCAAGTGACTCCTCTCCAGTGTTAACCAGTACAATGTCAATATAATATTTTCTGCCTCAAGTGACTCTTCTCCAGTTTTAACCAGTACAATGTCAATATAATATTCTCTGCCTCAAGTGACTCCTCTCCAGTGTTAACCAGTACAATGTCAATATAATATTTTCTGCCTCAAGTGACTCTTCTCCAGTGTTAACCAGTACAATGTCAATATAATATTCTCTGCCTCAAGTGACTCTTCTCCAGTTTTAACCAGTACAATGTCAATATAATATTCTCTGCCTCAAGTGACTCTTCTCCAGTGTTAACCAGTACAATGTCAATATAATATTCTCTGCCTCAAGTGACTCCTCTCCAGTGTTAACCAGTACAATGTCAATATAATATTTTCTGCCTCAAGTGACTCCTCTCCAGTGTTAACCAGTACAATGTCAATATAATATTCTCTGCCTCAAGTGACTCTTCTCCAGTGTTAACCAGTACAATGTCAATATAATATTCTCTGCCTCAAGTGACTCTTCTCCAGTGTTAACCAGTACAATGTCAATATAATATTTTCTGCCTCAAGTGACTCTTCTCCAGTTTTAACCAGTACAATGTCAATATAATATTCTCTGCCTCAAGTGACTCTTCTCCAGTGTTAACCAGTACAATGTCAATATAATATTCTCTGCCTCAAGTGACTCTTCTCCAGTTTTAACCAGTACAATGTCAATATAATATTTTCTGCCTCAAGTGACTCTTCTCCAGTGTTAACCAGTACAATGTCAATATAATATTCTCTGCCTCAAGTGACTCTTCTCCAGTGTTAACCAGTACAATGTCAATATAATATTCTCTGCCTCAAGTGACTCTTCTCCAGTTTTAACCAGTACAATGTCAATATAATATTTTCTGCCTCAAGTGACTCTTCTCCAGTGTTAACCAGTACAATGTCAATATAATATTCTCTGCCTCAAGTGACTCTTCTCCAGTGTTAACCAGTACAATGTCAATATAATATTTTCTGCCTCAAGTGACTCTTCTCCAGTTTTAACCAGTACAATGTCAATATAATATTCTCTGCCTCAAGTGACTCTTCTCCAGTTTTAACCAGTACAATGTCAATATAATATTCTCTGCCTCAAGTGACTCCTCTCCAGTGTTAACCAGTACAATGTCAATATAATATTTTCTGCCTCAAGTGACTCTTCTCCAGTGTTAACCAGTACAATGTCAATATAATATTCTCTGCCTCAAGTGACTCCTCTCCAGTGTTAACCAGTACAATGTCAATATAATATTTTCTGCCTCAAGTGACTCCTCTCCAGTGTTAACCAGTACAATGTCAATATAATATTCTCTGCCTCAAGTGACTCTTCTCCAGTGTTAACCAGTACAATGTCAATATAATATTCTCTGCCTCAAGTGACTCTTCTCCAGTGTTAACCAGTACAATGTCAATATAATATTTTCTGCCTCAAGTGACTCCTCTCCAGTGTTAACCAGTACAATGTCAATATAATATTTTCTGCCTCAAGTGACTCTTCTCCAGTGTCAACCAGTACAATGTCAATATAATATTCTCTGCCTCAAGTGACTCTTCTCCAGTGTCAACCAGTACAATGTCAATATAATATTCTCTGCCTCAAGTGACTCCTCTCCAGTGTCAACCAGTACAATGTCAATATAATATTCTCTGCCTCAAGTGACTCTTCTCCAGTGTCAACCAGTACAATGTCAATATAATATTCTCTGCCTCAAGTGACTCCTCTCCAGTGTTAACCAGTACAATGTCAATATAATATTCTCTGCCTCAAGTGACTCTTCTCCAGTGTTAACCAGTACAATGTCAATATAATATTCTCTGCCTCAAGTGACTCTTCTCCAGTTTTAACCAGTACAATGTCAATATAATATTCTCTGCCTCAAGTGACTCTTCTCCAGTTTTAACCAGTACAATGTCAATATAATATTTTCTGCCTCAAGTGACTCCTCTCCAGTGTTAACCAGTACAATGTCAATATAATATTCTCTGCCTCAAGTGACTCTTCTCCAGTGTTAACCAGTACAATGTCAATATAATATTTTCTGCCTCAAGTGACTCTTCTCCAGTGTCAACCAGTACAATGTCAATATAATATTTTCTGTATCAAAGATCCAATCAAAAGAATACATGAACTAATATATTAATTGTGTAGATAATCCTCTAAGAAAACCAATAGTCCAAACCTCATGTCTCTGTCACAATCTGTTAAAAAAAAATAGTTATTGGACTTTTTACCCTTGTAGAATGGCCAGAATGACTAAATCAATGGAGGCCAGAGAAGAAGGGGGAAAAAAGAAGTTGCATCCCGTCAACGAGGCTGGATTCTGTGCAGGAATTCAGGCTGCTGATTGGCTACCTGACAGACTTTCCCACCGTGCTTCTACATCTGCATTGCTTCCTGGTTTGGGGTTTTAGGCTGGGATTCTGTACAGCACATCGGCTGATTGTAAAAAAGGGCTTCAAAAACACATTTGATTGATTGATTGATTGATTATCTTTCTTCTCCAAGTCATGTAGTATTTTCATAGTTTAGTATATTCGCTTTCTCATTTTCATTCTAAATTCCTGTTATTTTTGGAAGATTTCTCACAAAAACAAACATATCTATGTGAAATATCAACGGAGCCTTTTTCTTTTCAAAGTCTTTTACATTTCATTCTGCTTAGTTAAATAAAGAATAAATAAATAAATACATAAAAATAAATAAAAAGATTCAGCTCTTTTCATGTTCATTCTTTCCGTTTTGCGACCCGGGAAAGTTGATAGGAGAAATCTGCACTGCTTTGTCAACAGAGATGTGCAGTGGACTATAGAACGCCTTCTCACCAAGCCTATTGTCCTGTAGCCCATCCCAGCCTTGTGCAGATCTACAATCAGGACTATAGAACGCCTTCTCACCAAGCCTATTGTCCTGTAGCCCATCCCAGCCTTGTGCAGATCTACAATCAGGACTATAGAACGCCTTCTCACCAAGCCTATTGTCCTGTAGCCCATCCCAGCCTTGTGCAGGTCTACAATCAGGACTATAGAACGCCTTCTCACCAAGCCTATTGTCCTGTAGCCCATCCCAGCCTTGTGCAGATCTACAATCAGGACTATAGAACGCCTTCTCACCAAGCCTATTGTCCTGTAGCCCATCCCAGCCTTGTGCAGGTCTACAATCAGGACTATAGAACACCTTCTCACCAAGCCTATTGTCCTGTAGCCCATCCCAGCCTTGTGCAGGTCTACAATCAGGACTATAGAACGCCTTCTCACCAAGCCTATTGTCCTGTAGCCCATCCCAGCCTTGTGCAGATCTACAATCAGGACTATAGAACGCCTTCTCACCAAGCCTATTGTCCTGTAGCCCATCCCGGCCTTGTGCAGGTCTACAATTTTATCCCTGATGTCCTTACACAGCTCTCTGGCCTTGGCCATTGTGGAGAGGTTGGAGTCTGTTTGATTGAGTGTGTGGACAGGTGTCTTTTATACAGGTAACAAGTTCAGACAGGTGCAGTTAATACAGGTAATGAGTGGAGAACAGGAGGGCTTCTTAAAGAAAAACTAACAGGTCTGTGAGAGCCAGAATTCTTACTGGTTGATAGGTGACCAAATGCTTATGTCATGCTATAAAATGCAAATGAATTACTTAAATATCATACAATGTGATTTTCTGGATTTTTGTTTTAGATTCCGTCTCTCACAGTTGAAGTGTCCGTATGATAAAAATTACAGACCTCTACATGCTTTGTAAGTAGGAAAACCTGCTAAATCAGCAGTGTATCAAATACTTGTTCTCCCCACTGTATTAGATATGAAGTTGATGATACTCAATGTTAGAGAACAATACAGAACATGAAGAATCAAATGTGTTTATTAACATAAGGAAGTTAATGTTCTCCTACTGGGCAGATTGAACTAATACAAAATGCATAAAGGCACCAGATTAAAATCTGTCCTATTGTTGATTCTAGATATGATATGGATTCTTGAGAAGTCCACTACTAACTTATATTTCTACATCTGAGGCAGACTGTTCTAAATCTGATTGAGATTTAAATCTAATGTGATCACTCATTACTGACAGCTGCCTGTTTCTTTCCCATGGACAGGAGGGAGGGAGGCAGGGAGGGAGGGAGGCAGGGAGGGAGGGAGGCAGGGAGGGAGGGAGGCAGGGAGGGAGGGAGGGAGGGAGGGAGGGAGGGAGGGAGGGAGGGAGGCAGGGAGGGAGGGAGGGAGGGAGGCAGGGAGGGAGGAAGGGGGTGAGGGAGGGAGGCAGGGAGGGAGGGGGGGAGGGAGGCAGGGAGGGAGGCAGGGAGGGAGGGAGGCAGGGAGGGAGGAAGAGGGTGAGCGAGGGGGGAGGCAGGGAGGGAGGCAGGGAGGGAGGGAGGAAGGGGGTGAGGGAGGGAGGCAGGGAGGGAGGCAGGGAGGCAGGGAGGGAGGAAGGGGGTGAGGGAGGGAGGGAGGGAGGCAGGGAGGGAGGAAGGGGGTGAGGGAGGGAGGCAGGGAGGGAGGGAGGCAGGGAGGGAGGCAGGGAGGGAGGGAGGAAGAGGGTGAGCGAGGGGGAGGCAGGGAGGGAGGCAGGGAGGGAGGCAGGGAGGGAGGGAGGAAGGGGGTGAGGGAGGCAGGGAGGGAGGGAGGGAGGGAGGCAGGGAAGGAGGCAGGGAGGGAGGGAGGGAGGGAGGGAGGCATGGAGGGAGGGAGGGAGGCAGGGAGGGAGGGAGGGAGCATATTCCAACTGATAACAATGTTGTTGAACTGGACCAACGAGTTGTAGCTTGAAGTTTCACTTCCTCATTCTGACGTAGTTCAACATGAGTTATTAAGAGACAAACAGATGTTCAGATTAAACATACTCCTAATATCAGTGGAAAGTTAGCCCGTATTCACAAAGCGTCTCGATCTAAAAGGCTAAACTGATCCTAGATCAGCACCTCCTACTGTGGACATGACTGAATGGGCTGTATATGTAACCTTGCAGGGAATCCTAGCTGACATTCTACAGCAGCTTTTACTGTCCGGTGTGTGTGTGTGTGTGTGTGTGTGTGTGTGTGTGTGTGTGTGTGTGTGTGTGTGTGTGTGTGTGTGTGTGTGTGTGTGTGTGTGTGTGTGTGTGTGTGTGTGTGTGTGTCCGTCCGTCCGTCCGTCCGTCCGAGGGATTGGAACCTTTACATGGATTATAACTCAGCAGGAAGGCCTAGTGGTTATGAAACGACCTGGCAGGTTGCAAGGGGAGAGAGATGGCAGGAGGAGAGAGAGGAGGAGAGAGAGAGATGGCAGGAGGAGAGAGAGAGAGATGGCAGGAGGAGAGAGAGGAGGAAGAGGAGAGAGAGAGATGGCAGGAGGAGAGAGAGGAGGAAGAGGAGAGAGAGAGATGGCAGGAGGAGAGAGAGGAGGAAGAGGAGAGAGAGAGATGGCAGGAGGAGAGAGAGGAGGAAGAGGAGAGAGAGAGATGGCAGGAGGAGAGAGAGGAGGAAGAGGAGAGAGAGAGATGGCAGGAGGAGAGAGAGGAGGAAGAGGAGAGAGAGAGATGGCAGGAGGAGAGAGAGGAGGAAGAGAGAGAGAGAGAGATGGCAGGAGGAGAGAGAGGAGGAAGAGGAGAGAGAGAGATGGCAGGAGGAGAGAGAGGAGGAAGAGAGAGAGAGAGATGGCAGGAGGAGAGAGAGGAGGAAGAGGAGAGAGAGAGATGGCAGGAGGAGAGAGAGGAGGAAGAGGAGAGAGAGAGATGGCAGGAGGAGAGAGAGAAGGAAGAGGAGAGAGAGATGGCAGGAGGAGAGAGAGGAGGAAGAGGAGAGAGAGATGGCAGGAGGAGAGAGAGGAAGAAGAGGAGAGAGAGAGATGGCAGGAGGAGAGAGAGGAGGAAGAGGAGAGAGAGAGATGGCAGGAGGAGAGAGAGGAGGAAGAGGAGAGAGAGATAATAATAATAATATATGCCATTTAGCAGACGCTTTTATCCAAAGCGACTTACAGTCATGTGTGCATACATTCTACGTATAGATGGCAGGAGGAGAGAGAGGAGGAAGAGGAGAGAGAGATGGCAGGAGGAGAGAGAGAATGAAGAGGAGAGAGAGATGGCAGGAGGAGAGAGAGAGGGGGGAGAGAGGAGGAGACAGAGAATGAAGAGGAGAGAGAGAGAGGAGGGTGGAGGAGAGAGAGAGAGGGGGAGAGAGGAGGAGACAGAGAAGGAAGAGAGAGAGAGAGAGGGGGATGGAGGGAGAGAGAGAGAGGAGGGTGGAGGAGAGAGAGAGAGGGGCAGAGAGAAGGAGACAGAGAAGGAAGAGGGAGAGAGAGAGAGGAGGGAGGGATGGAGGAGAGAGAGAGAGAGAGAGAGAGAGAGAGAGAGAGAGAGAGAGAGAGAGAGAGAGAGAGAGAGAGAGAGAGAGAGAGAGAGAGAGAGAGAGAGAGAGAGAGAGAGAGAGAGAGAGAGAGAGAGTTGGAGGAGAGAGAGAGAGAGAGAGGGGTGGAGGAGAGAGAGAGAGAGAGGAGGGGTGGAGGAGTAGGGAGAGAGAGAGAGAGAGAGAGAGAGAGAGAGAGAGAGAGAGAGAGAGAGGAGGGGTGGAGGAGAGAGAGAGAGGACGGGTGGAGGAGTAGGGAGAGATTGGAGGGGTGGAGGGAGAGAGAGAGAGAGAGAGAGAGAGAGAGAGAGAGAGAGAGAGAGAGAGTTGGAGGGGAGAGAGAGAGAGAGAGAGGGGTGGAGGAGAGAGAGAGAGAGAGGAGGGGTGGAGGAGTAGGGAGAGAGAGGGGTGGAGGGAGAGAGAGAGAGAGAGAGAGAGAGAGAGAGAGAGAGAGAGAGAGAGAGAGAGAGAGAGAGAGAGAGGAGGGGTGGAGGAGAGAGAGAGAGGACGGGTGGAGGAGTAGGGAGATTGGAGGGTGGAGGGGAGAGAGAGAGAGAGAGAGAGAGAGAGAGAGAGAGAGAGAGAGAGAGAGAGAGAGAGAGAGAGAGAGAGAGAGAGAGAGAGAGAGAGAGAGAGAGAGAGAGAGGAGGGGTGGAGGAGAGAGAGAGAGGACGGGTGGAGGAGTAGGGAGAGATTGGAGGGGTGGAGGAGAGAGAGAGAGAGAGAGAGAGAGAGAGAGAGAGAGAGAGAGAGAGAGAGAGAGAGAGAGAGAGAGAGAGAGAGAGAGAGAGAGAGAGAGAGAGAGAGAGAGAGAGAGAGAGAGAGAGAGAGGGGGTGGAGGAGAGAGAGAGAGGACGGGTGGAGGAGTAGGGAGAGATTGGAGGGGTGGAGGAGAGAGAGAGAGAGGACGGGTGGAGGAGTAGGGAGAGATTGGAGGGGTGGAGGAGAGAGAGAGAGAGGACGGGTGGAGGAGTAGGGAGAGAGAGGAGGGGTGGAGGAGTAGGGAGAGAGAGGACGGGTGGAGGAGTAGGGAGAGAGAGGGGTGGAGGAGTAGGGAGAGAGAGGAGGGGTGGAGGAGTAGGGACCTATAAAATCTATTATATTTTTTGCCTGATTCCATTCCGTTTTCCAAATGCATTTTTTTCCATTTCGTTTTTCCAGGTTTCCATTTTTCAAAAATTGTTTAGGTTTTCTCTCTCAAGATTACATTTTTTAAAATAGAAAAATAACATTATTATTATGTTCTATGTCCACAACTATGCTTAAACCACTTCAGGAGAGGAGTGAGAGGATGAGAGAGAGGGAGAGAGAGAGAGTCAGAGTCATATGACTCTAGTCCCCGACTGTTAGCGTGTGATATGATTCAACCAGCAGACAGCTTACAGGGCCTGTTATAAACGGTTCAGGATCGCTGGTGGCTTTGCCTAGACTCCCGTCTGTTGGTTAGCGGCCTCTGGGCTTCTGGGTAAATCCTGCAGCTGCTCTGTCCACATGGTTAGAGAGGATATACCAGACCGTATGGAGAACAGAGGGGTTGCTGTAGAAAATGAGTCCAAAACATCCGGTAGAAGAAAGGAGAGGATGTTAGAGCAGGTCTCATTCCTTTGACATCTTCAGAGGAAAGTCAAGCTGATGGGAATAACCAATCTGCTTTAACCAATCCGCTTTAACCAATCCGCTTTAACCAATCCGCTTTAACCAATCCGCTTTAACCAATCCGCTTTAACCAAGCCGCTTTAACCAATCCGCTTTAACCAATCCGCTTTAACCAAGCCGCTTTAACCAATCGGCTTTAACCAATCGGCTTTAACCAATCGGCTTTAACCAAGCCGCTTTAACCAAGCCGCTTTAACCAAGCCGCTTTAACCAATCCGCTTTAACCAAGCCGCTTTCACCAAACCGCTTTCACCAATCCGCTTTCACCAAACCTCTTTCACCAAACCACTTTAACCAATCCGCTTTAACCAATCCGCTTTAACCAATCCGCTTTAACCAATCCGCTTTAACCAATCCGCTTTCACCAAACCGCTTTCACCAAACCGTTTTCACCAATCCGCTTTAACCAATCCGCTTCAACCAATCCGCTTCAACCAATCCGCTTCAACCAATCCGCTTCAACCAATCCGCTTTAACCAATCCGCTTTAACCAATCCGCTTTAACCAATCCGCTTTAACCAATCCGCTTTCACCAAACCGCTTTAACCAATCCGCTTTCACCAAACCGCTTTCACCAAACCGCTTTAACCAATCCGCTTTAACCAATCCGCTTCAACCAATCCGCTTCAACCGATCCGCTTTAACCAATCCGCTTTAACCAATCCGCTTTAACCAATCCGCTTTAACCAATCCGCTTTAACCAATCCGCTTCAACCAATCCGCTTCAACCGATCCGCTTTAACCAATCCGCTTTAATGAAATGTAATTTTGTTTAAATAAAGAGATTTTCAGGTGATTTTAGCATTTGTGATCACAGGTTCATTTTATTCTAAATGTAGGTTTCAGTAAAGTGATGACTGCCCGTACTGCTGCAGAGTGTACTGTATCTGGGTGCCAAATGGTGCTTTATTCCCTATATAGTGCACTACTTTAGACCAGAGTCCTATGGGGCCCTATTACAGGGATTAGATAGTCTCTCTGTCCTGACTGTTACAGAGATTCGATAGTCTCTCTGTCCTGACTGTTACAGAGATTAGATAGTCTCTCTGTCCTGACTGTTACAGGGATTAGATAGTCTCTCTGTCCTGACTGTTACAGGGATTAGATCATCTCTGTCCTGACTGTTACAGAGATTAGATAGTTTCTCTGTCCTGACTGTTACAGGGATTAGATCGTCTCTCTGTCCTGACTGTTACAGAGATTAGATGGTCTTTCTGTCCTGACTGTTACAGAGATTAGATAGTCTCTCTGTCCTGACTGTTACAGGGATTAGATAGTCTCTCTGTCCTGACTGTTACAGAGATTAGATCATCTCTGTCCTGACTGTTACAGGGATTAGATCATCTCTGTCCTGACTGTTACAGGGATTAGATAGTCTCTCTGTCCTGACTGTTAAAGGGATTAGATAGTCTCTCTATCCTGACTGTTACAGAGATTAGGTAGTCTCTCTGTCCTGACTGTTACAGAGATTAGATCATCTCTGTCCTGACTGTTACAGGGATTAGATCATCTCTGTCCTGACTGTTACAGGGATTAGATAGTCTCTCTGTCCTGACTGTTACAGGGATTAGATAGTCTCTCTGTCCTGACTGTTAAAGGGATTAGATAGTCTCTCTATCCTGACTGTTACAGAGATTAGGTAGTCTCTCTGTCCTGACTGTTTCAGAGATTAGATAGTCTCTCTGTCCTGACTGTTACAGAGATTAGATCATCTCTGTCCTGACTGTTACAGAGATTAGATAGTCTCTCTGTCCTGACTGTTACAGGGATTAGATAGTCTCTCTGTCCTGACTGTTACAGGGATTAGATAGTCTCTCTGTCCTGACTGTTACAGGGATTAGATCATCTCTGTCCTGACTGTTACAGAGATTAGATAGTCTCTCTGTCCTGACTGTTACAGAGATTAGATAGTCTCTCTGTCCTGACTGTTACAGGGATTAGACAGTCTCTTTGTCTTGACTGTTACAGAGATTAGATCATCTCTGTCCTGACTGTTACAGGGATTAGATCATCTCTGTCCTGACTGTTACAGAGATTAGATAGTCTCTCTGTCCTGACTGTTACAGGGATTAGATAGTCTCTCTGTCCTGACTGTTACAGGGATTAGATAGTCTCTCTGTCCTGACTGTTACAGGGATTAGATCATCTCTGTCCTGACTGTTACAGAGATTAGATAGTCTCTCTGTCCTGACTGTTACAGAGATTAGATAGTCTCTCTGTCCTGACTGTTACAGGGATTAGACAGTCTCTTTGTCCTGACTGTTACAGAGATTAGATCATCTCTGTCCTGACTGTTACAGGGATTAGTCTCTCTGTCCTGACTGTTACAGGGATTAGATAGTCTCTCTGTCCTGACTGTTACAGAGATTAGATAGTCTCTCTGTCCTGACTGTTTCAGAGATTAGATCGTCTCTCTGTCCTGACTGTTACAGAGATTAGATGGTCTTTCTGTCCTGACTGTTACAGAGATTAGATAGTCTCTCTGTCCTGACTGTTACAGGGATTAGATAGTCTCTCTGTCCTGACTGTTACAGAGATTAGATCATCTCTGTCCTGACTGTTACAGGGATTAGATCATCTCTGTCCTGACTGTTACAGAGATTAGATAGTCTCTCTGTCCTGACTGTTACAGGGATTAGATAGTCTCTCTGTCCTGACTGTTACAGGGATTAGATAGTCTCTCTGTCCTGACTGTTACAGGGATTAGATCATCTCTGTCCTGACTGTTACAGAGATTAGATAGTCTCTCTGTCCTGACTGTTACAGAGATTAGATAGTCTCTCTGTCCTGACTGTTACAGGGATTAGACAGTCTCTTTGTCCTGACTGTTACAGAGATTAGATCATCTCTGTCCTGACTGTTACAGGGATTAGTCTCTCTGTCCTGACTGTTACAGGGATTAGATAGTCTCTCTGTCCTGACTGTTACAGAGATTAGATAGTCTCTCTGTCCTGACTGTTTCAGAGATTAGATCATCTCTCTGTCCTGACTGTTACAGAGATTAGATGGTCTTTCTGTCCTGACTGTTACAGGGATTAGATCATCTCTGTCCTGACTGTTACAGGGATTAGATAGTCTCTCTGTCCTGACTGTTAAAGGGATTAGATAGTCTCTCTATCCTGACTGTTACAGAGATTAGGTAGTCTCTCTGTCCTGACTGTTTCAGAGATTAGATAGTCTCTCTGTCCTGACTGTTACAGAGATTAGATCATCTCTGTCCTGACTGTTACAGAGATTAGATAGTCTCTCTGTCCTGACTGTTACAGGGATTAGATAGTCTCTCTGTCCTGACTGTTACAGGGATTAGATAGTCTCTCTGTCCTGACTGTTACAGGGATTAGATCATCTCTGTCCTGACTGTTACAGAGATTAGATAGTCTCTCTGTCCTGACTGTTACAGAGATTAGATAGTCTCTCTGTCCTGACTGTTACAGGGATTAGATAGTCTCTCTGTCCTGACTGTTACAGGGATTAGATAGTCTCTCTGTCCTGACTGTTACAGGGATTAGATCATCCCTGTCCTGACTGTTACAGAGATTAGATAGTCTCTCTGTCCTGACTGTTACAGAGATTAGATAGTCTCTCTGTCCTGACTGTTACAGGGATTAGACAGTCTCTTTGTCCTGACTGTTACAGAGATTAGATCATCTCTGTCCTGACTGTTACAGGGATTAGTCTCTCTGTCCTGACTGTTACAGGGATTAGATAGTCTCTCTGTCCTGACTGTTACAGAGATTAGATAGTCTCTCTGTCCTGACTGTTTCAGAGATTAGATCGTCTCTCTGTCCTGACTGTTACAGAGATTAGATGGTCTTTCTGTCCTGACTGTTACAGAGATTAGATAGTCTCTCTGTCCTGACTGTTACAGGGATTAGATAGTCTCTCTGTCCTGACTGTTACAGAGATTAGATCATCTCTGTCCTGACTGTTACAGGGATTAGATCATCTCTGTCCTGACTGTTACAGAGATTAGATAGTCTCTCTGTCCTGACTGTTACAGGGATTAGATAGTCTCTCTGTCCTGACTGTTACAGGGATTAGATAGTCTCTCTGTCCTGACTGTTACAGGGATTAGATCATCTCTGTCCTGACTGTTACAGAGATTAGATAGTCTCTCTGTCCTGACTGTTACAGAGATTAGATAGTCTCTCTGTCCTGACTGTTACAGGGATTAGACAGTCTCTTTGTCCTGACTGTTACAGA
>NC_060194.1:49005322-49050322 GCF_021184085.1 Oncorhynchus gorbuscha | reverse complement strand
GCTATAAGACTTCTGAACATCTAGTCAAATGGCTACCCAGACTATTCACAGTGCCATCCCCCCTCCCCTCTCCACACCACTACTGCTCTCTGTTGTCATCTATGCATAGTCACTTTAATAACTCTACCTACATGTACATACTAACTCTGTATATAGCCTCCACATTGACTCTGTACCGGTACCCCCTGTATATAGCCTCCACATTGACTCTGTACCGTAACACCCTGTATATAGCCTCCACATTGACTGTACCGTAACACCCTGTATATAGCCTCCACATTGACTCTGTACCGGTACCCCCTGTATATAGCCTCCACATTGACTCTGTACCGTAACCCCCTGTATATAGCCTCCACATTGACTCTGTACCGGTACCACCTGTATATAGCCTCCACATTGACTCTGTACCGGTACCCGCTGTATATAGCCTCCACATTGACTCTGTACCGTAACACCCTGTATATAGCCTCCACATTGACTCTGTACCGTAACACCCTGTATATAGCCTCCACATTGACTCTGTACTGTATCACCCTGTATAGATCCTCCACATTGACTCTGTACCGGTACCACCTGTATATAGCCTCCACATTGACTCTGTACCGGTACCCGCTGTATATAGCCTCCACATTGACTCTGTACCGTAATACCCTGTATATAGCCTCCACATTGACTCTGTACCGTAATACCCTGTATATAGCCTCCACATTGACTCTGTACCGTAATACCCTGTATATAGCCTCCACATTGACTCTGTACCGTAATACCCTGTATATAGCCTCCACATTGACTCTGTACCGTTACCCTGTATATAGCCTCCACATTGACTCTGTACCTTAATACCCTGTATATAGCCTCCACATTGACTCTGTACCTTAATACCCTGTATATAGCCTCCACATTGACTCTGTACCGTAACACCCTGTATATAGCCTCCACATTGACTCTGTACCGGTACCCCCTGTATATAGCCTCCACATTGACCCTGTACCGGTACCACCTGTATATAGCCTCCACATTGACTCTGTACCGGTACCCCCTGTATATAGCCTCCACATTGACTCTGTACCGTAACACCCTGTATATAGCCTCCACATTGACTCTGTACCGTAACACCCTGTATATAGCCTCCACATTGACTCTGTACCGTAACACCCTGTATAGAGCCTCCACATTGACTCTGTACCGGTACCACCTGTATATAGCCTCCACATTGATTCCGTACCGGTACCACCTGTATATAGCCTCCACATTGACTCTGTACCGTAATACCCTGTATATAGCCTCCACATTGACTCTGTACCGTAATACCCTGTATATAGCCTCCACATTGACTCTGTACCGTAATACCCTGTATATAGCCTCCACATTGACTCTGTACCGTAATACCCTGTATATAGCCTCCACATTGACTCTGTACCGTAATACCCTGTATATAGCCTCCACATTGACTCTGTACCGTTACCCTGTATATAGCCTCCACATTGACTCTGTACCTTAATACCCTGTATATAGCCTCCACATTGACTCTGTACCTTAATAACCTGTATATAGCCTCCACACCGGTACCACCTGTATATAGCCTCCACATTGACTCTGTACCGTTACCCTGTATATAGCCTCCACATTGACTCTGTACCGTTACCCTGTATATAGCCTCCACATTGACTCTGTACCGTAACACCCTGTATATAGCCTCCACATTGACTCTGTACCGTAATACCCTGTATATAGCCTCCACATTGACTCTGTACCGTAATACCCTGTATATAGCCTCCACATTGACTCTGTACCGTAATACCCTGTATATAGCCTCCACATTGACTCTGTACCGTAATACCCTGTATATAGCCTCCACATTGACTCTGTACCGTAATACCCTGTATATAGCCTCCACATTGACTCTGTACCGTAATACCCTGTATATAGCCTCCACATTCACTCTGTACCTTAACACCCTGTATAACTTCCACATTCACTCTGTACCGTAACACCCTGTATATAGCCTCCACATTGACTCTGTACCGTAATACCCTGTATATAGCCTCCACATTGACTCTGTACCGTAATACCCTGTATATAGCCTCCACATTGACTCTGTACCGTAATACCCTGTATATAGACTCTACATTGACTCTGTACCGGTACACCCTGTATATAGCCTCCACATTGACTCTGTACTGGTATCCCCTGTATATAGCCTCCACATTGACTCTGTACCGGTACCCCCTGTATATAGCCTCCACATTGACTCTGTACCGTAATACCCTGTATATAGCCTCCACATTGACTCTGTACCGTAACACCCTGTATATAGCCTCCACATTGACTTTGTACCGGTACCCCCTGTATATAGCCTCCACATTGACTCTGTACCGTAACCCCCTGTATATAGCCTCCACATTGACTCTGTACCGGTACCACCTGTATATAGCCTCCACATTGACCCTGTACCGGTACCCCCTGTATATAGCCTCCACATTGACTCTGTACCGTAACACCCTGTATATAGCCTCCACATTGACTCTGTACCGTAACACCCTGTATATAGCCTCCACATTGACTCTGTACCGTAACACCCTGTATAGAGCCTCCATATTGACTCTGTACCGGTACCACCTGTATATAGCCTCCACATTGATTCCGTATCGGTACCACCTGTATATAGCCTCCACATTGACTCTGTACCGTAATACCCTGTATATAGCCTCCACATTGACTCTGTACTGTAATACCCTGTATATAGCCTCCACATTGACTCTGTACCGTAATACCCTGTATATAGCCTCCACATTGACTCTGTACCGTAACACCCTGTAAATAGCCTCCACATTGACTCTGTACCGTAACACCCTGTATAGAGCCTCCATATTGACTCTGTACCGGTACCACCTGTATATAGCCTCCACATTGATTCCGTACCGGTACCACCTGTATATAGCCTCCACATTGACTCTGTACCGTAATACCCTGTATATAGCCTCCACATTGACTCTGTACCGTAATACCCTGTATATAGCCTCCACATTGACTCTGTACCGTAATACCCTGTATATAGCCTCCACATTGACTCTGTACCGTAACACCCTGTATATAGCCTCCACATTGACTCTGTACCGTAACACCCTGTATATAGCCTCCACATTGACTCTGTACCGTAACACCCTGTATATAGCCTCCACATTGACTCTGTACCGTAACACCCTGTATAGAGCCTCCACATTGACTCTGTACCGGTACCACCTGTATATAGCCTCCACATTGATTCCGTACCGGTACCACCTGTATATAGCCTCCACATTGACTCTGTACCGTAATACCCTGTATATAGCCTCCACATTGACTCTGTACCGTAATACCCTGTATATAGCCTCCACATTGACTCTGTACCGTAATACCCTGTATATAGCCTCCACATTGACTCTGTACCGTAATACCCTGTATATAGCCTCCACATTGACTCTGTACCGTAATACCCTGTATATAGCCTCCACATTGACTCTGTACCGTTACCCTGTATATAGCCTCCACGTTGACTCTGTACCGTAACCCCCTGTATATAGCCTCCACATTGACTCTGTACCGGTACCACCTGTATATAGCCTCCACATTGACCCTGTACCGGTACCCCCTGTATATAGCCTCCACATTGACTCTGTACCGGTACCACCTGTATATAGCCTCCACATTGATTCCGTACCGGTACCACCTGTATATAGCCTCCACATTGACTCTGTACCGTAATACCCTGTATATAGCCTCCACATTGACTCTGTACTGTAATACCCTGTATATAGCCTCCACATTGACTCTGTACCGTAATACCCTGTATATAGCCTCCACATTGACTCTGTACCGTAACACCCTGTATATAGCCTCCACATTGACTCTGTACCGTAACACCCTGTATAGAGCCTCCATATTGACTCTGTACCGGTACCACCTGTATATAGCCTCCACATTGATTCCGTACCGGTACCACCTGTATATAGCCTCCACATTGACTCTGTACCGTAATACCCTGTATATAGCCTCCACATTGACTCTGTACCGTAATACCCTGTATATAGCCTCCACATTGACTCTGTACCGTAATACCCTGTATATAGCCTCCACATTGACTCTGTACCGTAACACCCTGTATATAGCCTCCACATTGACTCTGTACCGGTACCCCCTGTATATAGCCTCCACATTGACTCTGTACCGTAACACCCTGTATATAGCCTCCACATTGACTCTGTACCGGTACCACCTGTATATAGCCTCCACATTGATTCCGTACCGGTACCACCTGTATATAGCCTCCACATTGACTCTGTACCGTAATACCCTGTATATAGCCTCCACATTGACTCTGTACTGTAATACCCTGTATATAGCCTCCACATTGACTCTGTACCGTAATACCCTGTATATAGCCTCCACATTGACTCTGTACCGTAACACCCTGTATATAGCCTCCACATTGACTCTGTACCGTAACACCCTGTATAGAGCCTCCATATTGACTCTGTACCGGTACCACCTGTATATAGCCTCCACATTGATTCCGTACCGGTACCACCTGTATATAGCCTCCACATTGACTCTGTACCGTAATACCCTGTATATAGCCTCCACATTGACTCTGTACCGTAATACCCTGTATATAGCCTCCACATTGACTCTGTACCGTAATACCCTGTATATAGCCTCCACATTGACTCTGTACCGTAACACCCTGTATATAGCCTCCACATTGACTCTGTACCGGTACCCCCTGTATATAGCCTCCACATTGACTCTGTACCGTAACACCCTGTATATAGCCTCCACATTGACTCTGTACCGTAACACCCTGTATATAGCCTCCACATTGACTCTGTACCGTAACACCCTGTATAGAGCCTCCACATTGACTCTGTACCGGTACCACCTGTATATAGCCTCCACATTGATTCCGTACCGGTACCACCTGTATATAGCCTCCACATTGACTCTGTACCGTAATACCCTGTATATAGCCTCCACATTGACTCTGTACCGTAATACCCTGTATATAGCCTCCACATTGACTCTGTACCGTAATACCCTGTATATAGCCTCCACATTGACTCTGTACCGTAATACCCTGTATATAGCCTCCACATTGACTCTGTACCGTAATACCCTGTATATAGCCTCCACATTGACTCTGTACCGTTACCCTGTATATAGCCTCCACATTGACTCTGTACCTTAATACCCTGTATATAGCCTCCACATTGACTCTGTACCTTAATAACCTGTATATAGCCTCCACACCGGTACCACCTGTATATAGCCTCCACATTGACTCTGTACCGTTACCCTGTATATAGCCTCCACATTGACTCTGTACCGTTACCCTGTATATAGCCTCCACATTGACTCTGTACCGACACCCTGTATATAGCCTCCACATTGACTCTGTACCGTAATACCCTGTATATAGCCGCCACATTGACTCTGTACCGTAATACCCTGTATATAGCCTCCACATTGACTCTGTACCGTAATACCCTGTATATAGCCTCCACATTGACTCTGTACCGTAATACCCTGTATATAGCCTCCACATTGACTCTGTACCGTAATACCCTGTATATAGCCTCCACATTGACTCTGTACCGTAATACCCTGTATATAGCCTCCACATTCACTCTGTACCTTAACACCCTGTATAACTTCCACATTCACTCTGTACCGTAACACCCTGTATATAGCCTCCACATTGACTCTGTACCGTAATACCCTGTATATAGCCTCCACATTGACTCTGTACCGTAATACCCTGTATATAGACTCTACATTGACTCTGTACCGGTACACCCTGTATATAGCCTCCACATTGACTCTGTACTGGTATCCCCTGTATATAGCCTCCACATTGACTCTGTACCGGTACCCCCTGTATATAGCCTCCACATTGACTCTGTACCGTAATACCCTGTATATAGCCTCCACATTGACTCTGTACCGTAACACCCTGTATATTGCCTCCACATTGACTCTGTACCGGTACCCCCTGTATATAGCCTCCACATTGACTTTGTACCGGTACCCCCTGTATATAGCCTCCACATTGACTCTGTACCGTAACCCCCTGTATATAGCCTCCACATTGACTCTGTACCGGTACCACCTGTATATAGCCTCCACATTGACTCTGTACCGTAATACCCTGTATATAGCCTCCACATTGACTCTGTACCGTAATACCCTGTATATAGCCTCCACATTGACTCTGTACCGTAATACCCTGTATATAGCCTCCACATTGACTCTGTACCGTAACACCCTGTATATAGCCTCCACATTGACTCTGTACCGGTACCCCCTGTATATAGCCTCCACATTGACTCTGTACCGGTACCCCTGTATATAGCCTCCGCATTGACTCTGTACCGGTACCCCCTGAAAATAGCCTCCACATTGACTCTGTACCGGTACCCCCTGTATATTGCTTCCACATTGACTCTGTACCGGTACCCCCTGTATATAGCCTCCACATTGACTTTGTACCGGTACACCCTGTATATAGCCTCCACATTGACTCTGTACCGTAACCCCCTGTATATAGCCTCCACATTGACTCTGTACCGGTACCCGCTGTATATAGCCTCCACATTGACTCTGTACCGTAACACCCTGTATATAGCCTCCACATTGACTCTGTACCGTAACACCCTGTATATAGCCTCCACATTGACTCTGTACCGTATCACCCTGTATAGAGCCTCCACATTGACTCTGTACCGGTACCACCTGTATATAGCCTCCACATTGACTCTGTACCGGTACCCGCTGTATATAGCCTCCACATTGACTCTGTACCGTAATACCCTGTATATAGCCTCCACATTGACTCTGTACCGTAATACCCTGTATATAGCCTCCACATTGACTCTGTACCGTAATACCCTGTATATAGCCTCCACATTGACTCTGTACCGTAATACCCTGTATATAGCCTCCACATTGACTCTGTACCGTTACCCTGTATATAGCCTCCACATTGACTCTGTACCTTAATACCCTGTATATAGCCTCCACATTGACTCTGTACCTTAATACCCTGTATATAGCCTCCACATTGACTCTGTACCGTAACACCCTGTATATAGCCTCCACATTGACTCTGTACCGGTACCCCCTGTATATAGCCTCCACATTGACCCTGTACCGGTACCACCTGTATATAGCCTCCACATTGACTCTGTACCGGTACCCCCTGTATATAGCCTCCACATTGACTCTGTACCGTAACACCCTGTATATAGCCTCCACATTGACTCTGTACCGTAACACCCTGTATATAGCCTCCACATTGACTCTGTACCGTAACACCCTGTATAGAGCCTCCACATTGACTCTGTACCGTAATACCCTGTATATAGCCTCCACATTGACTCTGTACCGTAATACCCTGTATATAGACTCTACATTGACTCTGTACCGGTACACCCTGTATATAGCCTCCACATTGACTCTGTACTGGTATCCCCTGTATATAGCCTCCACATTGACTCTGTACCGGTACCCCCTGTATATAGCCTCCACATTGACTCTGTACCGTAATACCCTGTATATAGCCTCCACATTGACTCTGTACCGTAATACCCTGTATATAGCCTCCACATTGACTCTGTACCGTTACCCTGTATATAGCCTCCACATTGACTCTGTACCGTAATACCCTGTATATAGCCTCCACATTGACTCTGTACCGTAATCCCCTGTATATAGCCTCCACATTGACTCTGTACCGTAATACCCTGTATATAGCCTCCACATTGACTCTGTACCGTAATACCCTGTATATAGCCTCCACATTGACTCTGTACCGTTACCCTGTATATAGCCTCCACATTGACTCTGTACCGTAACCCCCTGTATATAGCCTCCACATTGACTCTGTACCGGTACCACCTGTATATAGCCTCCACATTGACCCTGTACCGGTACCCCCTGTATATAGCCTCCACATTGACTCTGTACCGTAACACCCTGTATATAGCCTCCACATTGACTCTGTACCGTAACACCCTGTATATAGCCTCCACATTGACTCTGTACCGTAACACCCTGTATAGAGCCTCCATATTGACTCTGTACCGGTACCACCTGTATATAGCCTCCACATTGATTCCGTACCGGTACCACCTGTATATAGCCTCCACATTGACTCTGTACCGTAATACCCTGTATATAGCCTCCACATTGACTCTGTACTGTAATACCCTGTATATAGCCTCCACATTGACTCTGTACCGTAATACCCTGTATATAGCCTCCACATTGACTCTGTACCGTAACACCCTGTATATAGCCTCCACATTGACTCTGTACCGTAACACCCTGTATAGAGCCTCCATATTGACTCTGTACCGGTACCACCTGTATATAGCCTCCACATTGATTCCGTACCGGTACCACCTGTATATAGCCTCCACATTGACTCTGTACCGTAATACCCTGTATATAGCCTCCACATTGACTCTGTACCGTAATACCCTGTATATAGCCTCCACATTGACTCTGTACCGTAATACCCTGTATATAGCCTCCACATTGACTCTGTACCGTAACACCCTGTATATAGCCTCCACATTGACTCTGTACCGGTACCCCCTGTATATAGCCTCCACATTGACTCTGTACCGTAACACCCTGTATATAGCCTCCACATTGACTCTGTACCGTAACACCCTGTATATAGCCTCCACATTGACTCTGTACCGTAACACCCTGTATAGAGCCTCCACATTGACTCTGTACCGGTACCACCTGTATATAGCCTCCACATTGATTCCGTACCGGTACCACCTGTATATAGCCTCCACATTGACTCTGTACCGTAATACCCTGTATATAGCCTCCACATTGACTCTGTACCGTAATACCCTGTATATAGCCTCCACATTGACTCTGTACCGTAATACCCTGTATATAGCCTCCACATTGACTCTGTACCGTAATACCCTGTATATAGCCTCCACATTGACTCTGTACCGTAATACCCTGTATATAGCCTCCACATTGACTCTGTACCGTTACCCTGTATATAGCCTCCACATTGACTCTGTACCTTAATACCCTGTATATAGCCTCCACATTGACTCTGTACCTTAATAACCTGTATATAGCCTCCACACCGGTACCACCTGTATATAGCCTCCACATTGACTCTGTACCGTAATACCCTGTATATAGCCTCCACATTGACTCTGTACCGTAATACCCTGTATATAGCCTCCACATTGACTCTGTACCATAACACCCTGTATATAGCCTCCACATTGACTCTGTACCGTAACACCCTGTATAGAGCCTCCATATTGACTCTGTACCGGTACCACCTGTATATAGCCTCCACATTGATTCCGTACCGGTACCACCTGTATATAGCCTCCACATTGACTCTGTACCGTAATACCCTGTATATAGCCTCCACATTGACTCTGTACCGTAATACCCTGTATATAGCCTCCACATTGACTCTGTACCGTAATACCCTGTATATAGCCTCCACATTGACTCTGTACCGTAACACCCTGTATATAGCCTCCACATTGACTCTGTACCGGTACCCCCTGTATATAGCCTCCACATTGACTCTGTACCGGTACCCCTGTATATAGCCTCCGCATTGACTCTGTACCGGTACCCCCTGAAAATAGCCTCCACATTGACTCTGTACCGGTACCCCCTGTATATTGCCTCCACATTGACTCTGTACCGGTACCCCCTATATATAGCCTCCACATTGACTTTGTACCGGTACCCCCTGTATATAGCCTCCACATTGACTCTGTACCGTAACCCCCTGTATATAGCCTCCACATTGACTCTGTACCGGTACCCGCTGTATATAGCCTCCACATTGACTCTGTACCGTAACACCCTGTATATAGCCTCCACATTGACTCTGTACCGTAACACCCTGTATATAGCCTCCACATTGACTCTGTACCGTATCACCCTGTATAGAGCCTCCACATTGACTCTGTACCGGTACCACCTGTATATAGCCTCCACATTGACTCTGTACCGGTACCCGCTGTATATAGCCTCCACATTGACTCTGTACCGTAATACCCTGTATATAGCCTCCACATTGACTCTGTACCGTAATACCCTGTATATAGCCTCCACATTGACTCTGTACCGTAATACCCTGTATATAGCCTCCACATTGACTCTGTACCGTAATACCCTGTATATAGCCTCCACATTGACTCTGTACCGTTACCCTGTATATAGCCTCCACATTGACCCTGTACCAGTACCACCTGTATATAGCCTCCACATTGACTCTGTACCGTAATACCCTGTATATAGCCTCCACATTGACTCTGTACCGTAATACCCTGTATATAGCCTCCACATTGACTCTGTACCGTAATACCCTGTATATAGCCTCCACATTGACTCTGTACCGTTACCCTGTATATAGCCTCCACATTGACTCTGTACCTTAATACCCTGTATATAGCCTCCACATTGACTCTGTACCTTAATACCCTGTATATAGCCTCCACATTCAAATCAAATCAAATCAAATTTATTTATATAGCCCTTCGTACGTCAGCTGATATCTCAAAGTGCTGTACAGAAACCCAGCCTAAAACCCCAAACAGCAAACAATGCAGGTGTAAAAGCACGGTGGCTAGGAAAAACTCCCTAGAAAGGCCAAAACCTAGGAAGAAACCTAGAGAGGAACCGGGCTATGTGGGGTGGCCAGTCCTCTTCTGGCTGTGCCGGGTAGAGATTATAACAGAACATGACCAAGATGTTCAAATGTTCATAAATGACCAGCATGGTCAAATAATAATAAGGCAGAACAGTTGAAACTGGAGCAGCAGCACAGTCAGGTGGACTGGGGACAGCAAGGAGCCATCATGTCAGGTAGTCCTGGGGCACGGTCCTAGGGCTCAGGTCCTCCGAGAGAGAGAAAGAAAGAGAGAATTAGAGAGAGCATATGTGGGGTGGCCAGTCCTCTTCCGGCTGTGCCGGGTGGAGATTATAACAGAACGTGGCCAAGATGTTCAAATGTTCATAAATGACCAGCATGGTTGAATAATAGTAAGGCAGAACAGTTGAAACTGGAGCAGGAGCATGGCCAGGTGGACTGGGGACAGCAAGGAGTCCTCATGTCAGGTAGTCCTGGGACATGGTCCTAGGGCCCAGGCCAGTTGAAACTGGAGCAGCAGCATGGCCAGGTGGACTGGGGACAGCAAGGAGTCATCATGTCAGGTAGTCCTGGGGCATGGTTCTAGGGCTCAGGTCCTCCGAGAGAGAGAAAGAAAGAGAGAAGGAGAGAATTAGAGAACGCACACTTAGATTTACACAGGACACCGAATAGGACAGGAGAAGTACTCCAGATAAACAAACTGACCCTAGCCCCCCGACACATAAACTACTGCAGCATAAATACTGGAGGCTGAGACAGGAGGGGTCAGGAGACACTGTGGCCCCATCCGAGGACACCCCCGGACAGGGCCAAACAGGAAGGATATAACCCCACCCACTTTGCCAAAGCACAGCCCCCACACCACTAGAGGGAAATCTTCAACCACCAACTTACCATCCTGAGACAAGGCCGAGTATAGCCCACAAAGATCTCCGACACGGTACAACCCAAGGGGGGGAACCCAGACAGGCCGACCACAACAGTGTATCAACCCACCCAGGTGACGCACCCCCCCCAGGGACGGCACGAGAGAGCCCCAGCAAGCCAGTGACTCAGCCCCCTTTAACAGGGCTAGAGGCAGAGAATCCCAGTGGAAAAAGGGGAACCGGCCAGGCAGAGACAGCAAGGGCGGTTCGTTGCTCCAGAGCCTTTCCGTTCACCTTCCCACTCCTGGGCCAGACTACACTCAATCATATGACCCACTGAAGAGATGAGTCTTCAGTAAAGACTTAAAGGTTGAGACCGAGTTTGCGTCTCTGACATGGGTAGGCAGACCGTTCCATAAAAATGGAGCTCTATAGGAGAAAGCCCTGCCTCCAGCTGTTTGCTTAGAAATTCTAGGGACAATTAGGAGGCCTGCGTCTTGTGACCGTAGCGTACGTATAGGTATGTACGGCAGGACCAAATCAGAGAGGTAGGTAGGAGCAAGCCCATGTAATGCTTTGTAGGTTAGCAGTAAAACCTTGAAATCAGCCCTTGCTTTGACAGGAAGCCAGTGTAGAGAGGCTAGCACTGGAGTAATATGATCAAATTTTTTGGTTCTAGTCAGGATTCTAGCAGCCGTATTTAGCACTAACTGAAGTTTATTTAGTGCTTTATCCGGGTAGCCGGAAAATAGAGCATTGCAGTAGTCTAACCTAGAAGTGACAAAAGCATGGATTAATTTTTCTGCATCATTTTTGGACAGAAAGTTTCTGATTTTTGCAATGTTACGTAGATGGAAAAAAGCTATCCTCGAAATGGTCTTGATGTGTTCTTCAAAAGAGAGATCAGGGTCCAGAGTAACGCCGAGGTCCTTCACAGTTTTATTTGAGACGACTGTACAACCATTAAGATTAATTGTCAGATTCAACAGAAGATCTCTTTGTTTCTTGGGACCTAGAACAAGCATCTCTGTTTTGTCCGAGTTTAATAGTAGAAAGTTTGCAGCCATCCACTTCCTTATGTCTGAAACACATGCTTCTAGCGAGGGCAATTTTGGTGCTTCACCATGTTTCATTGAAATGTACAGCTGTGTGTCATCCGCATAGCAGTGAAAGTTTACATTATGTTTTCGAATAACATCCCCAAGAGGTAAAATATATAGTGAAAACAATAGTGGTCCTAAAACAGAACCTTGAGGAACACCGAAATGTACAGTTGATTTGTCAGAGGACAAACCATTCACAGAGACAAACTGATATCTTTCCGACAGATAAGACCTAAACCAGGCCAGAACATGTCCGTGTAGACCAATTTGGGTTTCCAATCTCTCCAAAAGAATGTGGTGATCGATGGTATCAAAAGCAGCACTAAGGTCTAGGAGCACGAGGACAGATGCAGAGCCTCGGTCCGATGCCATCAAAATGTCATTTACCACCTTCACAAGTGCCGTCTCAGTGCTATGATGGGGTCTAAAACCAGACTGAAGCATTTCGTATACATTGACTCTGTACCGTAACACCCTGTATATAGCCTCCACATTGACTCTGTACCGGTACCCCCTGTATATAGCCTCCACATTGACCCTGTACCGGTACCACCTGTATATAGCCTCCACATTGACTCTGTACCGGTACCCCCTGTATATAGCCTCCACATTGACTCTGTACCGTAACACCCTGTATATAGCCTCCACATTGACTCTGTACCGTAACACCCTGTATATAGCCTCCACATTGACTCTGTACCGTAACACCCTGTATAGAGCCTCCACATTGACTCTGTACCGGTACCACCTGTATATAGCCTCCACATTGATTCCGTACCGGTACCACCTGTATATAGCCTCCACATTGACTCTGTACCGTAATACCCTGTATATAGCCTCCACATTGACTCTGTACCGTAATACCCTGTATATAGCCTCCACATTGACTCTGTACCGTAATACCCTGTATATAGCCTCCACATTGACTCTGTACCTTAATACCCTGTATATAGCCTCCACATTGACTCTGTACCGTAACACCCTGTATATAGCCTCCACATTGACTCTGTACCGGTACCCCCTGTATATAGCCTCCACATTGACCCTGTACCGGTACCACCTGTATATAGCCTCCACATTGACTCTGTACCGGTACCCCCTGTATATAGCCTCCACATTGACTCTGTACCGTAACACCCTGTATATAGCCTCCACATTGACTCTGTACCGTAACACCCTGTATATAGCCTCCACATTGACTCTGTACCGTAACACCCTGTATAGAGCCTCCACATTGACTCTGTACCGGTACCACCTGTATATAGCCTCCACATTGATTCCGTACCGGTACCACCTGTATATAGCCTCCACATTGACTCTGTACCGTAATACCCTGTATATAGCCTCCACATTGACTCTGTACCGTAATACCCTGTATATAGCCTCCACATTGACTCTGTACCGTAATACCCTGTATATAGCCTCCACATTGACTCTGTACCGTAATACCCTGTATATAGCCTCCACATTGACTCTGTACCGTAATACCCTGTATATAGCCTCCACATTGACTCTGTACCGTTACCCTGTATATAGCCTCCACATTGACTCTGTACCTTAATACCCTGTATATAGCCTCCACATTGACTCTGTACCTTAATAACCTGTATATAGCCTCCACACCGGTACCACCTGTATATAGCCTCCACATTGACTCTGTACCGTTACCCTGTATATAGCCTCCACATTGACTCTGTACCGTTACCCTGTATATAGCCTCCACATTGACTCTGTCCCGTAACACCCTGTATATAGCCTCCACATTGACTCTGTACCGTAATACCCTGTATATAGCCTCCACATTGACTCTGTACCGTAATACCCTGTATATAGCCTCCACATTGACTCTGTACCGTAATACCCTGTATATAGCCTCCACATTGACTCTGTACCGTAATACCCTGTATATAGCCTCCACATTGACTCTGTACCGTAATACCCTGTATATAGCCTCCACATTGACTCTGTACCGTTACCCTGTATATAGCCTCCACATTGACTCTGTACCTTAATACCCTGTATATAGCCTCCACATTGACTCTGTACCTTAATACCCTGTATATAGCCTCCACATTGACTCTGTACCTTAATACCCTGTATATAGCCTCCACACCGGTACCACCTGTATATAGCCTCCACATTGACTCTGTGCCGTTACCCTGTATATAGCTTCCACATTGACTCTGTACCGTAATACCCTGTATATAGCCTCCACATTGACTCTGTACCGTAATACCCTGTATATAGCCTCCACATTGACTCTGTACCGTAATACCCTGTATATAGCCTCCACATTGACTCTGTACCGTAACACCCTGTATATAGCCTCCACATTGACTCTGTACCGGTACCCCCTGTATATAGCCTCCACATTGACCCTGTACCGGTACCACCTGTATATAGCCTCCACATTGACTCTGTACCGGTACCCCCTGTATATAGCCTCCACATTGACTCTGTACCGTAACACCCTGTATATAGCCTCCACATTGACTCTGTACCGTAACACCCTGTATATAGCCTCCACATTGACTCTGTACCGTAACACCCTGTATAGAGCCTCCACATTGACTCTGTACCGGTACCACCTGTATATAGCCTCCACATTGATTCCGTACCGGTACCACCTGTATATAGCCTCCACATTGACTCTGTACCGTAATACCCTGTATATAGCCTCCACATTGACTCTGTACCGTAATACCCTGTATATAGCCTCCACATTGACTCTGTACCGTAATACCCTGTATATAGCCTCCACATTGACTCTGTACCGTAATACCCTGTATATAGCCTCCACATTGACTCTGTACCGTAATACCCTGTATATAGCCTCCACATTGACTCTGTACCGTTACCCTGTATATAGCCTCCACATTGACTCTGTACCTTAATACCCTGTATATAGCCTCCACATTGACTCTGTACCTTAATAACCTGTATATAGCCTCCACACCGGTACCACCTGTATATAGCCTCCACATTGACTCTGTACCGTTACCCTGTATATAGCCTCCACATTGACTCTGTACCGTTACCCTGTATATAGCCTCCACATTGACTCTGTCCCGTAACACCCTGTATATAGCCTCCACATTGACTCTGTACCGTAATACCCTGTATATAGCCTCCACATTGACTCTGTACCGTAATACCCTGTATATAGCCTCCACATTGACTCTGTACCGTAATACCCTGTATATAGCCTCCACATTGACTCTGTACCGTAATACCCTGTATATAGCCTCCACATTGACTCTGTACCGTAATACCCTGTATATAGCCTCCACATTGACTCTGTACCGTTACCCTGTATATAGCCTCCACATTGACTCTGTACCTTAATACCCTGTATATAGCCTCCACATTGACTCTGTACCTTAATACCCTGTATATAGCCTCCACATTGACTCTGTACCTTAATACCCTGTATATAGCCTCCACACCGGTACCACCTGTATATAGCCTCCACATTGACTCTGTGCCGTTACCCTGTATATAGCTTCCACATTGACTCTGTACCGTAATACCCTGTATATAGCCTCCACATTGACTCTGTACCGTAATACCCTGTATATAGCCTCCACATTGACTCTGTACCGTAATACCCTGTATATAGCCTCCACATTGACTCTGTACCGTAATACCCTGTATATAGCCTCCACATTGACTCTGTACCGGTACCCCCTGTATATAGCCTCCACATTGACCCTGTACCGGTACCACCTGTATATAGCCTCCACATTGACTCTGTACCGGTACCCCCTGTATATAGCCTCCACATTGACTCTGTACCGTAACACCCTGTATATAGCCTCCACATTGACTCTGTACCGTAACACCCTGTATATAGCCTCCACATTGACTCTGTACCGTAACACCCTGTATAGAGCCTCCACATTGACTCTGTACCGGTACCACCTGTATATAGCCTCCACATTGATTCCGTACCGGTACCACCTGTATATAGCCTCCACATTGACTCTGTACCGTAATACCCTGTATATAGCCTCCACATTGACTCTGTACCGTAATACCCTGTATATAGCCTCCACATTGACTCTGTACCGTAATACCCTGTATATAGCCTCCACATTGACTCTGTACCTTAATACCCTGTATATAGCCTCCACATTGACTCTGTACCGTAACACCCTGTATATAGCCTCCACATTGACTCTGTACCGGTACCCCCTGTATATAGCCTCCACATTGACCCTGTACCGGTACCACCTGTATATAGCCTCCACATTGACTCTGTACCGGTACCCCCTGTATATAGCCTCCACATTGACTCTGTACCGTAACACCCTGTATATAGCCTCCACATTGACTCTGTACCGTAACACCCTGTATATAGCCTCCACATTGACTCTGTACCGTAACACCCTGTATAGAGCCTCCACATTGACTCTGTACCGGTACCACCTGTATATAGCCTCCACATTGATTCCGTACCGGTACCACCTGTATATAGCCTCCACATTGACTCTGTACCGTAATACCCTGTATATAGCCTCCACATTGACTCTGTACCGTAATACCCTGTATATAGCCTCCACATTGACTCTGTACCGTAATACCCTGTATATAGCCTCCACATTGACTCTGTACCGTAATACCCTGTATATAGCCTCCACATTGACTCTGTACCGTAATACCCTGTATATAGCCTCCACATTGACTCTGTACCGTTACCCTGTATATAGCCTCCACATTGACTCTGTACCTTAATACCCTGTATATAGCCTCCACATTGACTCTGTACCTTAATAACCTGTATATAGCCTCCACACCGGTACCACCTGTATATAGCCTCCACATTGACTCTGTACCGTTACCCTGTATATAGCCTCCACATTGACTCTGTACCGTTACCCTGTATATAGCCTCCACATTGACTCTGTCCCGTAACACCCTGTATATAGCCTCCACATTGACTCTGTACCGTAATACCCTGTATATAGCCTCCACATTGACTCTGTACCGTAATACCCTGTATATAGCCTCCACATTGACTCTGTACCGTAATACCCTGTATATAGCCTCCACATTGACTCTGTACCGTAATACCCTGTATATAGCCTCCACATTGACTCTGTACCGTAATACCCTGTATATAGCCTCCACATTGACTCTGTACCGTTACCCTGTATATAGCCTCCACATTGACTCTGTACCTTAATACCCTGTATATAGCCTCCACATTGACTCTGTACCTTAATACCCTGTATATAGCCTCCACATTGACTCTGTACCTTAATACCCTGTATATAGCCTCCACACCGGTACCACCTGTATATAGCCTCCACATTGACTCTGTGCCGTTACCCTGTATATAGCTTCCACATTGACTCTGTACCGTAATACCCTGTATATAGCCTCCACATTGACTCTGTACCGTAATACCCTGTATATAGCCTCCACATTGACTCTGTACCGTAATACCCTGTATATAGCCTCCACATTGACTCTGTACCGTAATACCCTGTATATAGCCTCCACATTGACTCTGTACCGTAATACCCTGTATATAGCCTCCACATTGACTCTGTACCGTAATACCCTGTATATAGCCTCCACATTGACTCTGTACCGTAATACCCTGTATATAGCCTCCACATTGACTCTGTACCGTAATACCCTGTATATAGCCTCCACATTGACTCTGATCCGTAATACCCTGTATATAGCCTCCACACCTCCTGTATATTTTGTAATTTTTTACTGCTCCTTTTATTGACTTTTTACTTTTATCTCTTATTCTTAACCATATTTTTGGAAACTGCACTGTTGGTTTGGGGCTCGTAAGTAAGCATTTCACTGTAAGGGCTACACCTGTTGTATAAAATGTGATTTGAGTTGATTAGTATTGGGAAATGGGATTACCATGACAACAATATTAATGAGAATGATACATACATTAAATCAATAGTAGTAGACCAGTCTCAACCTGAGAAGACAAACAAAAACACATTGAAAAGAGCAATACATTGCTCTTTTCAATGGTAGTAGACCAGTGTCAACATGACTGAGAAGACACATGACGTGGTATGAAAGACAAAACAAAACCAGATGGGAAATATTATCGACATGACTTTGCACTTTTCACTGGCTGTCCCTCAGGTTGTGGCAGGTGGACACATATTTTACTGCCAAAACACATTTTCACCCAATAAATAAATATGAGACTTTCTCTTCTACTTCTATAGTTTCAAATTCTTTGTAATGGATGATAATTTGGGGAAAGAAAGATTCTCTATGGTCTGACTATTTGTCACAGTGTAATAGGAAATGCAGCTCTGTCTCTACCTCTCCCCTGGAGCAGAGTGAGCACAGCCTGTTCTCTCTGGGCAGCCAGGTTTGTCTGTGATAACCGGTCTCTATAGCCAGACTGTCCTCTCTGGGCAGCCAGGTTTGTCTGTGATAACCGGTCTCTATAGCCAGACTGTCCTCTCTGGGCAGCCAGGTTTGTCTGTGATGACTGGTCTCTATAGCCAGACTGTCCTCTCTGGGCAGCCAGGTTTGTCTGTGATAACCGGTCTCTATAGCCAGACTGTCCTCTCTGGGCAGCCAGGTTTGTCTGTGATGACTGGTCTCTAGAGCCAGACTGTCCTCTCTGGGCAGCCAGGTTTGTCTGTGCTGACCGGTCGCTATAGCCAGACTGTCCTCTCTAGGCAGCCAGGTTTGTCTGTGATGACCGGTCTCTATAGCCAGACTGTCCTCTCTGGGCAGCCAGGTTTGTCTGTGATGCCCGGTCTCTATAGCCAGACTGTCCTCTCTGGGCAGCCAGACTGTCCTCTCTGGGCAGCCAGGTTTGTCTGTGATGACCGGTCTCTATAGCCAGACTGTCCTCTCTGGGCAGCCAGGTTTGTCTGTGCTGACCGGTCTCTATAGCCAGACTGTCCTCTCTAGGCAGCCAGGTTTGTCTGTGATGACCGGTCTCTATAGCCAGACTGTCCTCTCTGGGCAGCCAGGTTTGTCTGTGATGCCCGGTCTCTATAGCCAGACTGTCCTCTCTGGGCAGCCAGACTGTCCTCTCTGGGCAGCCAGGTTTGTCTGTGCTGACCGGTCTCTATAGCCAGGCTGTCCTCTCTGGGCAGCCAGGTTTGTCTGTGACGACCGGTCTCTATAGCCAGACTGGGCCCACCACGTACTGTCTGTTTAGAGACAAATAGCATTGAAGTTTACTTAGATTGTTTGTGGTGTCTCCCCAATAGGTGATATATTTTAATTTTCGCTTTGTGAGGATTTGGTTGGGTCAGATTTTCTGAGTGCTGTCCTTAGGCTCTATGGGGTTGGTTTGGGTTAATTAACTGAGCCTCAGAACCAGCTGACTGAGGGTCTCTCTCTCTCTCTCTCTCTCTCTCTCTCTCTCTCTCTCTCTCTCTCTCTCTCTCTCTCTCTCTCTCTCTCTCTCCCACCCCTCTCCCTCTGTGTCAAAAGTGGGAAATGTTCCCTGATTCTGGTGTTGATAGTTCTAAATCTGTTGATATTTTATAGTTCTAAATCTGTTGATAAGGTCTAAATCTGTTGATAGGTCTAAATCTGTTGATAGTTCTAAATCTGTTGATAGTTCATAGTTCTAAATCTGTTGATAAGGTCTAAATCTGTTGATAGGTCTACATCTGTTGATAGGTCTAAATCGGTTCATAGTTCTAAATCTGTTGATAGGTCTAAATCTGTTGATAGGTCTAAATCTGTTGATAGGTCTAAATCTGTTGATAGTTCTACATCTGTTGATAGTTCTACATCTGTTGATAGGTCTAAATCTGTTGATAGGTCTAAATCTGTTGATAGGTCTAAATCTGTTGATAGTTCTACATCTGTTGATAGTTCTACATCTGTTGATAGGTCTAAATCTGTTGATAGGTCTAAATCTGTTGATAGGTCTAAATCTGTTGATAGTTCTACATCTGTTGATAGGTCTAAATCTGTTGATAGGTCTAAATCTGTTGATAGTTCTACATCTGTTGATAGTTCTACATCTGTTGATAGGTCTAAATCTGTTGATAGGTCTAAATCTGTTGATAGGTCTAAATCTGTTGATAGTTCTACATCTGTTGATAGTTCTACATCTGTTGATAGGTCTAAATCTGTTGATAGGTCTAAATCTGTTGATAGTTCTATATCTGTTGATAGTTCTACATCTGTTGATAGGTCTAAATCTGTTGATAGTTCTACATCTGTTGATAGTTCTAAATCTGTTGATAGGTCTAAATCTGTTGATAGGTCTAAATCTGTTGATAGGTCTAAATCTGTTGATAGTTCTAAGTCTGTTGATAGGTCTAAATCTGTTGATAGGTCTAAATCTGTTGATAGTTCTACATCTAAGGCCTACGTAACCCAGAGGGTTTTACTCAGAGGTGAAACCTCAATGCTGGATGAACAGATTCATACGTTTGTGAGAGTTTAATCTGATTCAGACAAAGATTTTATAATATTTGAGGGATTCATCACTCCAGAGAACGTATTTCCAAACTGACTTGTTCGAAAGGTGGCATCCTATGACAGTGCCACATTGAAATTCACTGAGCTCTTTAGTAAGGCCATTCTACTGCAAATGTTTGTCTATGGAGATTGCATTGCTGGGTGCTCAATTTTATACACCTGTCTGCAACGGGTGTGGCTGAAATACCCAAATCCACTCATTTGAAGGGGTGTCCTCTTACTGCTGTATATATAGTGTAGTTAGTCCACATACTGCTGTATATATAGGGTAGTTAGTCCACCTACTGCTGTATATATAAGGTAGTTAGTCATCATACTGCTGTATAGATAGTGTAGTTAGTCCACATACTGCTGTATAGATGGTGTAGTTAGTTTACATAGATCATGTAGTTAGTCCACATACTGCTGTATAGATAGTGTAGTCAGTCCACATACTGCTGTATAGATAGTGTAGTTAGTCCACATACTGCTGCATAGTTAGTCCTACATACTGCAGTGTAGCTTTCTTCAGTTATGAAGAAACAATAGAGAGGAAAATAATACTGTTGAGAGATCGATCACTATAGGATCACCACCAGACTGTAGAGGATCACCACCAGACTGTAGAGGATCACCACCAGACTGTAGAGGATCACCAACAAGACTGTAGAGGATCACCACCAAGACTGTAGAGGATCACCACCAGACTGTAGAGGATCACCACCAGACTAGATCTCCACCAGACTAGAGGATCACCACCAGACTGTAGAGGATCACCACCAGACTAGATCACCACCAGAGTAGAGGATCACCACCAGACTGTAGAGGATCACCACCAGACTGTAGAGGATCACCACCAGACTGGATCACCACCAGACTGTAGAGGATCACCACCAGACTGTAGAGGATCTCCACCAGACTAGAGGAACACCACCAGACTAGATCACCACCAGACTGTAGAGGATCACCACCAGACTAGAGGATCACCACCAGACTAGATCTCCACCAGACTGTAGAGGATCACCACCAGACTGTAGAGGATCACCACCAGACTGTAGAGGATCACCACCAGACTGTAGAGGATCACCACCAGACTGTAGAGGATCACCACCAGACTGTAGAGGATCACCACCAGACTGTAGAGGATCACCACCAGACTGTAAAGGATCACCACCAGACTAGATCTCCACCAGACTGTAGAGGATCACCACCAGACTGTAGAGGATCACCACCAGACTAGAGGATCACCGCCAGACTGTAGAGGATCACCACCAAACTGTAGAGGATCACCACCAGACTAGATCTCCACCAGACTGTAGAGGATCACCACCAGAGTAGATCACCACCAGACTGTAGAGGATCACCACCAGAGTAGATCACCACCAGACTGTAGAGGATCACCACCAGACTAGAGGATCTCCACCAGACTGTAGAGGATCTCCACCAGACTGTAGAGGATCACCACCAGACTAGATCACCCCAGACTAGAGGATCACCACCAGACTAGATCACCACCAGACTAGATCACCACCAGACTAGATCACCACCAGACTGTAGAGGATCACCACCAGACTGTAGAGGATCACCACCAGACTAGAGGATCACCACCAGACTAGATCTCCACCAGACTGTAGAGGATCACCACCAGACTAGATCACCCCAGACTAGAGGATCACCACCAGACTGTAGAGGATCACCACCAGACTGTAAAGGATCACGACCAGACTAGATCACCACCAGACTAGATCACCACCAGACTGTAGAGGATCACCGCCAGACTGTAGAGGATCACCACCAGACTGTAAAGGATCTCCACCAGACTGTAGAGGATCACCACCAGAGTAGATCACCACCAGAGTAGATCACCACCAGACTGTAGAGGATCACCACCAGACTGTAGAGGATCACCACCAGACTAGATCACAACCAGACTGTAGAGGATCACCACCAGACTGGATCACCACCAGACTGTAGAGGATCACCACCAGACTGTAAAGGATCACCACCAGACTAGAGGATCACCACCAGACTAGATCTCCACCAGACTGTAGAGGATCACACAAGACTAGATCACCACCAGACTAGAGGATCACCACCAGACTGTAGAGGATCACCACCAGACTGTAGAGGATCACCACCAGACTGTAGAGGATCACCACCAGACTGTAAAGGATCACCACCAGACTAGATCACCACCAGACTGTAGAGGATCACAACCAGACTGTAAAGGATCACCACCAGACAAGATCACCACCAGACTGTAGAGGATCACCACCAGACTGTAGAGGATCACCACCAGACTGTAGAGGTTCACCACCAGACTAGATCACCACCAGACTAGAGGATCACCACCAGACTGTAGAGGATCACCACCAGACTAGAGGATCACCACCAGACTAGATCACCACCAGACTAGATCACCACCAGACTGTAGAGGATCACCACCAGACTGTAGAGGATCACCACCAGACTAGAGTATCACCACCAGACTAGATCTCCACCAGACTGTAGAGGATCACCACCAGACTAGATCACCCCAGACTAGAGGATCACCACCAGACTGTAAAGGATCACCACCAGAGTAGATCACCACCAGACTGTAGAGGATCACCACCAGAGTAGATCACCACCAGACTGTAGAGGATCACCACCAGAGTAGATCACCACCAGACTGTAGAGGATCACCACCAGACTAGAGGATCTCCACCAGACTGTAGAGGATCTCCACCAGACTGTAGAGGATCACCACCAGACTAGATCACCCCAGACTAGAGGATCACCACCAGACTAGATCACCACCAGACTAGATCACCACCAGACTAGATCACCACCAGACTGTAGAGGATCACCACCAGACTGTAGAGGATCACCACCAGACTAGAGGATCACCACCAGACTAGATCTCCACCAGACTGTAGAGGATCACCACCAGACTAGATCACCCCAGACTAGAGGATCACCACCAGACTGTAGAGGATCACCACCAGACTGTAAAGGATCACGACCAGACTAGATCACCACCAGACTAGATCACCACCAGACTGTAGAGGATCACCGCCAGACTGTAGAGGATCACCACCAGACTGTAAAGGATCTCCACCAGACTGTAGAGGATCACCACCAGAGTAGATCACCACCAGAGTAGATCACCACCAGACTGTAGAGGATCACCACCAGACTGTAGAGGATCACCACCAGACTAGATCACAACCAGACTGTAGAGGATCACCACCAGACTGGATCACCACCAGACTGTAGAGGATCACCACCAGACTGTAAAGGATCACCACCAGACTAGAGGATCACCACCAGACTAGATCTCCACCAGACTGTAGAGGATCACACAAGACTAGATCACCACCAGACTAGAGGATCACCACCAGACTGTAGAGGATCACCACCAGACTGTAGAGGATCACCACCAGACTGTAAAGGATCACCACCAGACTAGATCACCACCAGACTGTAGAGGATCACAACCAGACTGTAAAGGATCACCACCAGACAAGATCACCACCAGACTGTAGAGGATCACCACCAGACTGTAGAGGATCACCACCAGACTGTAGAGGTTCACCACCAGACTAGATCACCACCAGACTAGAGGATCACCACCAGACTGTAGAGGATCACCACCAGACTAGAGGATCACCACCAGACTAGATCACCACCAGACTAGATCACCACCAGACTGTAGAGGATCACCACCAGACTGTAGAGGATCACCACCAGACTAGAGTATCACCACCAGACTAGATCTCCACCAGACTGTAGAGGATCACCACCAGACTAGATCACCCCAGACTAGAGGATCACCACCAGACTGTAAAGGATCACGACCAGACTAGATCTCCACCAAACTGTAGAGGATCACCACCAGACTAGATCACCCCAGACTAGAGGATCACCGCCAGACTGTAGAGGGTCACAACCAGACTGTAAAGGATCACCACCAGACTAGATCACCACCAGACTAGATCACCACCAGACTGTAGAGGATCACTACCAGACTGTAGAGGATCACCACCAGACTGTAAAGGATCTCCACCAGACTGTAGAGGATCACCACCAGAGTAGATCACCACCAGACTGTAGAGGATCACCACCAGACTGTAGAGGATCACCACCAGACTAGATCACAACCAGACTGTAGAGGATCACCACCAGACTAGATCACCACCAGACTGTAGAGGATCACCACCAGACTGTAAAGGATCACCACCAGACTAGAGGATCACCACCAGACTAGATCACAACCAGACTGTAGAGGATCAGCACAAGACTAGATCACCACCAGACTGTAGAGGATCACCACCAGACTAGATCACCACCAGACTAGATCTCCACCAGACTGTAGAGGATCACACCAGACTAGATCACCACCAGACTATAGGATCACCACCAGACTGTAGAGGATCACCACCAGACTGTAAAGGATCACCACCAGACTAGATCACCACCAGACTGTAGAGGATCACCACCAGACTAGATCTTCACCAGACTAGATCTCCACCAGACTGTAGAGGATCACCACCAGACTAGATCACCACCAGACTGTAGAGGATCACCACCAGACTAGATCTCCACCAGACTGTAGAGGATCACCACCAGACTAGATCACCACCAGACTGTAGAGGATCACCACCAGATTAGATCACCACCAGACTAGATCTCCACCAGACTGTAGAGGATCACCACCAGACTAGATCACCACCAGACTGTAGATGATCACCACCAGATTAGATCACCACCAGACTGTAGAGCATCACCACCAGACTAGATCTCCACCAGACTGTAGAGGATCACCACCAGACTAGATCACCACCAGACTGTAGAGGATCACCACCAGATTAGATCACCACCAGACTATATCACCACCAGACTAGATCACCACCAGACTGTAGAGGATCACCACCAGACTGTAGAGGATCACCACCAGACTGTAGAGGATCACCACCAGACTAGATCACCACCAGACTGTAGAGGATCACCACCAGACTAGATCACCACCAGACTAGATCACCACCAGACTAGATCACCACCAGACTATATCACCACCAGACTAGATCACCACCAGACTGTAGAGGATCACCACCAGACTAGATCACCACCAGACTATATCACCACCAGACTAGATCACCACCAGACTAGATCACCACCAGACTAGATCACCACCAGACTAGATCACCACCAGACTAGATCACCACCAGACTGTAGAGGTCCTGGGTCCCTGTTACAGTACTGGTCTGTGTAGTCCTGGGTCCCTGTTACAGTACTGGTCTGTGTAGTCCTGGGTCCCTGTTACAGTACTGGTCTGTGTAGTCCTGGGTCCCTGTTACAGTACTGGTCTGTGTAGTCCTGGGTCCCTGTTACAGTACTGGTCTGTGTAGTCCTGGGTCCCTGTTACAGTACTGGTCTGTGTAGTCCTGGGTCCCTGTTACAGTACTGTGCATTTTTCCAAACGTTTTCATGCCCTTTGACTTAACCCACATTTTGTTACGTTACAGCTATATTCTAAAATGGATTAAAATATTTTTTCACTCATCAATCTACACACAATACCCCATAATGACAAAGCACAAATAGGTGTATTTGTTTTTGTGTAATTTAAAATTAAAATAAAAACTGAAATACCTTATTTACATAAGTATTCAGACCCTTTACTCTGAGACTCGAAATTGAGCTCAGGTGCATCCTGTTCCCATTGATCATCCTTGAGATGTTTCTACAACTTGATTGGAGTGGTAAATTCAGTTGATTGGACATGATTTGGACAGGTGCACACCTGTAACAAAATGTAGAAAAGGTCAATGGGGTCTGAATACTTTCCGAATGCACTTTACCATGAAAGGGTTTGTATTTTAGAGCTGCTGGTGGTACTCAGTAGGAAGCAGTTAGAGCTGCTGGTGGTACTCAGTAGGAAGCAGTTAGAGCTGCTGGTGGTACTCAGTAGGAAGCAGTTAGAGCTGCTGGTGGTACTCAGTAGGAAGCAGTTAGAGCTGCTGGTACTCAGTAGGAAGCAGTTAGAGCTGCTGGTGGTACTCAGTAGGAAGCAGTTAGAGCTGCTGGTGGTACTCAGTAGAAAGCATTTAGAGCTGCTGGTGGTACTCAGTAGGAAGCAGTTAGAGCTGCTGGTGGTACTCAGTAGGAAGCAGTTAGAGCTGCTGGTGGTGCTCAGTAGAAAGCAGTTAGAGCTGCTGGTGGTACTCAGTAGGAAGCAGTTAGAGCTGCTGGTGGTACTCAGTAGGAAGCAGTTAGAGCTGCTGGTACTCCGTAGGAAGTAGTTAGAGCTGCTGGTGGTACTCAGTAGGAAGCAGTTAGAGCTGCTGGTGGTACTCAGTAGGAAGCAGTTAGAGCTGCTGGTGGTACTCAGTAGAAAGCAGTTAGAGCTGCTGGTGGTGCTCAGTAGAAAGCAGTTAGAGCTGCTGGTGGTACTCAGTAGAAAGCAGTTAGAGCTGCTGGTGGTGCTCAGTAGGAAGCAGTTAGAGCTGCTGGTACTCCGTAGGAAGCAGTTAGAGCTGCTGGTGGTACTCAGTAGGAAGCAGTTAGAGCTGCTGGTGGTACTCAGTAGGAAGCAGTTAGAGCTGCTGGTGGTACTCAGTAGGAAGCAGTTAGAGCTGCTGGTGGTACTCAGTAGAAAGCAGTTAGAGCTGCTGGTGGTGCTCAGTAGAAAGCAGTTAGAGCTGCTGGTGGTACTCAGTAGAAAGCAGTTAGAGCTGCTGGTGGTGCTCAGTAGGAAGCAGTTAGAGCTGCTGGTACTCCGTAGGAAGCAGTTAGAGCTGCTGGTGGTACTCAGTAGGAAGCAGTTAGAGCTGCTGGTGGTACTCAGTAGGAAGCAGTTAGAGCTGCTGGTGGTACTCAGTAGGAAGCAGTTAGAGCTGCTGGTGGTACTCAGTAGGAAGCAGTTAGAGCTGCTGGTGGTACTCAGTAGAAAGCAGTTAGAGCTGCTGGTGGTGCTCAGTAGAAAGCAGTTAGAGCTGCTGGTGGTACTCAGTAGGAAGCAGTTAGAGCTGCTGGTGGTGCTCAGTAGAAAGCAGTTAGAGCTGCTGGTGGTACTCAGTAGGAAGCAGTTAGAGCTGCTGGTGGTGCTCAGTAGGAAGCAGTTAGAGCTGCTGGTGGTGCTCAGTAGGAAGCAGTTAGAGCTGCTGGTGGTGCTCAGTAGAAAGCAGTTAGAGCTGCTGGTACTCAGTAGAAAGCAGTTAGAGCTGCTGGTACTCAGTAGAAAGCAGTTAGAGCTGCTGGCGGTGCTCAGTAGGAAGCAGTTAGAGCTGCTGGTGGTGCTCAGTAGGAAGCAGTTAGAGCTGCTGGTGGTACTCAGTAGAAAGCAGTTAGAGCTGCTGGTACTCAGTAGGAAGCAGTTAGAGCTGCTGGTACTCAGTAGGAAGCAGTTAGAGCTGCTGGTACTCAGTAGGAAGCAGTTAGAGCTGCTGGTGGTGCTCAGTAGAAAGCAGTTAGAGCTGCTGGTGGTACTCAGTAGGAAGCAGTTAGAGCTGCTGGTGGTGCTCAGTGGGAAGAAGTTAGAGCTGCTGGTGGTGCTCAGTAGAAAGCAGTTAGAGCTGCTGGTGGTACTCAGTAGGAAGCAGTTAGAGCTGCTGGTGGTACTCAGTAGGAAGCAGTTAGAGCTGCTGGTGGTGCTCAGTAGGAAGCAGTTAGAGATGCTGGTGGTGCTCAGTGGGAAGAAGTTAGAGCTGCTGGTGGTACTCAGTAGGAAGCAGTTAGAGCTGCTGGTGGTACTCAGTAGGAAGCAGTTAGAGCTGCTGGTGGTGCTCAGTGGGAAGAAGTTAGAGCTGCTGGTGGTGCTCAGTAGGAAGAAGTTCCCCTGTTCCTCCTCAATGTTTCAGCGTTTACCAGTCCCAGTGCTTGTTTGATTTGCTTAATATTAGAATTTTGAAATGATTTATACTTTTACTTTTGATACTTAAGTATATTTTAAACCAAATACTTTTAGATTTATAATCGAGCCTTATTTTACTGGGTGACTTTCACTTTTACTTGAGTCATTTTCTATTAAGGTATCTTTTACTTTTAATCAAATATGAGAATTGGGTCCTTTTTCCACCACTGTAAGTGTATCTAGGTGCTGCGGCTCTCTGCCTAGCTGTTTCTGAGTCTGAAAGGGTTATACTGATCCTATCCAGACCAGAGAGGTGACGACTGTCAGCGGCTTGGCTTGGCAGATACGGGTACGCATCCCAAATGGCACCCTATACCCGACATAGTGCACTACTTTTGACCAGGGTCCATATGGTGCCTTTTGGAACGCAGACATTGGCTGAGTCACGATGGTTCTCACCTCTCTCCCAAACACAGACAGGGCTCGTCAACAGACATGGCTCGTCAACAGACACATACTGTAAATGTTAGAATATGAAGTGCTAGACTTCATTAGTAGATGAGACAATAACACAGAGAGACGTTAGAATTCAGTTTTGTGGAAAATTAGACTTTTAGTGTGACTTGGCATTGTGTCTAACCTTTACACCGGCCAAACCCGGACAACCCTGGGCCAATTGTGCGCCGCCCTATGGGACTCCCAATCACGGCCGGTTGTGATACAGTCTGGATTCGAACCAGGGTGTCTGTCGTGACACCTCAAGCACTGAGATGCTGTGCCACTCGGGAGCCCAGAGGAGGGGAAGAGACTGAGTCATAGAGGTTCGCTCTCTCCTCTCTAAGGTTCTCTCTCCTCTAAGGTTCTCTATGTCCTCTCTAAGGTTCTCTCTCTCCTCTCTAAGGTTCTCTCTCCTCTAAGGTTCTCTATGTCCTCTCTAAGGTTCTCTCTCTCCTCTCTAAGGTTCTCTCTCCTCTAAGGTTCTCAATGTCCTCTCTAAGGTTCTCTCTCACCTCATAGGGGTTATTTTCTCTCTAAGATTCTCTCTCTCCTCATAGGGGTTCTCTCTCTCCTCTCTAAGGTTCTCTCTCCTCTAAGGTTCTCTCTCTCCTCTCTAAGGTTCTCTCTCTCCTCATAGGGGTTCTTTTCTCTCTAAGATTCTCTCTCTCCTCATAGGGGTTCTCTCTCTCCTCTTTAAGGTCCTCTCTCTCCTCTAAGGTTCTCTATTTCCTCTCTAAGGTTCTCTCTCCTCTCTAGGGTTCTCTATTTCCTCTCTAAGGTTCTCTCTCTCCTCATAGGGGTTCTCTTCTCTCTAAAGTTCTCTCTCTCCTCCCTAAGGTTCTCTCTCTCTTGACCAACAACACTAGGGAGAAGCGTAAGTGAAGTTGCCAAAAGAATGGTTCCCGAACAAACTGCTATTGTTGTAATATACTGTAGTAAAGGCTTGTGTATCAGTACTGAGGCAAATCTGCTGACATATTCCTGATATTAAACACATGGAAAGTAAGGGGGATAGATGGAGTGTTTATCCTTTTAATAGTTTACATGAGGAGAAGCAGACAGAAGGAGTGACACTCAGAGCTCTCAGGGCTTGTTGAGCTGCACACAAACAACTATCATTTATTGATAAGCTTAGCAAGTAAACAAAGACCTAGGATCCACCCAGCCCTTTATTCTGAGTTCCTCAAAAGGTCAGTCAGAGATGGTCTTTGCTACTCTATTTGCAGTCGTTTTCACACCGCCAGAGGTGTTATTCCCTGACAACACACAGTCTGTCCCGTTATTTTGTTTAACTATTGTTATTACACTTACATACTTAGGTTGGAGTCAATAAAACTCGTTTTTTGCAACCACTCCACACATTTCTTGTTAACAAACTATAGTTTTGGCAAGTCTGTTAGGACATCTACTTTGTGCATGACACAAGTCATTTTTCCAACAATTGTTTACAGACAGATTTTTCCACTTATAATTCACTGTATCACAATTCCAGTGGGTCAGAAGTTTACATACACTAAGTTGACTGTGCCTTTAAACATCTTGGAAAATTCCAGAAAATGATGTCATGGCTTTAGAAGCTTCTGATAGGGTGATTGACATCTTTTGAGTCAATTGGAGGTGTACCTGTGGATTTATTTCAAGGCCTACCTTCAAACTCAGTGCCTCTTTGCTTGACATCATGGGAAAATCAAAAGAAATCAGCCAAGACCTCAGAATTTTTTTTTTAGACCTCCACAAGTCTGGTTCATCCTTGGGAGCAATTTCCAAATGCCTGAAGGTACCATGTTCATCTGTACAAACAATAGTACGCAAGGTTAAACACCATGGGACCACACAGCCGTCATACTGCTCAGGAAGGAGACTCGTTCTGTCTCCTAGAGATGAATGTACTTTGGTGCGAAAAGTTAAAATCAATCCCAGAACAACAGCAAAGGACCTTGTGAAGATGCTGGAGGAAACAGGTACACAAGTATCCACGGGTGTGGCTGCATCATGTTGTTGAGGTGCTTTGCTGCAGGAGGGACTGGTGAACTTCACAAAATAGATGGCATCATGAGGTGGGAAAATTATGTGGATATATTGAAGAAACATCAGTCAGGAAGTTAAAGCTTGGTCACAAATGGGTCTTCCAAATGGACAATAACCCCAAGCATACTTCCAAAGTTGTAGCAACAACAAAGGACAACAAAGTCAAGGTATTGGAGTGGTCATCACAAAGCCCTGACCTCAATCCCATAGAATCTTTTTGGGCACAACTGAAAAAGCGTGTGGGAGCAAGAAGGCCTACAAACCTGACTCAGTTACACCAGCTCTGTCAGGAGGAATGGGCCAAAATTCACCCAACTTATTGTGGGAAGCTTGTGGAAGGCAACCCAAAACGTTTGACCCAAGTAAACTTCTGACCCACTGGGAATGTGATGAAAGAAATAAAAGCTGAAATAAATCATTCTCTCTACTATTATTCTGGCATTTCACATTCTTAAAATAAAGTGTTTATCCTAACTGACCTAAGACGGGTCATTTTTACAAGGATTAAATGTCAGGAATTGTGAAAACCTGAGTTTAAATGTATTTGGCTAAGGTGTATGTAAACTTCCCACTTCAACTGTATATATATTATTTCCCCTAACCCTAACCCTACCCCTAACCCTACCCCTAACCCTAACCCTAACCCTAACCCTAACCCTAACCCTACCCCTAACCCTACCCCTAATCCTACCCCTAACCCTACCCCTAACCCTAACCCTAACCCTACCCCTAACCCTACCCCTAACCCTAACCCTACCCCTAACCCTACCCCTAACCCTAACCCTACCACCCCTCCCCTAATTGGAGTAAACTAATTGGACAACAACAGAACACTTAGGCTTTTTTTAAACATCCAGCTTATTCATACTATATACATTTTACGGACACAATATATTTTACAATAGTTATCTTTTGTTTGTTTGTAGTCCCATCCTTCAGATACCATCTACCCATCTATCTTTGAAGGTCATCCAGTTTGATTTCTATGTTGTGTCAACTTCAGTCTGTGACAGTAAACTGTCCACTCTTCTCACCGTCCATAAGAAGCAATCAGAAGCAATTAGCTTCCTGTTCCACTGACCCAAACTGACCCATACTGACCCATACTGACCCGGGCTACAGCCCAGGAACTATAAGACAAGTGTTCTTCCTGTCCCACCGACCCATACTGACCCGGGCTGTAGCTCAATTTTTATTTTTGATTTGATTGATTAGAATCCCCATTAGATTTGACCTTTGACCCGGCGTCGTCCGGGTTTGGCCGAGTAGGCTGTCATTGTAAATAATAATTTGTTCTTAACTGACTTGTCTAGTTATGTTACATACAACATGTATATGAGAGGTTGAATAACACATATGTTTTCTCAACAACAGGTTATGGTCAATAACATCAAAGGCTGCACTGAAATCTAACAGTACAGCTCCCACAATCTTCTTATTAGCAATTTCTTTCAACCAATCATCAGTCACTTGTGTCAGTGCAGTACATGTTGAGTGTCTCAAAAAGCATGCCGAAAGTCTGTTCATTTGATTACAGAGAAATAGCATTGTATTTGGCCAAACGCCATTTCTTTCACCAGTTTGCTAAGAGCTGTCAGCTGATTGGTCGGCTGTTAGAACCAGTAAAGGCAGCTTTACCACTCTTGGGTAGAGGAATGACTTTGTCTTCCCTCCAGTCCTGAGGACAAAGACTTTCCTCTAGACTCAGATTAAAGATATGACAGATAGGACTGGCTATAGAGTCAGCTACCATCCTCAGTAGGAGTGACTATAGAGTCAGATACCATCCTCAGTAGCTTTCCATCTAAGTTGTCAATGCCACAAGGTTTGTCATTATTGATCTATAACAATATTTTTTTCCAACTCTTCCACACTAACTTTACAAAATTCAAACTTACAATGCTTTTCTTTCATTGTTTGTATTTTTATGCATGAATACGATGGCTCTGGTATCAAATATCACAATATCTGTGTGGGTGGAGCGCTTCAGTTTGTCAGTGATGTGTACGCCAAGGTACTTGAAGCTTTCCATCTTCTCCACTGTGGTCCAGTCAATGTAGATAGGGGGGGGGTCCTCCCTCTGCTGTTTCCTGAGGTCCATGATCATCCCCTTTTGTTTTGTTGACATTGAGTGAGAGGTTATTTTCATGGCTCCACACTCCCAGAGCCCTCACCTCCTCCCTGTAGACTGTCTCGTCATTTTGGTAATCAAGCATAATACTGTTGTGTCGTCTGCAAACTTGATGATTGAGTTGGAGGCGTGCTTGGCCATGCAGTCGTGGGTGAACAGGGAGTACAGGAGGGGGCTGAGCCGGCACCCTTGTGGTGCCCCAGTGTTGAGGATCAGCCAAGTGGAGGTGTTGTTTCCTACCCTCACCACCTGGGGGAGGCCCGTCAGGAAGTCCAGGACCCAGTTGCACAGGGCGGGGTCGAGACCCAGGGCCCCAAGCTTGATGATGAGCTTGGAGGGTACTATGGTGTTGAATGCTGAGCTGTAGTCAATGAACAGCATTCTTACATAGGTGTTCCTTTTGTCCAGATGGGTTAGGGCAGTGTGCAGTGTGATGGCGATTGCATCGTCTGTGGATCTATTGGGGCTGTAAGCCAATTGAAGTGGGTCTAGGGTGTCAGGTAAGGTAGAGGTGATATGATCCTTGACTAGTCTCTCAAAGCACTTCATAATGACAGAGGTGAGTGCTATGGGGCGATAGTAATTTTGTTCACTTACCTTTGCTTTCTTGGGTACAGGAACAATGGTAGCCATCTCGAAGCATGTGGGGACAACAGACTGGGATAGGGAGAGATTGAATATGTCCGTAAACACTCCAGCCAGCTGGTCTGTGCATGCTCTGTGGACGCGGTTAGGGATGCCATCTGGGCCAGCAGCCCTGCGAGGGTTAACACGCCTAAAAGTCTTACTCTCGTTGGCCACGGTGAAGGAGATCCCACAGTCATTGGTAGCGGGCCGTGTCGGTGGCACCGTGTTATCCTCAAAGCGGGCGAAGAAGGTGTTTAGATTGTCCGGAAGCAAGACGTCGGTATCCGCGACGTGGCTGTGTTTTTATTATGGAGTGGTGACAGATGCCTCATCTCAGCCATCTGTCTGACACTCTGCGGATCAATATAACTCACATAGCTGGTTCAATTACACCTTACGCCTGCACTCTGAACCCTTATAACTGGTATTTACTACGGGTCTCTAGTCACAGAGGCACCCTAAATGTCTGTTTACAGTAAGCAGCTTGTTGACTGTAACCATCTCATTGTGGCATCTTCAACCCAGGAAGTGCCCAAGAGGCTAACTGTATGGCTTACTCTCAGGAGGTCAGCCTGGTGCTGCTGACACCCCTGAGGCCTATGTGGGTGGCTGGTTAGGTTCAATGGGGGCTCTAGGTCGTCAATGATAGCCTGGCGCTAGGATCTGCAGCTATACTACGTGTTTAGCTAGATGCGTGGCTTGGCAATAAGAACTGTGTTACTTTGACAATAGGGCTGTGGTAGTCTGTTTAACTGTAGGCTGAGGTCTGAGTGACTGGGCTGTTATAGGTTCAGCAGTATGCTGAGGTCTGAGTGACTGGGCTGTTATAGGTTCAGCAGTATGCTGAGGTCTGGGTTCAGTAAGGACTGGGCTGTTATAGGTTCAGCTGTGTGCTGAGGACTGGGCTGGTGCTAGTAAATAAGTAGTCAGGTGATATAAAAGTTGCATCCTTAGTGATGTCCTGGTACCTGGTGTATATATCCAGGTTACTCATTACTCATTGTCTATTTATTATCACTTTTATTATTACGTGTTATTACGTGTTATTACGTGTTATTACGTGTTAGTGCCTGTTATTACGTGTTAGTGCCTGTTATTACGCGTTATAACGTGTTATTACGTGTTATTACGTGTTATTACGTGTTATTACACGTAATAACCTGTCGTTCTCAACTAACATCAAGGCGGTGGCCCGTTCCTGTAGGTTCATGCTCTACAACATCCGCAGAGTACGACCCTGCCACACACAGGAAGCGGCGCAGGTCCTAATCCAGGCACTTGTCATCTCCCATCTGGATTACTGCAACTCGCTGTTGGCTGCGCTGTTGGCTCGCTGGTACTGAGGTGCCGTTCCCCTCACAGCTCCGTAGGCAAGCACCATGGTCTTGTAGCGGATGCGAGCTTCAACTGGAAGCCAGTGGAGAGAGCGGAGGAGCGGGGTGATGTGAGAGAACTTGGGAAGGTTGAACACCAGACGGGCTGCGGCGTTCTGGATGAGTTGAAGGGGTTTAATGGCACAAGCAGGGAGCTGCTTGTGCCATTAAACCCCTTCAACTCATCCAGAACGCCGCAGCCCGTCTGGTGTTCAACCTTCCCAAGTTCTCTCACATCACCCCGCTCCTCCGCTCTCTCCACTGGCTTCCAGTTGAAGCTCGCATCCGCTACAAGACCATGGTGCTTGCCTACGGAGCTGTGAGGGGAACGGCACCTCAGTACCTCCAGGCTCTGATCAGGCCCCACACCCAAACAAGGGCACTGCGTTCATCCACCTCTGGCCTGCTCGCCTCCCTACCACTGAGGAAGTACAGTTCCCGCTCAGCCCAGTCAAAACTGTTCGCTGCTCTGGCCCCCCAATGGTGGAACAAACTCCCTCACGACGCCAGGACAGCGGAGTCAATCACCACCTTCCGGAGACACCTGAAACCCCACCTCTTTAAGGAATACCTAGGATAGGATAAAGTAATCCTTCTAACCCCCCCCCTTAAAAGATTTAGATGCACTATTGTAAAGTGGCTGTTCCACTGGATGTCATAAGGTGAATGCACCAATTTGTAAGTCGCTCTGGATAAGAGCGTCTGCTAAATGACTTAAATGTAATGTAAATGTAAATGTGTTATTACGTGTTAGTATCCGTTATTACGTGGTTTTACCTGTTATTACTTGTTATTACAAGTTATTACTTGTTATTACGTGTTGTTGCTTGTTATTATGTGTTATTATGTGTTATTACGCTGCTATTATTTCTGATGGAAGCGAGGAGAACAGGCCGTGGCTCGGGTGGCTGAGGTCTCTGATCTTTTTTTGTCCCTCCTGCGACACCTGGTGTTGTAGGTGTCCTGGAGGGAAGGCAATGTGCAACCGAATGGTGCGTTCAGCTGAGCGTACCGTCCTCTGTAGTGCCTTGTGGTCAGCGGGGGTGGACTTGCTGTACCAGGCTGTGATGCAGCTTGACAGATGCTCCTGTAGAACACTGTGAGGGCCCTCGGGGACAGGACGAATGTCTTCAGCATCCTGAGGTTAAAGAGTTGCCTTCTTCACCACCTTGTCCGTGTGGTTTGACCATTTCAGCTCCTCGGAGAGGACGCAGAGGAACTTGACGTTTTTGACCGTCTCCACGGCAGCCCCGTTGATGAGGATGGAAACTTAATAATTTTAGTGGGTACCCCTTCATGACGATGGAGAGAAACGTTTTAGTTTTAAAGTTAATTTCTTGCAATTCTACATATTTTGCCATGGGGGAGAGAGGACCTTGCAATTTAGAACAATTTTCATGCAATTGTACTTGTTTTATCATGGGGCAGAGAGATTTTTGTTCTTCGGTTTTACAGCTAATTTCTTGCAATTCTACACATTTTGGGGTGGAGAGAAATTTTTTGCAGAAACCAATTATTCACTGCAAACCAATTGGAGGAAACAAATGAACAATAACACTTCGGCTTCTACCTTCAGTTTATACATCTTATACACATTTTACAGACACGATCTATTTTACAATAGTTATATTTTGTTTGTTTTTAGTCCTTCCTCTATTTCTGATGTCCATCCAGTTTGATTTATATTTGTAACTGTGCTATTTCACAAAAGGTCTGAACCTATATACATTTTACCCCGTATGTTTTACATTTTTTATCTTGTTATCTCAGAGAGGCAGGGTAGACTAGTGGTTAGAGGGGAGGGGCGGCAGGGTAGCCTAGTGGTTAGAGTGGAGGGGTGGCAGGTAGACTAGTGGTTAGAGGGGAGGGGCGGCAGGGTAGCCTAGTGGTTAGAGTGGAGGGGTGGCAGGTAGCCTAGTGGTTAGAGTGTAAGGGCGGCAGGTAGACTAGTGGTTAGAGTGTAGGGGCGGCAGGTAGACTAGTGGTTAGAGGGGAGGGGCGGCAGGTAGACTAGTGGTTAGAGGGGAGGGGCGGCATGGTAGCCTAGTGGTTAGAGCGTTGGACTAGTAACCGGAAGGTTGCAAGATCGAATCCACATGGTACAAATCTGTCCTTCTGCCCCTGAAATGTTCCTAGGCCGTCATTGAAAATAAGACTTTGTTCTTAACTGACTTGCCTAGTAAAATAAAGGTCAAATAAATAAGTCCCACCCATCAGCTCCATTCAACCCCTCCCATCTATCTTTCAGCACCATCCATATTGAATTTCTATTTGCCATATATTTTTCACCTGTGCTGTGATGCTTCACAAAAGTACTGAACCTTTCTATTCTCATTGTCTCTACAGATTGTAAATTAAAGATACACATTTTTTTCTAAAATAATTATTATATTATTGATCGATTGACTATGACTTTTCAAATCCCCCAGTAGTGCTGTCTGCAGCATTAGTTCTAGGCAAATTCATGCAATTCTTCAGCCATTCCTGGACCTGTGACCAAAAACAAGCTACTTATGGACAGCACCAAAATAAATGATCTAATGACTCTGCCTCATCGCAGCAAAATCTAAAGAGTTAATCAGGGTAAACTGGGATATGACTAAAGAGTTAATCAGGGTAAACTGGGATATGACTAAAGAGTTAATCAGGGTAAACTGGGATATGACTAAAGAGTTAATCAGGGTAAACTGGGATATGACTAAAGAGTTAACCAGGGTAAACTGGGATATGACTAAAGAGTTAATCAGGGTAAACTGGGATATGACTAAAGAGTTAATCAGGGTAAACTGGGATATGACTAAAGAGTTAATCAGGGTAAACTGGGATATGACTAAAGAGTTAATCAGGGTAAACTGGGATATGACTAAAGAGTTAATCAGGGTAAACTGGGATATGACTAAAGAGTTAATCAGGGTAAACTGGGATATGACTAAAGAGTTAATCAGGGTAAACTGGGATATGACTAAAGAGTTAATCAGGGTAAACTGGGATATGACTAAAGAGTTAATCAGGGTGATTTTTCCACAAATAGACAGGTGTTTTCCATGGTAGTAAAAACATTTTTTTCTAACTTTCTACTCAAATTGATTGGAGTGCGATCATTTAGCCACAGGGCTGTAATTAGTAACCCTCTAGGGCTCACCCATGGGGCTGTAGTTAGTAACCCTCTAGGGCTCACCCATGGGGCTGTAGTTAGTAACCCTCTAGGGCTCACCCATGGGGCTGTAATTAGTAACCCTCTAGGGCTCACCCATGGGGCTGTAGTTAGTAACCCTCTAGGGCTCACCCATGGGGCTGTAGTTAGTAACCCTCTAGGGCTCACCCATGGGGCTGTAGTTAGTAACCCTCTAGGGCTCACCCATGGGGCTGTAGTTAGTAACCCTCTAGGGCTCACCCATGGGGCTGTAGTTAGTAACCCTCTAGGGCTCACCCATGGGGCTGTAGTTAGTAACCCTCTAGGGCTCACCCATGGGGCTGTAGTTAGTAACCCTCTAGGGCTCACCCATGGGGCTGTAGTTAGTAACCCTCTAGGGCTCACCCATGGGGCTGTAGTTAGTAACCCTCTAGGGCTCACCCATGGGGCTGTAGTTAGTAACCCTCTAGGGCTCACCCATGGGGCTGTAGTTAGTAACCCTCTAGGGCTCACCCATGGGGCTGTAGTTAGTAACCCTCTAGGGCTCACCCATGGGGCTGTAGTTAGTAACCCTCTAGGGCTCACCCATGGGGCTGTAGTTAGTAACCCTCTAGGGCTCACCCATGGGGCTGTAGTTAGTAACCCTCTAGGGCTCACCCATGGGGCTGTAGTTAGTAACCCTCTAGGGCTCACCCATGGGGCTGTAGTTAGTAACCCTCTAGGGCTCACCCATGGGGCTGTAGTTAGTAACCCTCTAGGGCTCACCCATGGGGCTGTAGTTAGTAACCCTCTAGGGCTCACCCATGGGGCTGTAGTTAGTAACCCTCTAGGGCTCACCCATGGGGCTGTAGTTAGTAACCCTCTAGGGCTCACCCATGGGGCTGTAGTTAGTAACCCTCTAGGGCTCACCCATGGGGCTGTAGTTAGTAACCCTCCGATCATTTCTCTTTCAGGATTTGTATACCGAATATGTCACACCATGTTATTGGTAAATGTAATGTTAAAGTATATTTGTTTTGTGATCCAATACGTAATATTGGTTTTAATCCAGATAGGAAAAGTATCTAGATCCTCTATGAGGCTGTGGAGGGATTCTAATTCTAAAAGTATCTAGATCCTCTATGAGGCTGTGGAGGGATTCTAATTCTAAAAGTATCTAGATCCTCTATGAGGCTGTGGAGGGATTCTAATTCTAAAAGTATCTAGATCCTCTATGAGGCTGTGGAGGGATTCTAATTCTAAAAGTTTAAAACTTTCTGAGATGTAGCCATTATTTACTATTTTACAGCTAGGGTTACAAAACACAACTTTAACCCATTTTATAAGAGGTTCTCCTAAATGTAAATATTCCAGGCATGTCTAGATCAACTCCAGTCATACTTTATCAAAAGCCTTTTCAAATCCAGCTATGAAAACCAGGCCTGGTTTCCTCAATATTTCATAGTATTCTATGGTTTCCAGTACTTTTCTTATATTATCTCCAATGTATCGTCCATGTAAAAAACCTTTCTGATTAGGATGAATAATATCTGAAAATACCTTTTTAATTCTATGCGCTAAGCATTTAGCTAGAAATTTGGCATCACAACACTGAAGTGTAAGAGGCCTCCACTTTTTTTTAAATGGACTGGATCTTTATATGTACCACTTGGGTCCTGTTTCAGTAATACCTTCTTGTTGTGTGTCTGATAATCTACCATTTATATAGGAGTGGTTTAAACATGCTAATAATGGTCCTCTGAGTATATGAAAAAAATGTATACTTGGTATACTTCAACTAGTATGCCATCTAGCTCTGGAGTTTGGTATACTTCCACTGGTATGCCATCTAGCTCTGGAGTTTGGTATACTTCCACTGGTATGCCATCTAGCCCTGGAGTTTGGTATACTTCCACTGGTATGCCATCTAGCTCTGGAGTTTGGTATACTTCCACTGGTATGCCATCTAGCTCTGGAGTTTGGTATACTTCCACTGGTATGTTTTCCCAGACTTAAAGGCCTTAATTGCATCTAATAGTTCCTCTGTAAATTGGCCTTCACATCAGTCTTTCTGTACAGATGTTTAATTTCTACATTATTAAAAGGAATCCATTATTAAAGGGAATCCACACAATTAGCTTTGGTTAGTGGAGATGGAGGAGACTTAAAGTGCTTCAGCTTCTGTTGCTTGTGCCTGGAACCGGCCCTGGGAATACAGTACAATTTGGAACTCAACCAGTGAGAATATTCCGTCTGTTGTCTATCCGCTCTCTGGTTTGGTAACAACAAAGACACTGTTCCTGGATCAGGTGTTAGGGCCTTTAGACCTGTTTGTGTCCTCTCATGCCCGTAGAGAGGCCTGTTCCTGGATCAGGTGTTAGGGCCTTTAGACCTGTTTGTGTCCTCTCATGCCCGTAGAGAGAGGCCTGTTCCTGGATCGGGTGTTAGGGCCTTTAGACCTGTTTGTGTCCTCTCATGCCCGTAGAGAGAGGCCTGTTCCTGGATCAGGTGTTAGGGCCTTTAGACCTGTTTGTGTCCTCTCATGCCCGTAGAGAGAGGCCTGTTCCTGGATCAGGTGTTAGGGCCTTTAGGCCTGTTTGTGTCCTCTCATGCCCGTAGAGAGAGGCCTGTTCCTGGATCAGGTGTTAGGGCCTTTAGACCTGTTTGTGTCCTCTCATGCACGTAGAGAGAGGCCTGTTCCTGGATCAGGTGTTAGGGCCTTTAGACCTGTTTGTGTCCTCTCATGCCCGTAGAGAGAGGCCTGTTCCTGGATCAGGTGTTAGGGCCTTTAGACCTGTTTGTGTCCTCTCATGCCCGTAGAGAGAGGCCTGTTCCTGGATCAGGTGTTAGGGCCTTTAGACCTGTTTGTGTCCTCTCATGCCCGTAGAGAGAGGCCTGTTCCTGGATCGGGTGTTAGGGCCTTTAGACCTGTTTGTGTCCTCTCATGCCCGTAGAGAGAGGCCTGTTCCTGGATCGGGTGTTAGGGCCTTTAGACCTGTTTGTGTCCTCTCATGCCCGTAGAGAGAGGCCTGTTCCTGGATCAGGTGTTAGGGCCTTTAGGCCTGTTTGTGTCCTCTCATGCCCGTAGAGAGAGGCCTGTTCCTGGATCAGGTGTTAGGGCCTTTAGACCTGTTTGTGTCCTCTCATGCCCGTAGAGAGAGGCCTGTTCCTGGATCAGGTGTTAGGGCCTTTAGACCTGTTTGTGACTTCTCATGCACGTAGAGAGAGGCCTGTTCCTGGATCACGTGTTAGGGCCTTTAGACCTGTTTGTGTCCTCTCATGCCCGTAGAGAGAGGCCTGTTCCTGGATCAGGTGTTAGGGCCTTTAGACCTGTTCCTGGATCGGGTGTTAGGGCCTTTAGGCCTGTTTGTGTCCTCTCATGCCCGTAGAGAGGCCTGTTCCTGGATCAGGTGTTAGGGCCTTTAGGCCTGTTTGTGTCCTCTCATGCCGGTAGAGAGAGGCCTGTTCCTGGATCGGGTGTTAGGGCCTTTAGGCCTGTTTGTGTCCTCTCATGCACGTAGAGAGAAGCCTGTTCCTGGATCAGGTGTTAGGGCCTTTTGGCCTGTTTGTGTCCTCTCATGCCCGTAGAGAGAGGCCTGTTCCTGGATCAGGTGTTAGGGCCTTTAGGCCTGTTTGTGTCCTCTCATGCCCGTAGAGAGAGGCCTGTTCCTGAATCGGGTGTTAGGGCCTTTAGGCCTGTTTGTGTCCTCTCATGCCCGTAGAGAGAGGCCTGTTCCTGGATCGGGTGTTAGGGCCTTTAGGCCTGTTTGTGTCCTCTCATGCCCGTAGAGAGAGGCCTGTTCCTGGATCGGGTGTTAGGGCCTTTAGGCCTGTTTGTGTCCTCTCATGCCCGTAGAGAGAGGCCTGTTCCTGGATCAGGTGTTAGGGCCTTTAGGCCTGTTTGTGTCCTCTCATGCCCGTAGAGAGAGGCCTGTTCCTGGATCAGGTGTTAGGGCCTTTAGGCCTGTTTGTGTCCTCTCATGCCCGTAGAGAGAGGCCTGTTCCTGGATCAGGTGTTAGGGCCTTTAGGCCTGTTTGTGTCCTCTCATGCCCGTAGAGAGAGGCCTGTTCCTGGATCGGGTGTTAGGGCCTTTAGGCCTGTTTGTGTCCTCTCATGCCCGTAGAGAGAGGCCTGTTCCTGGATCGGGTGTTATGGCCTTTAGGCCTGTTTGTGTCCTCTCATGCCCGTAGAGAGAGGCCTGTTCCTGGATCGGGTGTTAGGGCCTTTAGGCCTGTTTGTGTCCTCTCATGCCCGTAGAGAGAAGCCTGTTCCTGGATCAGGTGTTAGGGCCTTTAGACTTGTTCCTGGATCGGGTGTTAGGGCCTTTAGGCCTGTTTGTGTCCTCTCATGCCCGTAGAGAGGCCTGTTCCTGGATCAGGTGTTAGGGCCTTTAGGCCTGTTCCTGGATCGGGTGTTAGGGCCTTTAGGCCTGTTTGTGTCCTCTCATGCCCAGAGAGAGGCATGTTCCTGGATCGGGTGTTAGGGCCTTTAGGCCTGTTTGTGTCCTCTCATGCCCGTAGAGAGAGGCCTGTTCCTGGATCGGGTGTTAGGGCCTTTAGGCCTGTTTGTGTCCTCTCATGCCCGTAGAGAGAGGCCTGTTCCTGGATCAGGTGTTAGGGCCTTTAGGCCTGTTTGTGTCCTCTCATGCCCAGAGAGAAGCCTGTTCCTGGATCAGGTGTTAGGGCCTTTAGGCCTGTTTGTGTCCTCTCATGCCCGTAGAGAGAAGCCTGTTCCTGGATCAGGTGTTAGGGCCTTTAGGCCTGTTTGTGTCCTCTCATGCCCGTAGAGAGAGGCCTGTTCCTGGATCGGGTGTTAGGGCCTTTAGGCCTGTTTGTGTCCTCTCATGCCCAGAGAGAGGCCTGTTCCTGGATCGGGTGTCAGCCTCTCCTCCTCATTGCTGTTTTATTGTGAACCCATTGACATAGAAGGTACAGGGTGAGGGTGAGAGGGGTGAGGATGAGAGGGGTGAGGGTGGTTCGAGAGAAGGGAGAGGGTGTGGGGGAGGTAGGCCTCATTATTATTATTATTATTAACCAGCTGGACAACCCCTCTCCCCCAAATCTCCCCCGTCTCTCCCCCTTCTCCCCCGTGTCCCCCGTCTCTCCCCCTTCTCCCCCGTGTCCCCCTCCTTTCCCCCTTCTCCCCGTGTCCCCCTCCAGTCCTCCTTCTCCCCCGTGTCCCCCTCCAGTCCTCCTTCTCCCCGTGTCCCCCTCCAGTCCTCCTTCTCTTCCCTCGGACAGATCAGAATAAGGCCCATTGTCTGGTGGCCTATTAGTGAGAGAAGAGAGACAGAAAGTAGGGGAGAACAGGCTGGTCTTATAGACTAGACGTAACACCTTAACCCCTAACCCCTAGCCTAGCTAACCTTAATCCCTAACTCTAACCCCTAGCCTAGCTAACCTTACTTAACCCCCTAACTCTAACCCTTAGCCTAGCTATCTTTAGCCACCTAGCTAACATTAGCTTTAGCCATCTAGTTAACTTCAACCACCTATCTAAGATTAGTGTTAGCCACCTAGCCACCTCGCTAACATTAGCGTTAGCCATCTAGCCACCTAGCTAACGTTAGCCACAACAAATTGTAATTCGTAACATCTTTATCGCAATGTAATTTGTAATCTCTTGTACGAAATTGCAATTAATAATATATAATATGAATTGTAATTCGTAACATATCAAACTAACTGGATGATGGACATCCATAAACAATAGAGTGTTGTCCGGGTTTGGCCGGAGTAGGTCGTCATTGAAAATAAGAATTTGTTCTTAACTGACTTACCTAGTTAAATAAAGGTTAAATAAAATTAAAAAAGAAACCGTAACATATCAAACTAATTGAAGTGTCCTGGATTTAAGTTTACTATGTTACGTCTACCCCTGAGTCCAGGTTGGGGAGAAAAAGAGAGAGAGACAGAAAGAGATGGAGAGCGAGAGAGTGTTAAAGAGAGAAACAGAAAGAGAACAATGGGTGAGCCCAGGAGGGTTACTAACTACAGCCCCATGGGTGAGCCCAGGAGGGTTACTAACTACAGCCCCATGGGTGAGTCCAGGAGGGTTACTAACTACAGCCCCGTGGGTGAGTCCAGGAGGGTTACTAACTACAGCCCCATGGGTGAGCCCAGGAGGGTTACTAACTACAGCCCCATGGGTGAGTCCAGGAGGGTTACTAACTACAGCCCCATGGGTGAGCCCAGGAGGGTTACTAACTACAGCCCCATGGGTGAGTCCAGGAGGGTTACTAACTACAGCCCCATGGGTGAGTCCAGGAGGGTTACTAACTACAGCCCCATGGGTGAGCCCA
>NC_060194.1:48992822-49002822 GCF_021184085.1 Oncorhynchus gorbuscha | reverse complement strand
AACTTACAGAATTGGTGGCTGACTAAATACTTTTTTGCCCCACTGTATATCTATATATCTCTCTATTTATATCTCTCTATATCTCTCTCTATATATATATCAAATGTATCGTTTTTTGTGTGCTCTAGGGCAACAGTGTCTAGATTTAATTTGTATTTGTGGACCTGGTCGACTAGACCTTTTTTGGAACACCATTATTTTTTGTCTTACTGAGATTTACTGTCAGGGCCCAGGTCTGACAGAATCTGTGCAGAATATTTAGGTGGTGCTGTAGGCCCTCCTTGGTTGGTGACAGAAGATTTAGGTGGTGCTGTAGGCCCTCCTTGGTTGGGGACAGATTTAGGTGGTGCTGTAGGCCCTCCTTGGTTGGGGACAGATTTAGGTGGTGCTGTAGGCCCTCCTTGGTTGGGGACAGATTTAGGTGGTGCTGTAGGCCCTCCTTGGTTGGTGACAGAAGATTTAGGTGGTGCTGTAGGCCCTCCATGGTTGGTGACAGAAGATTTAGGTGGTGCTGTAGGACCTCCATGGTTGGTGACAGAAGATTTAGGTGGTGCTGTAGGCCCTCCTTGGTTGGTGACAGAAGATTTAGGTGGTGCTGTAGGCCCTCCATGGTTGGTGACAGAAGATTTAGGTGGTGCTGTAGGCCCTCCTTGGTTGCGGACAGAGGAACCTGATCATCTGCAAATAGTAGACATTTGACTTCAGATTCTAGTGGGGTGAGGCCGGGTGCTGCAGGCTGTTCTAGTGTCCTCCCCAATTCATACGTTGAAGAGGGTGGGGCTTAAACTGCATCCCTGTCTCACCCCACAGCCCTGTGGAAAGAAATGTGTGTTTTTTTGCCAATTTTAACCCCGCACTTGTTGTTTGTGTACATGGATTTGATAATGTCATATGTTCCCCCCCCCAACACCACTTTCCATCAATTTGTATAGCAGGCCCTCATGCCAAATTGAGTCAAACGCTTTTTTGAAATCAACAAAGCATGAGAAGACTTTGACTTTGTTTTGGTTTGTTTGTCAATTAGGGTGTGCAGGGTGAATACGTGGTCTGTCAATTTTTACATAGTACATAGTACATTGTTTTTACTGAGGAAATGTATGAGTCTGCTGTTAATGATAATGCAGAGGATTTTCCCAATCAACACCACAGGCCTTTTGGGTTTTTATTTTGTTCTGTAGTTCCTTCAAGGTAATTGGAGAAGGTGTTGGAGGGCCAGTAGGAGGCACTCTTTCCTCTGGTCTAAAAATATATCCCAATACCCCAGGGCAGTGATTGGGTACACTGCCCTGTGTAGGGTGTCGTCTTTCGGATGGAACGTTAAACGGGTGTCCTGACTCTGTGAGGTCATTAAAGATCCCATGGCACTTATTGTAGGATTAGCAGTGTTAACCCCGGTGTCCTGGCTAAATTCCCAATCTGGCCCTCAAACCATCACGGTCACCTAATAATCCCCAGTTTACAATTGGCTCATTCATCCCCCTCCTCTCCCCTGTAACTATTTCCCAGGTCGTTGCTGTAAATGAGAACGTGTTCTCAGTCAACTTACCTGGTAAAATAACGGATGAATAAAAATGTAAGCTGTAATGGTGAGGGTTTGGCTCGTTCTCGGGCTGTGGAGGCTTGGCACTATATAAGGAACACTGTGCCATTTGACAGCTGCGCCAATCAGGAGGCCCGACCCTCCCCTTGTAGTATAAAATAAATGTAACACCCTCCCCCATCATAGAATTAACTCTAAATAATGTTTTGCGACCGCAAATAACCATAACTGACCCTGTATTTTTATAAACGGATATTAACTTCATCACTTCCGCTTCTACAGTCTTTACAACGCAGGGCTACAGGGCCAGAAGGTTGAGGGTTCGCCGACCACCACGGACGAACACAGGGCCAGAAGGTTGAGGGTTCGCCGACCACCACGGACGAACACAGGGCCAGAAGGTTGAGGGTTGGCCGACCACCACGGACGAACACAGGGCCAGAAGGTTGAGGGTTGGCCGACCACCACGGACGAACACAGGGCCAGAAGGTTGAGGGTTGGCCGACCACCACGGACGAACACAGGGCCAGAAGGTTGAGGGTTGGCCGACCACCACGGACGAACACAGGGCCAGAAGGTTGAGGGTTGGCCGACCACCAGGACGAATACAGGGCCAGAAGGTTGAGGGTTGGCCGACCACCACGGACGAACACAGGGCCAGAAGGTTGAGGGTTGGCCGACCACCAGGACGAACACAGGGCCAGAAGGTTGAGAGTTCGCCGACCACCACGGACGAACACAGGGCCAGAAGGTTGAGGGTTGGCCGACCACCAGGACGAACACAGGGCCAGAAGGTTGAGAGTTCGCCGACCACCACGGACGAACACAGGGCCAGAAGGTTGAGGGTTGGCCGACCACCAGGACGAACACAGGGCCAGAAGGTTGAGGGTTGGCCGACCACCAGGACGAACACAGGGCCAGAAGGTTGAGAGTTGGCCGACCACCAGGACGAACACAGGGCCAGAAGGTTGAGGGTTGGCCGACCACCAGGACGAACACAGGGCCAGAAGGTTGAGGGTTGGCCGAACACCAGGACGAACACAGGGCCAGAAGGTTGAGGGTTGGCCGAACACCAGGACGAACACAGGGCCAGAAGGTTGAGGGTTCGCCGACCACCACGGACGAACACAGCGCCAGAAGGTTGAGGGTTGGCCGACCACCAGGACGAACACAGGGCCAGAAGGTTGAGGGTTGGCCGACCACCAGGACGAACACAGGGCCAGAAGGTTGAGAGTTGGCCGACCACCAGGACGAACACAGGGCCAGAAGGTTGAGGGTTGGCCGACCACCACGGACGAACACAGGGCCAGAAGGTTGAGGGTTGGCCGACCACCAGGACGAACACAGGGCCAGAAGGTTGAGGGTTGGCCGACCACCAGGACGAACACAGGGCCAGAAGGTTGAGGGTTGGCCGACCACCAGGACGAACACAGGGCCAGAAGGTTGAGAGTTGGCCGACCACCAGGACGAACACAGGGCCAGAAGGTTGAGGGTTGGCCGACCACCAGGACGAACACAGGGCCAGAAGGTTGAGGGTTGGCCGAACACCAGGACGAACACAGGGCCAGAAGGTTGAGGGTTGGCCGACCACCAGGACGAACACAGGGCCAGAAGGTTGAGGGTTCGCCGACCACCAGGACGAACACAGGGCCAGAAGGTTGAGGGTTCGCCGACCACCACGGACGAACACAGCGCCAGAAGGTTGAGGGTTGGCCGACCACCAGGACGAACACAGGGCCAGAAGGTTGAGAGTTGGCCGACCACCAGGACGAACACAGGGCCAGAAGGTTGAGAGTTGGCCGACCACCAGGACGAACACAGGGCCAGAAGGTTGAGGGTTGGCCGACCACCACGGACGAACACAGGGCCAGAAGGTTGAGGGTTGGCCGACCACCACGGACGAACACAGGGCCAGAAGGTTGAGGGTTCGCCGACCACCACGGACGAACACAGGGCCAGAAGGTTGAGGGTTCGCCGACCACCACAGACGAACACAGGGCCAGAAGGTTGAGGGTTCGCCGACCACCAGGACGAACACAGGGCCAGAAGGTTGAGGGTTGGCCGACCACCAGGACGAACACAGGGCCAGAAGGTTGAGGGTTGGCCGACCACCAGGACGAACACAGGGCCAGAAGGTTGAGAGTTGGCAGACCACCAGGACGAACACAGGGCCAGAAGGTTGAGGGTTGGCCGACCACCAGGACGAACACAGGGCCAGAAGGTTGAGGGTTGGCCGAACACCAGGACGAACACAGGGCCAGAAGGTTGAGGGTTGGCCGACCACCAGGACGAACACAGGGCCAGAAGGTTGAGAGTTGGCCGACCACCAGGACGAACACAGGGCCAGAAGGTTGAGGGTTCGCCGACCACCAGGACGAACACAGGGCCAGAAGGTTGAGGGTTCGCCGACCACCACGGACGTACACAGCGCCAGAAGGTTGAGGGTTGGCCGACCACCAGGACGAACACAGGGCCAGAAGGTTGAGAGTTGGCCGACCACCAGGACGAACACAGGGCCAGAAGGTTGAGAGTTGGCCGACCACCAGGACGAACACAGGGCCAGAAGGTTGAGGGTTGGCCGACCACCACGGACGAACACAGGGCCAGAAGGTTGAGGGTTGGCCGACCACCACGGACGAACACAGGGCCAGAAGGTTGAGGGTTCGCTGACCACCACGGACGAACACAGGGCCAGAAGGTTGAGGGTTCGCCGACCACCACAGACGAACACAGGGCCAGAAGGTTGAGGGTTCGCCGACCACCAGGACGAACACAGGGCCAGAAGGTTGAGGGTTGGCCGACCACCAGGACGAACACAGGGCCAGAAGGTTGAGGGTTCGCCGACCACCACGGACGAACACAGGGCCAGAAGGTTGAGGGTTCGCCGACCACCACGGACGAACACAGGGCCAGAAGGTTGAGGGTTGGCCGACCACCACGGACGAACACAGGGTCAGAAGGTTGAGGGTTCGCCGACCACCACGGACGAACACAGGGGACTCTCTCTCTTCTCCCTGCCTGTTTCAATACGCTACTATCAGAACTGGCTGCAGACAATAATGAGCTAGAGTGAAATCAGATTTTCAACATAATTATATAAAATATATATGCAACAAATTCTCCACCAACAGGTTTCTGTGCCCAATGCACCACACAACCAATTAACAAAACATACCGACATTGGTGCTTCAATGTCATGGCTTGTGTTTTCAACACCACAATAAATTGACTCTTTCAATCTGGAAAAATTGAAAACTCATCCCTCCCTACCTAATAGGCTTATCAGGTGTCGAAGGTTTGACCATTTCTGAAAGTCATTCAACTTTTAGGTGTTGTGTAACAGATGTCTCTTTCTGTTCATCAATTGGCCTCTGCACAGTTTGGATTGATTTTATTGATTGATTTGTCAGTAAAACAAATACATGTACTGTACCTGTCAAAGGTTTGGACACACCTACTCATTCCAGAGTTTTTATTTATTTGTACTATTTTCTACATTGTAGAATAATAGTGAAGAGATCAACACTATGAAATAACACATATGGTCATTGAGGCAAAGTGTGACTACTTTGAAGAATCTCAAATATAAAATATATTTTTATTTGTTTAACACTTTTTTGGTTACTACATGATTCCATATGTGTTATTTCATAGTCTTGATGTCTTCACTATTATTATACAATGTAGAAAATAGTACAAATAAATAAAAGCCTTGAATGAGAAGCTGTGTCCAAACTGTTGACTGGTACTGTATGTTTACATTGTATTGTTAGATTATAGGAGTAACTCTGGTAGGCCTGAATCATTCTTCCTCACCTCCAAGTTCAGCTGGAGTGCCGGGGCGCGCTGCCTTCATATCATAGGCCTGCAGTAGCTAAAGATTCATAATAGCCACACCCTACCAAAGCTTCACAAACATTTCTAAACTTTATTAGGATCATATCAAAAGTAAGTCAAGCCATTGTTTATAGGGAAAATACAAGCAGAAGATTGAATATAAACCAGGGACAATACGAGCAGAAAGTGAATATAAACCAGGGGAAATATGAGGAGAAGAGTGAATATAAACCAGGGAAATACGAGGAGAAAGTGAATATAAACCAGGGAAATATGAGGAGAAAGTGAAAATAAACCAGGGGAAATATGAGGAGAAGAGTGAATATAAACCAGGGAAATATGAGGAGAAAGTGAAAATAAACCAGGGGAAATATGAGGAGAAGAGTGAATATAAACCAGGGAAATACGAGCAGAAAGTGAATATACCCCCGCTCCCCCCAGGACATTTCGATCTGTTTGTATACAGGTGTTGATTTCCTTCATAGAGAACAACAAATCCAAATACTGCATAGAGATGATTCATTCAGAAGCAACACATTTGTTTATCTGTTAATTCATGTTTGATGTGTTTGGATATTAGGATTTAGATGTCATCACAACTCTCTCAAGACTTCGGCTGGACTGATCCGGCCTTGAAGCTCTGTAGCTGGAAAATGAATATTCTGTTATCGTCTTATAGCTGGAGCTTTGTCAGTCTCCTCAATAGCCTCCATCACGGGGGTGGCTGTGTGCGTGCTGCCACCCTCCCTGGTCAGTAGCACTAGGCTTTCTGTATAATCCCATTACCACAGAGCTGTTCCAGATTCTATAGTTCTACAGCTTCTATAGTTCTACAGCTTCTATAGTTCTACAGCTTCTATAGTTCTACAGCTTCTATAGTTCTATAGCTTCTATAGTTCTACAGCTTCTATAGTTCTACAGCTTCTATAGTTCTACAGCTTCTATAGTTGTACAGCTGCTATAGTTCTACAGCTTCTATAGTTGTACAGCTTCTATAGTTCTATAGCTTCTATAGTTCTACAGCTTCTATAGTTCTGCAGCTTCTATAGTTCTACAGCTTCTATAGTTCTACAGCTTGCTTCTACAATTCTACAGCTTCTATAATTCTACAGTTCTATAGTTATACAGCTTCTATAGTTCTGCAGCTTCTATAGTTCTACAGCTTGCTTCTACAATTCTACAGCTTCTATAATTCTACAGTTCTATAGTTATACAGCTTCTATAGTTCTACAGCTTCTATAGTTTTACAGCTTCTATAGTTCTACAGCTTCTATAGTTCTACAGCTTCTATAGTTCTACAGCTTCTATAGTTCTACAGCTTCTATAGTTCTACAGCTTCTGTAGTTCTACAGCTTCTATAGTTCTACAGCTTCTATAGTTTCACAGCTTCTATAGTTCTACAGCTTCTATAGTTCTACAGATTCTATAGTTCTACAGCTTCTATAGTTCTACAGCTTCTATAGTTTTACAGCTTCTATAGTTCTACATCTTCTATAGTTTTACAGATTCTATAGTTCTACAGCTTCTATAGTTTTACAGCTTCTATAGTTCTACAGCTTCTATAGTTTTACAGATTCTATAGTTCTACAGCTTCTATAGTTCTACAGCTTCTATAGTTCTACAGCTTCTATAATTTTACAGCTTCTATAGTTCTACAGCTACAATAGTTTTACAGCTTCTATAGTTTTACAGCTTCTATGGTTCTACAGATTCTATAGTTCTACAGATTCTATAGTTCTACAGCTACAATAGTTTTACAGCTTCTATAGTTTTACAGCTTCTATGGTTCTACAGCTTCTATAGTTTTACAGCTTCTGTAGTTCTACAGCTTCTATAGTTCTACAGATTCTATAGTTCTACAGCTTCTATAGTTCTACAGCTTCTATAGTTTTACAGCTTCTATAGTTCTACAGCTTCTATAGTTCTACAGATTCTATAGATCTACAGCTTCTATAGTTCTACAGCTTCTATAGTTTTACAGCTTCTATAGTTCTACAGCTTCTATAGTTCTACAGATTCTATAGTTCTACAGATTCTACAGTTGTACAGCTTCTATAGTTGTACAGATACTATAGTTCTACAGCTTCTATAGTTGTACAGCTTCTATAGTTGTACAGATTCTATAGTTTTACAGCTTCTATAGTTCTACAGATTCTATAGTTCTACAGATTCTATAGTTCTACAGATTCTATAGTTCAACAGTTGTCTTTGAACATAATCATAAATAGGTCAGATTCTGGTATATTCAGATTTTGTCCTCCAATAGATCCAATAGATCACATTCTCTCTCTCTTTCCCTACCTCTCTCTGCCTCTTTCCCGACCTCTCTCTGCCTCTTTCCCTACCTCTCTCTCTCTTTCCCTACCTCTCTCTGCCTCTTTCCCGACCTCTCTCTGCCTCTTTCCCGACCTCTCTCTGCCTCTTTACCTACCTCTCTCTCTCCCTACCCCTTTCTCTTTCCCTACCCCTCTCTCTCTCCTTACCTCTCTCTCTTTCCCTACCTCTCTCTCTTTCCCTACCTCTCTCTCTCCCTACCCCTCTCTCTTTCTTTCCCTACCTTTCTCTCTCCCTACCCCTCTCTCTCTCTCCCTACCTCTCTCTCTTTCCCTACCTCTCTCTCTTTCCCTACCTCTCTCTCTTTCCCTACCTCTCTCTCTCCCTACCCCTCTCTCTCTCCCTACCCCTCTCTCTCTCCCTACCTCTCTCTTTCCCTACCTCTCTCTCTTTCCCTACCTCTCTCTCTCTCTTCCCCTACACCCCTCTCTCTCTTCCCCTACCCTCTCTCTCTCTCTTCCCCTACCCCTCTCTCTCTCTTTTCCTACCCCCTCTCTCTCTTTCCCTACCCCTCGCTCTCTCTCTTCCCCTACCCCTCTCTCTCTTCTTCCCCCCCTCTCTCTCTCTTTTCCTACCCCCCTCTCTCTCTTCCCCTACCTCTCCTTCTCTTTTCCTACCCCTCTCTCTCTCTTTCCCTACCCCTCGCTCTCTCTCTTCCCCTACCCCCTCTCTCTCTTCCCCTACCCCCTCTCTCTCTTTTCCTACCCCCCTCTCTCTCTTCCCCTACCTCTCCTTCTCTTTTCCTACCCCCTCTTTCTCTTTTCCTACCCCCCTCTTTCTCTTCCCCTACCTCTCTTTCTCTTCCACTACCCCTCTCTCTCTTCCCCTACCCCCCTCTCTCTCTTCCCCTACCCCCTTTCTCTCTCTTCCCCTACCTCTCTCTCTCTCTCTTCCCCTACCCCCTCTCTCTCTTCCCCCTACCCCCTCTCTCTCTCTTCCCCTACCCCCCTCTCTCTCTTCTCCTACCCCTCTCTCTGCCCCTCTCTCTTTCCCTACCTCTCTCTCTCTCTCTCTTCCCCTACCCCTCTCTCTCTCTTTTCCTACCCCCTCTCTCTTTCCTACCCCTCTCTCTCTCTTTCCCTACCCCTCACTCTCTCTCTTCCCCTACCCCTCTCTCTCTTCCCCTACCCCCCTCTCTCTCTTCCCCTACCTCTCTCTCTCTCTTCCCCTACCCCCTCGCTCTCTTCCCCTACCCTCTCTCTCTCTCTTCCCCTACCCCTCTCTCTCTCTTTTCCTACCCCTCTCTCTCTCTTTCCCTACCCCTCGCTCTCTCTCTTCCCCTACCCCCTCTCTCTCTCTTCCCCTACCCCCCTCTCTCTCTCTTTTCCTACCCCCTCTCTCTCTTCCCCTACCTCTCCTTCTCTTTTCCTACCCCCTCTCTCTCTTTTCCTACCCCCTCTCTCTCTTTTCCTACCCCGCTCTTTCTCTTCCCCTACCTCTCTTTTTCTTTTCCTACCCCCCTCTCTCTCTTCCCCTACCCCTCTCTCTCTCTTCCCCTACCCCCTCTCTCTCTCTTTCCCTACCTCTCTCTCTCTTCCCCTACCTCTCTCTTTCTCTTCCCCTACCCCTCTCTCTCTCTTTCCCTACCTCTCTCTCTCTTCCCCTACCTCTCTCTCTCTCTTCCCCTACCCCTCTCTCTCGCTTTCCCTACCACTCTCTCTCTTCCCCTACCTCTCTCTCTCTCTTTCCCTAACTTTCTCTCTCTTTCTCTACCTCCCTCTCTCTCTTTGCCTACCTCTCTCTCTCTTTCTCTGCCTCTCTCTCTCTTTCTCTTCCTCTCTCTCTTTTCCCCTTCTCCCCCTGTCTCTCACACTAAAGGTGCGTGGGTCAGCTGTTTGTCCAACCGCCCGACTGTATGTGATAAAGTACAAATCTGAGGCCCGAACTTCTAATATAGAAAATGTTCTGTAAACATCAGTCAGAGGAGGATGACTGATTTGTTGACATGGAGTGCAGGAGTTTTCTACCTGATCCAGATCAGCTTTGTTTCTGTTTATAATATGCAACCTTTTGGTTAACTATTTGTTAGTCAGCTTGTCTCTAATTAGACACATACAGCTTCTCTACTGTCATTATATGTTGCCCCGGAAGACTGAAGAAACCCCTACTGTCTACTGTCATTATATGTTGCCCCGGAAGACTGAAGAAACCCCTACTGTCTACTGTCATTATATGTTGCCCTCGAAGACTGAAGAAACCCCTGCTCTCCAGAATACTGTCATAAATCATATAATGAATGTTTCCATTTAGTTGATATCGGTAACGTTTTCTCTGTCATCACTGCTTCTT
>NC_060194.1:48972822-48987822 GCF_021184085.1 Oncorhynchus gorbuscha | reverse complement strand
TAAAGATCCCATAGCACTTATCGTAAGAGTAGAGGTGTTAACCCTGGTGTCCTGACCTCTCTGAGGTCATTAAAGATCACAGGGCACTTATCGTAAGTGTAGGGGTGTTAACCCCGGTGTCCTGGCTAAATTCCCAATCTGGCCCTCAAACCATCACGGTCACCTAATAATCCCCAGTTTACAATTGCCTCATTCATCCCCCTCCTCTCCCCTGTAACTATTCCCCAGGTCATTGCTGTAAATGAGAACATGTTCTCAGTCAACTTACCTGGTAAAATAACAGATAAATAAATAAATATAAATGTAAGCTGTACTGGTGTGGGTTTGGCTGGTTCTCGGGCTGTGGAGTCCAGGGCTCTGTGATGTAAGCTGTACTGGTGTGGGTTTGGCTGGTTCTCGGGCTGTGGAGTCCAGGGCTCTGTGATGTAAGCTGTACTGGTAAGGGTTGGGCTGGTTCTCGGGCTGTGGAGCCCAGGGCTCTGTGATGTAAGCTGTACTGGTAAGGGTTGGGCTGGTTCTCGGGCTGTGGAGTCCAGGGCTCTGTGATGTAAGCTGGGCTGGTTCTCGGGCTGTGGAGTCCAGGGCTCTGTGATGTAAGCTGTACTGGTAAGGGTTGGGCTGGTTCTCGGGCTGTGGAGCCCAGGGCTCTGTGATGTAAGCTGTACTGGTAAGGGTTGGGCTGGTTCTCGGGCTGTGGAGCCCAGGGCTCTGTGATGTAAGCTGTACTGGTAAGGGTTGGGCTGGTTCTCGGGCTGTGGAGTCCAGGGCTCTGTGATGTAAGCTGTACTGGTAAGGGTTGGGCTGGTTCTCGGGCTGTGGAGCCCAGGGCTCTGTGATGTAAGCTGTACTGGTAAGGGTTGGGCTGGTTCTCGGGCTGTGGAGCCCAGGGCTCTGTGATGTAAGCTGTACTGGTAAGGGTTGGGCTGGTTCTCGGGCTGTGGAGCCCAGGGCTCTGTGATGTAAGCTGTACTGGTAAGGGTTGGGCTGGTTCTCGGGCTGTGGAGCCCAGGGCTCTGTGATGTAGGCCAGCAGCATACCACCCTGCATACCACTGCTGGCTTGCTTCTGAAGCTAAGCAGGGTTGGTCCTTGTCAGTTCCTGGATGGGAGACCAGATGCTGCTGGAAGTGGTGTTGGAAGGCCAGTAGGAGGCACTCTTCCCTCTGGTCTAAAAAAAATATCCCAATGCCCCAGGGCAGTGATTGGGGACACCGCCCTGTGTAGGGTGTCGTCTTTCGGATGGAACGTTAAACGGGTGTCCTGACTCTGTGAGGTCATTAAAGATCCCATAGCACTTATCGTAAGAGTAGAGGTGTTAACCCTGGTGTCCTGACCTCTCTGAGGTCATTAAAGATCACAGGGCACTTATCGTAAGTGTAGGGGTGTTAACCCCGGTGTCCTGGCTAAATTCCCAATCTGGCCCTCAAACCATCACGGTCACCTAATAATCCCCAGTTTACAATTGCCTCATTCATCCCCCTCCTCTCCCCTGTAACTATTCCCCAGGTCATTGCTGTAAATGAGAACATGTTCTCAGTCAACTTACCTGGTAAAATAACAGATAAATAAATAAATATAAATGTAAGCTGTACTGGTGTGGGTTTGGCTGGTTCTCGGGCTGTGGAGTCCAGGGCTCTGTGATGTAAGCTGTACTGGTGTGGGTTTGGCTGGTTCTCGGGCTGTGGAGTCCAGGGCTCTGTGATGTAAGCTGTACTGGTAAGGGTTGGGCTGGTTCTCGGGCTGTGGAGCCCAGGGCTCTGTGATGTAAGCTGTACTGGTAAGGGTTGGGCTGGTTCTCGGGCTGTGGAGTCCAGGGCTCTGTGATGTAAGCTGTACTGGTAAGGGTTGGGCGGGTTCTTGGGCTGTGTAGCCCAGGGCTTTGTGATGTAAGCTGGGCTGGTTCTCGGGCTGTGGAGTCCAGGGCTCTGTGATGTAAGCTGTACTGGTGTGGGTTTGGCTGGTTCTCGGGCTGTGGAGCCCAGGGCTCTGTGATGTAAGCTGTACTGGTAAGGGTTGGGCTGGTTCTCGGGCTGTGGACTGTGATGTAAGCTGGGCTGGTTCTCGGGCTGTGGAGCCCAGGGCTCTGTGATGTAATCTGTACTGGTGTGGGTTTGGCTGGTTCTTGGGCTGTGGAGCCCAGGGCTCTGTGATGTAAGCTGTACTGGTGTGGGTTTGGCTGGTTCTCGGGCTGTGGAGCCCAGGGCTCTGTGATGTAAGCTGTACTGGTGTGGGTTTGGCTGGTTCTCGGGCTGTGGAGTCCAGGGCTCTGTGATGTAAGCTGTACTGGTAAGGGTTGGGCTGGTTCTCGGGCTGTGGACTGTGATGTAAGCTGGGCTGGTTCTCGGGCTGTGGAGCCCAGGGCTCTGTGATGTAAGCTGGGCTGGTTCTCGGGCTGTGGACTGTGATGTAAGCTGGGCTGGTTCTCGGGCTGTGGACTGTGATGTAAGCTGGGCTGGTTCTCGGGCTGTGGACTGTGATGTAAGCAGGGCTGGTTCTCGGGCTGTGGACTGTGATGTAAGCTGGGCTGGTTCTCGGGCTGTGGACTGTGATGTAAGCTGGGCTGGTTCTCGGGCTGTGGACTGTGATGTAAGCTGGGCTGGTTCTCGGGCTGTGGACTGTGATGTAAGCTGGGCTGATTCTCGGGCTGTGGAGCCCAGGGCTCTGTGATGTAGCTGTACTGGTGAGGGTTTGGCTGGTTCTCGGGCTGTGGAGGCTTGGCACTATATAAGGAACACTGTGCCATTTGGGACCAAGTCAATGCTCAGTCAGCGTTTATAACTAACTCATCTGTCTAGTTTTTACAGCACAAATATTTCACTCATAATTTTATTTTACCCAATTCTTCTTCACTAATATGACATGTTAATTGACATTATTTTTCATTGCTTATTAGAACTCTTAGGTCCTCTGTCAAAGGTTCATCAGCGTTTTGTAACTATTTGAATATATGTGTTGTTGCAGTGTGTCAAGCTTGGCATAACCAATCAATGTGGTGATTATGCATCATCTTGAGGTGACAGATTTTATGTCCCTAATGCTCATTTAAAGAGCTTTACTTCTCATAATGTGCTGCCTAATCTCACTCATTTACTGTAAAAAATGAAGTGCTTCGTAACACTAAAACTAGTGGCAACTGAGCTGTCACCACCTTCAAGGAAACAAAACTGAACATTTCTGCAGTATTGAAACATATGGTTGTGAGGGTTCTGAAACATTCCTCCTGAGGGGTTCTGAAATATTCCTCCTGAGGGTTCTGAAACATTCCTCCTGAGGTGTTCTGAAACATTCCTCCTGAGGTGTTCTGAAACATTCCTCCCGAGGTGTTCTGAAACATTCCTCCTGAGGTGTTCTGAAACATTCCTCCTGAGGTGTTCTGAAACATTCATCCCGAGGTGTTCTGAAACATTCCTCCTGAGGTGTTCTGAAACATTCCTCCTGAGGTGTTCTGAAACATTCCTCCTGAGGTGTTCTGAAACATTCATCCTGAGGTGTTCTGAAACATTCCTCCTCTTCTGAAACATTCCTCCTGAGGTGTTCTGAACCATTCCTCCTGAGGTGTTCTGAAACATTCCTCCTGAGGTGTTCTGAAACATTCCTCCTGAGGTGTTCTGAAACATTCCTCCTGAGGTGTTCTGAAACATTCATCCCGAGGTGTTCTGAAACATTCCTCCTGAGGTGTTCTGAAACATTCCTCCTGAGGAGTTCTGAAACATTCATCCTGAGGTGTTCTGAAACATTCATCCTGAGGTGTTCTGAAACATTCCTCCTCTTCTGAAACATTCCTCCTGAGGTGTTCTGAAACATTCCTCCTGAGGTGTTCGGAAACATTCATCCTGAGATGTTCTGAAACATTCCACCTCTTCAGAAAAATTCCTCCTGAGGTGTTCTGAAACATTCCACCTCTTCAGAAACATTCCTCCTGAGGTGTTCTGAAACATTCATCCCGAGGTGTTCTGAAACATTCCTCCTGAGGTGTTCTGAAACATTCCTCCTGAGGTGTTCTGAAACATTCCTCCTGAGGTGTTCTGAAACATTCCTCCTGAGGTGTTCTGAAACATTCCTCCTGAGGTGTTCTGAAACATTCCTCCTGAGGTGTTCTGAAACATTCATCCCGAGGTGTTCTGAAACATTCCTCCTGAGGTGTTCTGAAACATTCCTCCTGAGGTGTTCTGAAACATTCATCCTGAGGTGTTCTGAAACATTCATCCTGAGGTGTTCTGAAACATTCCTCCTCTTCTGAAACATTCCTCCTGAGGTGTTCTGAAACATTCCTCCTGAGGTGTTCCGAAACATTCATCCTGAGATGTTCTGAAACATTCCACCTCTTCAGAAAAATTCCTCCTGAGGTGTTCTGAAACATTCCACCTCTTCAGAAACATTCCTCCTGAGGTGTTCTGAAACATTCCTCCTGAGGTGTTCTGAAACATTCCTCCTGAGGTGTTCTGAAACATTCCTCCAGAGGTGTTCTGAAACATTCCTCCTGATGTGTTCTGAAACATTCCTCCTGAGGTGTTCTGAAACATTCCTCCTGAGGTGTTCTGAAACATTCCTCCTGAGGTGTTCTGAAACATTCATCCCGGGGTGTTCTGAAACATTCCTCCTGAGGTGTTCTGAAACATTCCTCCCGAGGTGTTCTGAAACATTCCTCCTGATGTGTTCTGAAACATTCCTCCTGAGGTGTTCTGAAACATTCCTCCTGAGGTGTTCTGAAACATTCCTCCTGAGGTGTTCTGAAACATTCCTCCTGAGGTGTTCTGAAACATTCCTTCCGAGGTGTTCTGAAACATTCCTCCTGAGGTGTTCTGAAACATTCATCCCGAGGTGTTCTGAAACATTCCTCCTGAGGTGTTCTGAAACATTCATCCTGAGGTGTTCTGAAATATTCATCCTGGGGTTTTCTGAAACATTCCTCCTCTTCTGAAATATTCATCCTGAGATGTTCTGAAACATTCCACCTCTTCAGAAAAATTCCTCCTGAGGTGTTCTGAAACATTCCACCTCTTCAGAAACATTCCTCCTGAGGTGTTCTGAAACATTCCTCCTGAGGTGTTCTGAAACATTCCTCCTGAGGTGTTCTGAAACATTCATCCCGAGGTGTTCTGAAACATTCCTCCTGAGGTGTTCTGAAACATTCCTCCCGAGGTGTTCTGAAACATTCCTCCTGAGGTGTTCTGAAACATTCCTCCTGAGGTGTTCTGAAACATTCCTCCTGAGGTGTTCTGAAACATTCCTCCTGAGGGGTTCTGAAACATTCCTTCTGAGGTGTTCTGAAACATAACACCTCTTGTGAAACATTCCTCCTGAGGTGTTCTGAAACATTCCTCCTGAGGTGTTCTGAAACATTCCTCCTGAGGTGTTCTGAAACATTCCTCCTGAGGTGTTCTGAAACATTCCTCCCGAGGTGTTCTGAAACATTCCTCCTGATGTGTTCTGAAATATTCATCCTGAGGTGTTCTGAAACATTCCTCCATTTCTGAAACATTCCTCCTGAGGTGTTCTGAAACATTCCTCCTGAGGTGTTCTGAAACATTCCTCCTGAGGTGTTCTGAAACATTCCTCCTGAGGTGTTCTGAAACATTCCTCCTGAGGTGTTCTGAAACATTCCTCCTGAGGTGTTCTGAAACATTCATCCTGAGGTGTTCTGAAACATTCCACCTCTTCAGAAGATTCCTCCTGAGGTGTTCTGAAACATTCCTCCTGAGGTGTTCTGAAACATTCCTCCTGAGGTGTTCTGAAACATTCATCCCGAGGTGTTCTGAAACATTCCTCCTGAGGTGTTCTGAAACATTCCTCCTGAGGTGTTCTGAAACATTCCTCCCGAGGTGTTCTGAAACATTCATCCTGAGGTGTTCTGAAACATTCCTCCCGAGGTGTTCTGAAACATTCCACCTCTTGTGAAACATTACTCCCGAGGTGTTCTGAAACATTCCTCCTGAGGTGTTCTGAAACATTCCTCCTGAGGTGTTCTGAAACATTCCTCCTGAGGTGTTCTGAAACATTCCTCCCGAGGTGTTCTGAAACATTCCTCCTGAGGTGTTCTGAAACATTCCTCCTGAGGTGTTCTGAAACATTCCTCCTGAGGTGTTCTGAAACATTCCTCCTCTTGTGAAACATTCCTCCTGAGGTGTTCTGAAACATTCCTCCTGAGGTGTTCTGAAACATTCCTCCTCTTGTGAAACATTCCTCCTCTTGTGAAACATTCCTCCTGAGGTGTTCTGAAACATTCCTCTTGAGGTGTTCTGAAACATTCCTCCTCTTGTGAAACATTCCTCCCGAGGGGTTCTGAAACATTCCTCCCGAGGTGTTCTGAAACATTCCTCCTGAGGTGTTCTGAAACATTCCTCCTCTTGTGAAACATTCCTCCTGAGGTGTTCTGAAACATTCCTCCTGAGGTGTTCTGAAACATTCCTCCTGAGGTGTTCTGAAACATTCCTCCTGAGGTGTTCTGAAACATTCCTCCTGAGGGGTTCTGAAACATTCCTCCTGAGGTGTTCTGAAACATTCCTCCTGAGGTGTTCTGAAACATTCCTCCTGAGGTGATCCCTTCTTCTGGGGTTTCCAGTCACCGTAGAAGGGAGTCCCACCTCTTGTTGTGTAGTGCCTGTTCTATAGGGTGTTTGTGAACTCCTCATTGGTCATTCCAAAAGGTCAAATTGACAGTATTACACTAGTATGTTTGTCCAGGAGAATATTAGAGTTGAACATTTTTTCAAGACATGATTTTGAAGCCTTTCTTTTCTTTGCAAATTATGTAATGACAAAACATGAACATGCCTTTCACGTTTGTATATTGATAAAGACAGTTCAACGATCTGTAAGGTATTTATCATGTGCATCAAAGCCTATGGTAATATGGCATTATATTTCCCATTAGAAATACAGGCAGTGACTGCTAATGTTAGGAGTAGCACTCATACACAACATGTAGAAAAATACTTCAGCCCGGGACTCAATACAATCCACCAATCATCCATTATCCTAATATCTCTGACCTGAGTCTTTTATATATTTAGATAGATGGTACATGGCATGGGGAGGTTGGTCGGATTAATTGAATCACATTACAGTTGAGTTAAGATATGATTGACAGTTCAGTTGGCATCAGTCTGCCCTCCTTGTCTTGATCGGCTTTGGTTTAGGATTGGCCAGTTGCTGGGTAACGTTGTTGCTGGGAGACAGAAGCAGGAACTAATAATGACTGTACATACTAAGTAAGGTTAACAAAAGCTATCATTTGTAATTTTATACCATATGAATATACAATTATTAAACATATCAATAGCTAAATGCATATGGGATTTAAACTATGCAAATATAGCAACAAACTGACAATATCAATGTCAACAGTTGGGTTCAATAAATAGTGGTGTGGTCTGGTAGTCCAGAACTACAGCAGGCCTAATGGTAGTGGCTATTCAATGTAGAATATAATCTGGTAGTCCAGAACTACAGCAGGCCTAATGGTAGTGGCTATTCAATGTAGAATATAATCTGGTAGTCCAGAACTACAGCAGGCCTAATGGTAGTGGCTATTCAATGTAGAATATAATCTGGTAGTCCAGAACTACAGCAGGCCTAATGGTAGTGGCTATTCAATGTAGAATATAATCTGGTAGTCCAGAACTACAGCAGGCCTAATGGTAGTGGCTATTCAATGTAGAATATAATCTGGTAGTCCAGAACTACAGCAGGCCTAATGGTAGTGGCTATTCAATGTAGAATATAATCTGGTAGTCCAGAACTACAGCAGGCCTAATGGTAGTGGCTATTCAATGTAGAATATAATCTGGTAGTCCAGAACTACAGCAGGCCTAATGGTAGTGGCTATTCAATGTAGAATATAATCTGGTAGTCCAGAACTACAGCAGGCCTAATGGTAGTGGCTATTCAATGTAGAATATAATCTGGTAGTCCAGAACTACAGCAGGCCTAATGGTAGTGGCTATTCAATGTAGAATATAATCTGGTAGTCCAGAACTACAGCAGGCCTAATGGTAGTGGCTATTCAATGTAGAATATAATCTGGTAGTCCAGAACTACAGCAGGCCTAATGGTAGTGGCTATTCAATGTAGAATATAATCTGGTAGTCCAGAACTACAGCAGGCCTAATGGTAGTGGCTATTCAATGTAGAATATAATCTGGTAGTCCAGAACTACAGCAGGCCTAATGGTAGTGGCTCTTCAATGTAGAATATAATCTGGTAGTCCAGAACTACAGCAGGCCTAATGGTAGTGGCTATTCAATGTAGAATATAATCTGGTAGTCCAGAACTACAGCAGGCCTAATGGTAGTGGCTATTCAATGTAGAATATAATCTGGTAGTCCAGAACTACAGCAGGCCTAATGGTAGTGGCTATTCAATGTAGAATATAATCTGGTAGTCCAGAACTACAGCAGGCCTAATGGTAGTGGCTCTTCAATGTAGAATATAATCTGGTAGTCCAGAACTACAGCAGGCCTAATGGTAGTGGCTCTTCAATGTAGAATATAATCTGGTAGTCCAGAACTACAGCAGGCCTAATGGTAGTGGCTCTTCAATGTAGAATATAATCTGGTAGTCCAGAACTACAGCAGGCCTAATGGTAGTGGCTCTTCAATGTAGAATATAATCTGGTAGGCCAACAAAACAGAAAAAAACAGGTCTTCATTTGCACAAAAAACAAGTGCAGGAAAGGTGCTAATAATGTCGTGTCAATTACCAAACGGTACGTAGCCATGGAAACGGATCATCGAGACTATTAGCATTAGCGTCAACAAAAGTTCTTATTGAGTGAATTCATTTTTCTTCTTCAATGTGATAACATTCTGTACTCACGTTTTCATTGACATATAATACTCTATGCCTTACAGTATAGTATAATACTCTATACCTTACAGTATAGTATAATACTCTATACCTTACAGTATAGTATAATACTCTATACCTTACAGTATAATACTCTATACCTTACAGTATAGTATAATACTCTATACCTTACAGTATAGTATAATACTCTATACCTTACAGTATAATACTCTATACCTTACAGTATAATACTCTATACCTTACAGTATAATACTCTATACCTTACAGTACATTATAATACTCTATACCTTACAGTACATTATTATACTCTATACCTTACAGTATAATACTCTATACCTTACAGTACATTATTATACTCTATACCTTACAGTATAATACTCTATACCTTACAGTACATTATTATACTCTATACCTTACAGTACATTATAATACTCTATACCTTACTGTATAGTATAATACTCTATACCTTACAGTATAGTATAATACTCTATACCTTACAGTACAGTATAATACTCTATACCTTACAGTATAATACTCTATACCTTACAGTATAGTATAATACTCTATACCCTACAGTACAATATAATACTCTATACCTTACAGTATAATACTCTATACCTTACAGTATAGTATAATACTCTATACCTTACAGTATAATACTCTATACCTTACAGTATAGTATAATCCTCTATACCTTACAGTATAATACTCTATACCTTACAGTATAATACTCTATACCTTACAGTATAATACTCTATACCTTACAGTATAGTATAATCCTCTATACCTTACAGTATAATCCTCTATACCTTACAGTATAATACTCTATACCTTACAGTATAATACTCTATACCGTACAGTATAATACTCTATACCTTACAGTATAATACTCTATACCTTACAGTATAATACTCTATGCCTTACAGTATAATATAATACTCTATACCTTACAGTATAATACTCTATGCCTTACAGTATAGTATAATACTCTATACCTTACAGTATAATACTCTATACCTTACAGTGCATTATTATACTCTATACCTTACAGTACATTAAACTACTCTATGCCTTACAGTATAGTATAATACTCTATACCTTACAGTACATTATAATACTCTATACCTTACAGTACAATATAATACTCTATACCTTACAGTATAATACTCTATACCTTACAGTGCATTATAATACTCTATATCTTACAGTACATTATAATACTCTATAACTTACAGTACAATATAATACTCTATACCTTACAGTACATTATAATACTCTATACCTTACAGTACATTATAATACTCTATACCTTAGAGTACATTATAATACTCTATACCTTACAGTATAATACTCTATACCTTACAGTACATTATAATACTCTATACCTTACAGTGCATTATAATACTCTATACCTTACAGTACATTATAATACTCTATACCTTACAGTATAATACTCTATACCTTACAGTGCATTATAATACTCTATATCTTACAGTACATTATAATACTCTATAACTTACAGTACAATATAATACTCTATACCTTACAGTACATTATAATACTCTATACCGTACAGTACATTATAATACTCTATACCTTACAGTACATTATAATACTCTATACCTTACATTATAATACTCTATACCTTACAGTGCATTATAATACTCTATACCTTACAGTACATTATAATACTCTATACCTTACAGTATAATACTCTATACCTTACAGTACATTAAACTACTCTATACCTTACAGTACAATATAATACTCTATGCCTTACAGTATAGTATAATAGTCTATACCTTACAGTACATTATAATACTCTATACCTTACAGTACATTATAATACTCTATACCTTACAGTACATTATAATACTCTATGCCTTACAGTACATTATAATACTCTATGCCTTACAGTATAGTATAATATTCTATACCTTACAGTACATTATAATACTCTATACCTTACAGTACATTATAATACTCTATATCTTACAGTACATTATAATACTCTATACCTTACAGTACATTATAATACTCTATACCTTACAGTACATTATAATACTCTATACCTTACAGTACATTATAATACTCTATACCTTACAGTACATTATAATACTCTATACCTTACAGTACATTATAATACTCTATACCTTACAGTACATTATAATACTCTATAACTTACAGTACATTATAATACTCTATACCTTACAGTACAATATAATACTCTATACCTTACAGTACATTATAATACTCTATAACTTACAGTACATTATAATACTCTATACCTTACAGTATAATACTCTATACCTTACAGTACATTAAACTACTCTATACCTTACAGTACAATATAATACTCTATGCCTTACAGTATAATACTCTATACCTTACAGTATAATACTCTATACCTTACAGTACATTAAACTACTCTATACCTTACAGTACAATATAATACTCTATACCTTACAGTGTAATACTCTATACCTTACAGTACATTAAGCTACTCTATACCTTACAGTACAATATAATACTCTATGCCTTACAGTATAGTATAATACTCTATACCTTACAGTACATTATAATACTCTATACCTTACAGTACAATATAATACTCTATACCTTACAGTACATTATAATACTCTATACCTTACAGTACATTATAATACTCTATACCTTACAGTACATTATAATACTCTATACCTTACAGTATAATACTCTATACCTTACAGTACATTATAATACTCTATACCTTACAGTATAGTATAATACTCTATACCTTACAGTACATTAAACTACTCTATACCTTACAGTACATTATAATACTCTATACCTTACAGTACATTATAATACTCTATACCTTACAGTACATTATAATACTATATACCTTACAGTACATTATAATACTCTATACCTTACAGTACATTATAATACTCTATGCCTTACAGTATAGTATAATATTCTATACCTTACAGTACATTATAATACTCTATACCTTACAGTACATTATAATACTCTATACCTTACAGTACATTATAATACTCTATACCTTACAGTACATTATAATACTCTATACCTTACAGTACATTATAATACTTTATACCTTACAGTACTTTATAATACTCTATACCTTACAGTACATTATAATACTCTATACCTTACAGTACATTATAATACTCTATGCCTTACAGTATAGTATAATACTCTATACCTTACAGTACATTATAATACTCTATACCTTACAGTACAATATAATACTCTATACCTTACAGTACATTATAATACTCTATACCTTACAGTACATTATAATACTCTATACCTTACAGTACAATATAATACTCTATACCTTACAGTACATTATAATACTCTATACCTTACAGTATAGTATAATACTCTATACCTTACAGTACATTATAATACTCTATACCTTACAGTACATTATAATACTCTATACCTTACAGTATAATACTCTATACATTACAGTACATTAAACTACTCTATACCTTACAGTACAACATAATACTCTATGCCTTACAGTATAATACTCTATACCTTACAGTATAATACTCTATACCTTACAGTACATTAAACTACTCTATACCTTACAGTACAATATAATACTCTATACCTTACAGTATAATACTCTATACCTTACAGTACATTAAACTACTCTATACCTTACAGTACAATATAATACTCTATGCCTTAAAGTATAGTATAATACTCTATACCTTACAGTACATTATAATACTCTATACCTTACAGTACATTATAATACTCTATACCTTACAGTACATTATAATACTCTATACCTTACAGTATAATACTCTATACCTTACAGTACATTAAACTACTCTATACCTTACAGTATAGTATAATACCATATGCCTTACAGTACATTATAATACTCTATACATTACAGTATAGTATAATACTCTATACCTTACAGTATAGTATAATACTCTATACCTTACAGTACATTATTATACTTTATACCTTACAGTACATTATATTACTCTATACCTTACAGTATAATACTCTATGCGTTGCAGTACATTAAACTACTCTATAACTTACAGTATAGTATAATACTCTATACCTTACAGTACAGTATAATACTCTATACCTTACAGTACATTATAATACTTTATACCTTACAGTATAATATTCTATACCTTATAGTATAATACTCTATACCTTACAGTACATTATTATACTTTATACCTTACAGTACATTATATTACTCTATACCTTACAGTACATTATAATACTTTATACCTTACAGTATAATATTCTATACCTTATAGTATAATACTCTATACCGTACAGTACATTATAATACTTTATACCTTACAGTATAATATTCTATACCTTATAGTATAATACTCTATACCTTACAGTACATTATTATACTTTATACCTTACAGTACATTATATTACTCTATACCTTACAGTATAATACTCTATGCGTTGCAGTACACTATAATACTATATACCTTACAGTACATTATAATACTCTATACCTTACAGTATAATACTCTATACCTTACAGTACATTAAACTACTCTATAACTTACAGTATAGTATAATACTCTATACCTTACAGTACAATATAATACTCTATACCTTACAGTACATTATAATACTCTATACCTTACATTACATTAAACTACTCTATACCTTACAGTATAGTATAATACTCTATGCCTTACAGTATAGTATAATACTCTATACCTTACAGTACATTATTATACTCTATACCTTACAGTACAATATAATACTCTATACCTTACAGTACATTAAACTACTCTATACCTTACAGTATAGTATAATACTCTATACCTTACAGTACAATAAACTATTCTATACCTTAAAGTACAATATACTACTCTATACCTTCCAGTACATTATAATACTTTATACCTTACACTACAGTATAATACTCTATACCTTATAGTGCATTATAAAAAAAGATACCTTACAGTACATTATACTACTCTATACCTTACAGTACAGTAGAAGACACACTATACCAGGGACAACACATTTCACTAAACTTTCTCCAAACATACTTCTCTCTCTCTCCCTGTCTCTCTCTCGCTCTGTGTGTCTCTTTCTCTCTTTCTCTGTGTGTGTCTCTCTCTCCCTCTCTGTGTGTGTGTGTGTGTCTCTCTCTCTCTCTTTCTCTGTGTGTGTCTCTCTCTCCCTCTCTCTCTGTGTGTGTGTGTGTGTGTGTGTGTGTGTGTGTGTGTGTGTGTGTGTGTGTGTGTGTGTGTGTGTGTGTGTGTGTGTGTGTGTGTGTGTGTGTGTGTGTGTGTGTGTGTGTGTGTGTGTGTGTGTGTGTGTGTGTGTCTCTCTCTCTGTCTCTCTGTCTCTCTCTGTGTGTGTGTATCTCTCTCTCTGTCTCTGTCTCTGCGTGTGTGTGTGTCTCTCTCTCTGTCTCTCTGTCTCTCTCTGTGTGTGTCTCTCTCTCTTTCTCTCTCTCTCTGTCTCTCTCTCTGTCTCTGTCTCTGCGTGTGTGTGTGTCTCGCTGACAGAATTTATATAAATTACAGTGACACATCAGCTCTATGAACAATGTTAGAGACCATACTGTGTCAGGTTTATCAAGGTACAAGGTACTGAACGCTGTAGATAGTAATGACGTGAATAGATCTGCTTTGGTCCATTACTGTTCTAACGTTCCACAGCACCCTACTGAAGTCAGTCTAGGTTGTGTATACTGTATACCTGGGATGTCTGTGATTCGTAGTCTGGGTTGATAGAGCTCTGTTTAATCCTGTCTCTCCCCCGGAGAGATTAGCCCTGACGGCTGTCAGCCTGCAGGGAATTATACAGGGATCCCTCCACTGACTAATGGCAAAAGCCAACTAGCCCATACTGCCAACTAGCCCATACTGCCAGCTAGCCCATACTGCCAACTAGCCCATACTGCCAACTAGCCCATACTGCCAACTAGCCCATACTGCCACCTAGCCCATACTGCCACCTAGCCCATACAGCCAGCTAGCCCATACTGCCAACTAGCCCATACTGCCAACTAGCCCATACTGCCAACTAGCCCATACAGCCAGCTAGCCCATACTGCCAACTAGCCCATACTGCCAACTAGCCCATACTGCCACCTAGCCCATACAGCCAGCTAGCCCATACTGCCAACTAGCCCATACTGCCACCTAGCCCATACTGCCAGCTT
>NC_060194.1:48857822-48967822 GCF_021184085.1 Oncorhynchus gorbuscha | reverse complement strand
CAGGCTGGTTTGGGTTCTATTCTAGTCCTTGGAGAGGAAGCAGGCTGGTTTGGGTTCTATTCTAGTCCTTGGAGAGGAAGCAGGCTGGTTTGGGTTCTATTCTAGTCCTTGGAGAGGAAGTGGCTGGTTTGGGTTCTATTCTAGTCCTTGGAGAATAAGTGGCTGGTTTGGGTTCTATTCTAGTCATTGGAGAGGAAGCAGGCTGGTTTGGGTTCTATTCTAGTCATTGGAGAATAAGTGGCTGATTTGGGTTCTATTCTAGTCCTTGGAGAGGAAGCAGGCTGGTTTGGGTTCTATTCTAGTCATTGGAGAGGAAGCAGGCTGGTTTGGGTTCTATTCTAGTCCTTGGAGAGGAAGGAGGCTGGTTTGGGTTCTATTCTAGTCCTTGGAGAGGAAGTGGCTGGTTTGGGTTCTATTCTAGTCCTTGGAGAGGAAGCAGGCTGGTTTGGGTTCTATTCTAGTCCTTGGATAGGAAGCAGGCTGGTTTGGGTTCTATTCTAGTCCTTGGAGAGGAAGTGGCTGGTTTGGGTTCTATTCTAGTCCTTGGAGAATAAGTGGCTGGTTTGGGTTCTATTCTAGTCATTGGAGAGGAAGCAGGCTGGTTTGGGTTCTATTCTAGTCATTGGAGAGGAAGCAGGCTGGTTTGGGTTCTATTCTAGTCCTTGGAGAGGAAGCAGGCTGGTTTGGGTTCTATTCTAGTCCTTGGAGAGGAAGCAGGCTGGTTTGGGTTCTATTCTAGTCCTTGGAGAGGAAGCAGGCTGGTTTGGGTTCTATTCTAGTCCTTGGAGAGGAAGTGGCTGGTTTGGGTTCTATTCTAGTCCTTGGAGAATAAGTGGCTGGTTTGGGTTCTATTCTAGTCCTTGGAGAGGAAGCAGGCTGGTTTGGGTTCTATTCTAGTCCTTGGAGAGGAAGCAGGCTGGTTTGGGTTCTATTCTAGTCCTTGGAGAATAAGTGGCTGGTTTGGGTTCTATTCTAGTCCTTGGAGAGGAAGCAGGCTGGTTTGGGTTCTATTCTAGTCCTTGGAGAGGAAGTGGCTGGTTTGGGTTCTATTCTAGTCCTTGGAGAATAAGTGGCTGGTTTGGGTTCTATTCTAGTCCTTGGAGAGGAAGCAGGCTGGTTTGGGTTCTATTCTAGTCCTTGGAGAGGAAGTGGCTGGTTTGGGTTCTATTCTAGTCCTTGGAGAATAAGTGGCTGGTTTGGGTTCTATTCTAGTCCTTGGAGAGGAAGCAGGCTGGTTTGGGTTCTATTCTAGTCCTTGGAGAGGAAGCAGGCTGGTTTGGGTTCTATTCTAGTCCTTGGAGAATAAGTGGCTGGTTTGGGTTCTATTCTAGTCCTTGGAGAGGAAGCAGGCTGGTTTGGGTTCTATTCTAGTCCTTGGAGAGGAAGTGGCTGGTTTGGGTTCTATTCTAGTCCTTGGAGAATAAGTGGCTGGTTTGGGTTCTATTCTAGTCCTTGGAGAGGAAGCAGGCTGGTTTGGGTTCTATTCTAGTCCTTGGAGAGGAAGTGGCTGGTTTGGGTTCTATTCTAGTCCTTGGAGAATAAGTGGCTGGTTTGGGTTCTATTCTAGTCCTTGGAGAGGAAGCAGGCTGGTTTGGGTTCTATTCTAGTCCTTGGAGAGGAAGCAGGCTGGTTTGGGTTCTATTCTAGTCCTTGGAGAATAAGTGGCTGGTTTGGGTTCTATTCTAGTCATTGGAGAGGAAGCAGGCTGGTTTGGGTTCTATTCTAGTCATTGGAGAATAAGTGGCTGATTTGGGTTCTATTCTAGTCCTTGGAGAGGAAGCAGGCTGGTTTGGGTTCTATTCTAATCATTGGAGAGGGAGCAGGCTGGTTTGGGTTCTATTCTAGTCCTTGGAGAGGAAGCAGGCTGGTTTGGGTTCTATTCTAGTCCTTGGAGAGGAAGCAGGCTGGTTTGGGTTCTATTCTAGTCCTTGGAGAGGAAGCAGGCTGGTATGGGCTTGTTCTGTGTATGTAGGCTATGTCGTAGAGGCTGGAGACTTACCTCAGCCACATGGGGATACACAATGTCATGTGTGACTGTGATGTCTGCTTTTTTTTTTTACAACACTACACATTTAGCCTCCTCGCTGTATGTGAGTGTACTATTGCCTCTGTTAACAGGTCCAAGCTTTAATGGCACAGATGGTTGCACACTCACCCTTTAAGCACAAGGTTGCTGGTTCAAGCCCCGCTCTGGATTTTCCCTCTCAGTTACTACAGTACGTGCAATTGCGTGAACACACGCAAACAAAACGTTTGTCCCTCTCGAGACACTGTAGCTACAACATAGCCCGTAGTAACACTTCCTCGAAAATAGTCTTGATTAATATAAAACAAATCTATCATTAAATGTTATATTTTTGTTGATCTGAATGAACCCCCGAAATGAACCCCCGGAATGAACCCCCGAAATGAACACCCGAAACCCCCATGCAATTTTCTCAGTTATTATAAGACGTGTTGGCAGCTGTATTTGGCCTACAAGGGACTGCCATTGCTTTTGTCTACTAGCCACTCTATAGGCAGCTTAACATTTGCTAGCTAACAGCAGTGGTTAACCTTTTACTGCAGTGGGCTAAATCAGTGTCACTGATCAGTGTCACACAGGACGGTAGTTTTAAAAACAAATCTACTTTGAAACAAAAGGTTACACCTCACACACATGGTTGTGTGGATAAAAACACACCTGTACCATGCCAGGTATAGAGAAATGTATTCCATTCTGAGTTTGCATCCTAATATTACACTTTATATACATCACAGAAGACAGAAATATAATACAACTGTTTGACATAGAAACACCAGATTTTCGGTGTAAAAAAAAAAAGAAACGTGTTTATTAATTTATGAAATGATGAAACTGACTCAGTTATCTGTTTTATTTGATTGTTGTTCCCTTGGTTACCGCTGGGTCCCCTTACCCTGTTTTCTACTTCCCAGGTCACCCTGATTATACCTTACTGGATTCACCTGTGTTTACTTACCTTCTCTGTTCACCTGGTTGTTATTTAGATTCCTCTGTTGGCCTGTATCTTCGCTTCGGTCTCCTGTTTTACTCGTGTTCTCTTGTGCTGTTGCCTTGTTTGTGTTAAGACTCATAAGTAAAATATTTGGATTTACCCTCACCTCTCTCTACTTGCTGTGTTTCTCTGCGTCTGGGTTCGAAGTTCGTACTAGCATTATCGTTACGGAAACGTATAAATCACATTCCACCCATGAGACCACTAGAGGGCGCTTTGGTAATTTACATGCAGGAAATTGATCCGAAATAAATAAAAGCTAAATTAAACACTGTTCTTGTTATGCAGGTGAATGAGGACCCAAAAGCGACTTAGCGAAAACAGAGTCTTTATTCCAATAAAAGGCAAAAGTAATAATCCTGGAAAACTCAAGACGAAAACAAAACAGGAAAAAACTTAAATCCACTCGTAGTAACGAGGACAGACTGGAGACTTGACCATTGACTGCAGGTTGCTTCGGGAAGGCACCGACCGTAGCAGACTAAGGCACCTGCTCACACGCAGCATCTGAAGGAGACAAGACACGACAGGGCGAGACAAGGACACAGCACAGCGAACATCATACAAGGATCCGACAAGGACAGAAGCGGAAAACAAGGGGAGAAATAGGGACTCTAATCAGAGGACAAAATAGGGGACAGGTGTGAAAAGAGCAAATGAGTGAGTTAGGAGAATGAGGAACAGCTGGGAGCAGGAACGGAACGATAGAGAGAGGAGAGAGAGGGAGGGGGAGAGAGAGGGATAGAAAAAGGGAACGAACCTAATAAGACCAGCAGGGGGAAACGAACAGAAGGGAAAGCACAATGACAAGACAATATATGACAAAACATGACAGTTCTGGCATCTAAGAAACATTTATTTAGCATGTTAACAGGCATTATATCTCGTATTATGTCAGGATTCCTCCAGTCCGCTAATATGTCCTTCTGTAGCTCAGTTGGTAGAGCATGGCGCTTGTAACGCCAGGGTAGTGGGTTCGATCCCCGGGACCACCCATACGTAGAATGTATGCACACATGACTGTAAGTCGCTTTGGATAAAAGCGTCTGCTAAATGGCATATATATTATATTATTATGTCTTGCTTTCTGCATGGACATACAATGTGTGTAACCTTAGTAGCCGAGATGTAACATGGCAACCTTAGAATGTTGCTAGGGGGAGTAATTACTTAAAATGTGTTATGATTTTCAAAATCGTACCTTTTGATTTTATAATATTAAATTAAAATCTTCACCATTTTCCACGTTTTGAATCATACAGTGTACATGTATCGTCACATTATCTACATAATGATATTGAAACATTCCAGTTTTGTTTTCTGGGTCACAGGATGAGTTATGTTGGTATATACTGTAGAATATTGCTCAAATAAATATCTGAGTCCCAAGTTTTACCATTTCGGGGCGAATCATAAATTTCTTATGAATGTAATCCAACGTTGCTGGCTATGTTACTTGTCATGACATTTATACAGATTCCTATGAGGCCACTGTGTGGGAGCTACAGGCGAGTCAAACCCTCATGACATTTATACAGATTCCTATGAGGCCACTGTGTGGGAGCTACAGGCGAGTCAAACCCTCATGACATTTATACAGATTCCTATGAGGCCACTGTGTGGGAGCTACAGGCGAGTCAAACCCTCATGACATTTATACAGATTCCTATGAGGCCACTGTGTGGGAGCTACAGGCGAGTCAAACCCTCATGACATTTATACAGATTCCTATGAGGCCACTGTGTGGGAGCTACAGGCGAGTCAAACCCTCATGACATTTATACAGATTCCTATGAGGCCACTGTGTGGGAGCTACAGGCGAGTCAAACCCTCATGACATTTACAATCTGCCATGGCTTAGGGAAGTACATGAAACTTCAAACCAAATCCCCAGTCTCCTCTCTACGCCACTATATGTAGTTAAATAGCCTAGTCTGGGTTAGCTAGTAGTGTATATGAATCGTAGATGGCCGGCCAGATGGAAAGACTGAGGGGGTTGTGACCTCGTTACACCCGTTGGAGACAGACCTTGACTCACTCACTTCCTGGTCTCAGTTTATGTTGGGCTGCAACCCACTTGGTTACAGCACCATAACATGGGAGTAAACGCTGGACAGAGGGGGAAACGTCTGTCTGTCTGTCTGTCTGTCTGTCTGTCTGTCTGTCTGTCTGTCTGTCTGTCTGTCTGTCTGTCTGTCTGTCTGTCTGTCTGTCTGTCTGTCTGTCTGTCTGTCTGTCTGTCTGTCTGTCTGTCTGTCCGTCTGTCCCTCTGTCTATATGTCTTTCTGTCTGTCTGTCTGTCTGTCTGTCTGTCTGTCTGTCTGTCTGTCTGTCTGTCTGTCTGTCTGTCTGTCTGTCTGTCTGTCTGTCTGTCTGTCCGTCCGTCCGTCCGTCCGTCCGTCCGTCCGTCCGTCCGTCCGTCCGTCCGTCCGTCCGTCCGTCTGTCCGTCTGTCTCTGTCTCTCTGAACATGTAGACTTTAAACTCACTTCAAAGGAGTCTCGCAACAGGTCTCGAACTCTGAATGCTCGGCTATGAAAAGCCAACTGACATTTACTCCTGAGGTGGTGACCTGTTGCACCCTCTACATCAACTGTTATTATTATTTCACCATCTTGAAGAACGATCTGGCCTTAATGGCCATGTCCTCTTAATCTCCACCCGGCACAGCCAGAAGAGGACTGGCCCACCCCTCAGAGCCTGGTTCCTCTCTACCTGGCACAGCCAGAAGAGGACTGGCCACCCCTCAGAGCCTGGTTCCTCTCTACCTGGCACAGCCAGAAGAGGACTGGCCACCCCTCATAGCCTGGTTCCTCTCTACCCGGCACAGCCTGAAGAGGACTGGCCACCCCTCATAGCCTGGTTCCTCTCTACCTGGCACAGCCAGAAGAGGACTGGCCACCCCTCATAGCCTGGTTCCTCTCTACCTGGCACAGCCAGAAGAGGACTGGCCCACCCCTCATAGCCTGGTTCCTCTCTACCCGGCACAGCCAGAAGAGGACTGGCCACCCCTCATAGCCTGGTTCCTCTCTACCTGGCACAGCCAGAAGAGGACTGGCCACCCCTCAGAGCCTGGTTCCTCTCTACCTGGCACAGCCAGAAGAGGACTGGCCCACCCCTCATAGCCTGGTTCCTCTCTACCTGGCACAGCCAGAAGAGGACTGGCCCACCCCTCATAGCCTGGTTCCTCTCTACCTGGCACAGCCAGAAGAGGACTGGCCACCCCTCAGAGCCTGGTTCCTCTCTACCTGGCACAGCCAGAAGAGGACTGGCCACCCCTCATAGCCTGGTTCCTCTCTACCCGGCACAGCCTGAAGAGGACTGGCCACCCCTCATAGCCTGGTTCCTCTCTACCTGGCACAGCCAGAAGAGGACTGGCCCACCCCTCATAGCCTGGTTCCTCTCTACCTGGCACAGCCAGAAGAGGACTGGCCCACCCCTCAGAGCCTGGTTCCTCTCTACCTGGCACAGCCAGAAGAGGACTGGCCACCCCTCATAGCCTGGTTCCTCTCTACCCGGCACAGCCAGAAGAGGACTGGCCACCCCTCAGAGCCTGGTTCCTCTCTACCTGGCACAGCCAGAAGAGGACTGGCCACCCCTCAGAGCCTGGTTCCTCTCTACCTGGCACAGCCAGTAGAGGACTGGCCACCCCACATAGCCAGGTTCCTCTCTACCCGGCACAGCCAGAAGAGGACTGGCCACCCCTCATAGCCTGGTTCCTCTCTACCTGGCACAGCCAGAAGAGGACTGGCCACCCCTCATAGCCTGGTTCCTCTCTATCTGGCACAGCCAGAAGAGGACTGGCCACCCCTCATAGCCTGGTTCCTTTCTACCCGGCACAGCCAGAAGAGGACTGGCCACCCCTCATAGCCTGGTTCCTCTCTACCTGGCACAGCCAGAAGAGGACTGGCCACCCCTCAGAGCCTGGTTCCTCTCTACCTGGCACAGCCAGAAGAGGACTGGCCCACCCCTCATAGCCTGGTTCCTCTCTACCTGGCACAGCCAGAAGAGGACTGGCCCACCCCTCATAGCCTAGTTCCTCTCTACCTGGCACAGCCAGAAGAGGACTGGCCACCCCTCAGAGCCTGGTTCCTCTCTACCTGGCACAGCCAGAAGAGGACTGGCCACCCCTCATAGCCTGGTTCCTCTCTACCCGGCACAGCCAGAAGAGGACTGGCCACCCCTCAGAGCCTGGTTCCTCTATTCCTGGCACAGCCAGAAGAGGACTGGCCACCCCTCAGAGCCTGGTTCCTCCCTACCCGGCATAGCCAGAAGAGGACTGGCCACCCCACATAGCCAGGTTCCTCTCTACCCGGCACAGCCAGAAGAGGACTGGCCACCCCTCATAGCCTGGTTCCTCTCTACCTGGCACAGCCAGAAGAGGACTGGCCCACCCCTCATAGCCTGGTTCCTCTCTACCTGGCACATCCAGAAGAGGACTGGCCACCCCTCAGAGCCTGGTTCCTCTCTACCTGGCACAGCCAGAAGAGGACTGGCCACCCCTCAGAGCCTGGTTCCTCTCTACCTGGCACAGCCAGAAGAGGACTGGCCACCCCTCATAGCCTGGTTCCTCTCTAGGTTTCTTCCTAGGTTCTGGCCTTTCCAGGGAGTTTTTCCTACCCACCGTGCTTCTACACCTGCATTGCTTGCTATTTGGGGTTTTAGGCTGGGTTTCTGTACAGCACTTTGTGACATCAGCTGATGTAAGGAGGGCTTTATAAATACATTTGATTGAATTTGATTGACAAGACCTGAGCAGGAAAACCTCCGGGCCCTTGATATTATGTCCATGTATTCTGTCAAAAAAAAGGGGGACAAAAGATTTGAGGATTAAAACTGTGTAAATCATTTGTCCCCACCTTGTCCTGGTTATCATAGCCATCAGTGTGCAGTATGTCCTCTATAATGTTTGTGATTTCTCCTTCCTTCTTACAGACCGCTCTACGGCGGAGAGGGAGCAGGGAAACCTTTAAGGACAAGAAGTTTCTGAATCAGGACGACAGTGCAGATCTCAGGTGCCAGCTGCAATTCTCTAAGGAAGAGTCCACCCTCATGCGAAAGAAGATGGCCAAGCTGGGGAGGGAGAAGGAAGAGCTTGAGCAGGAGATACAGAAGTATAAGTCAGTCTACGGGGACGTGGACAGCCCTCTACCCCTGGCAGAGCTTGCAGGTGGTGGGCCCCACAGCACCAGGGAGGCCGAGCTACGGCTCCGACTCAAACTGGTGGAGGAAGAGGCTAATATTCTGGGGAGGAAAATTGTTGAACTAGAGGTAGGTGCCATGACTATTTTACCTTTGGCTTTGTCCCCCAAATGTCCCCCTTTTCCACTACTATAGACCCGGGCCCTATCCACTACTATAGACCCGGGCCCTATCCACTACTATAGACCAGGGCCCTATGCACTACTATAGACCAGGGCCCTATCCACTACTATAGACCAGGGCCCTGTGCATTACCAGGGCCCTATCCACTACTATAGACCAGGGCCCTATCCACTACTATAGACCAGGGCCCTATCCACTACTATAGACCAGGGCCCTGTGCATTACCAGGGCCCTATCCACTACTATAGACCAGGGCCCTGTCCATTACCAGGGTCCTATCCACTACTATAGACCAGGGCCCTATCCACTACTATAGACCACGGCCCTATGCACTACTACAGACCAGGGCCCTAAGCAGTGAAGTGAGCTACATAGTAAATAGCATTTTGAAAACAAACTTTGTCATAATTTTTTTCTTTGTATAGGAAAGAAAATAATTTCCTAAATAAAACATGACACTGTGATCATTATTATCAGGTGGAGAACCGAGGCCTGAGGGCTGAGAACGAGGACATCCGCTGCCAGTACGAGAGGGACTGTTTCGGCCGGGAGCCCTTCAGCAGCATGCCCTCCTCTCCGTACGGCGGAGACGCTCTGGAGTCAGCCGGGGAGCTGCGGCGCCACCTACAGTTTGTAGAGGAAGAGGCAGAACTTCTACGGCGGTCCATCTCGGAGATCGAGGACCACAACAAACAACTGACCTCCGAACTGAACCGCTTCAAGTTCGGCCCGAGAGACGAGGAGGTCGATGTCGGAGTGATGCTGATGAAGACCGGTAATGGGGGTAACGGTGGCGGCGGGGGTAACGGTGGCGGTGTTGTGATGATGGAGGAGCTGAAGGCAGCCAGGATGCAGATCAACGAGCTCAGCGGGAAGGTGTGTTGTATGATATATTACAGTACCCACAATGCTCTGTGTATGATGTACTACAGTACCCACAATGCTCTGTGTATGATGTACTACAGTACCCACAATGCTCTGTGTATGATGTACTACAGTACCCACAATGATCTGTGTATGATGTACTACAGTACCCATAATGCTCGGTGTATGATGTACTACAGTACCCACAATGCTATGTGTATGATGTACTACATTGCCCACAATGCTCTGTGTATGATGTACTACAGTACCCACAATGCTCTGTGTATGATGTACTACAGTACCCACAATGCTCTGTGTATGATGTACTACAGTACCCACAATGCTCTGTGTATGATGTACTACAGTACCCATAATGCTCTGTGTATGATGTACTACAGTACCCATAATGCTCTGTGTATGGTGTACTACAGTACCCATAATGCTCTGTGTATGATGTACTACAGTACCCATAATGCTCTGTGTATGGTGTACTACAGTACCCATAATGCTCTCTGTATGACTCACTAGAGCAGGGGTGTCAAAGTCAAATGGACGGAGGGCCAAATAAAAAATTTAGCTACAAGCCGAGGGCCGGACTGTTCGAATGTTCATTGAAAAAATTTTAAATGACGCATATAGTCTAGTGAACCTAATTGAACCTACTGAAAACCTAACAAATATATTCCAATATGATCAGATAAATAAAGCAATATTTTCTTATGGCTCTGTCAGTAATCTTTAATTTTCAACAGACACAAAAGACAAATTTCCTTTATATAAAAATCCCCATAACATGAACATTAAATGAAAGAAACCGGTATTCAAGGCACCATCAGTAGCCTATATTTTCTATTTTAGCAAAAGTGGGCTAAATTTACTTCAAAGAAAAAAACAATAATAGCAATTTTCTATCATCCACTCAACTGAAATATTTTTAAAATATAATTGGATTGAAATACAATAAAATAAAGTGCAAAAATCTATTAATCAAAAACAACACTTTGTTTAAGGAGAAGTAACATGCAGTGAAAACAAATATTAAACTTTAACTTTTAAACTTGAACTGAGTAAAAACGCTAAATATGTGATTGCACAGTAATGTTCACTTGTTTGAGGTTGAGGGTGATACTTGGTGGTGTCCCATCTTTTCCACAAGTTCATCAATGTTCGGGGTAAGGCTCTGAGCTGAGGAAAACCTCAGAATTGAGTGGAGGTGTTCAGCAGTAAGTCGACTTCTGTGTGATGTTTTGTTCAAGTTCATCAAAGAAAACAGTTGTTCACACAGCTATGTGCTGCCAAACATAGACAACGTTTGAGCAGCCTGGATGCGCACGCAGCTGGGGCATTGTGTCGGGGAGGAAACGGGCGAACTCCGCAGCATCCACTGCCGCATATTTTGCCCTCAGTGCATCATTGCATTGGAGGTCAATCAACTCCATTTGGAGGTTTGGTGGTGAGCTTTCCACGTCAACAGCAAATGGGTTACCGAGCAGTTCCAACCTGCTTTTTTGTGCTTCAAAGTCAGCAAATCGGCGTCGAAAGTCAGCGGCAAGCATACCTATTTTATCAGCCAACTGTGCGCTCGGGAACGCACTGGTAGAGAGCTTCTCTTTCATGGTCTGGCAGCTGGGAAAGTGGCTCAAATTTTCTTTCCGCATCTGCGTCTCCCACAGAGTCAGTTTGGTTTTAAATGCCTTCACTGTACTGTACATATCAGAGATGACACGATCCCGACCCTGCAGCTGCAAGTTCATTGCATTCAGATGACTCGTAATGTCACACAGAAAAGCCATTTCACACAGAAACATTTCGTCTCGGAGTTGTGTTGTGTCTTTCCCTTTGCTGTCCAAGAACAGACAAATCTCCTCACGAAGCTCGAAACATCTTTGAAGCACCTTTCCCTGGCTTAGCCATCGCACCTCTGTGTGATAAGGCAAATCACCATGCTCCGTTTCTAACTCCGTCAGAAATGCCTTGAACTGGCGGTGATTCAAACCTTTGGCTCTGATAAAGTTAACTGTGCGCGTGATGATGCTCATTACATGCTCCATTTTCAAGGCTTTACCGCACAACGCTTCCTGGTGTATGATACAATGATAAGCTGTCAGCTCACCTGTCGCGTTTTCCTCTTGCATCTTTTCCCGTATCTTTTCCACCAGTCCGCTCCTGTGTCCACACATCGCAGGTGCTCCGTCGGTTGTCAAACCCACGAGTTTTTCCCAAGGCAGCTCCATCTCATTTACACATCTTGACACCTCTTCATACAAATCATGCCCCGTAGTTGTGCCATGCATAGGACGTAAAGCCAAAAACTCCTCTGTCACGCTTAGGCTGGAGTCTACTCCGCGGATGAAAATTGACAACTGGGCAATGTCAGAAATGTCGGTGCTCTCATCCACAGCCAAGGAATATGCAATGAAATCTTTTCCCTTTTTCACAAGCTGCTCTTTTAGATTGATGGACAACTGGTCTACTCTCTCGGCAATGGTGTTTCTGCTCAGACTCACATTTAAAAAGAGTTGCCTTTTTTCTGGGCAAACTTCGTCACAAACTTTAATCATGCAGTTTTTGATGAAATCCCCCTCCGTAAATGGCCGGGCTGATTTAGCGATCTCTTCTGCCAAAATAAAACTGGCCTTGACAGCAGCCTGGCCTTGTGATTTGGCTTTTTTGAACAGAGCCTGTCGAGATTTGAGGCCTCGTTTTAATTCCTCTGCCTTTTGTAGCCTTTGTTCCATGTCCATATTCTTGTTTTTGTCCGCGTGTTTCTTTTCATAATGTCGTCTCAGATTATACTCTTTCAGTACCGCCACACTTTCTCCACACAGAAGACACACAGGTTTTCCAGCTACCTCCGTGAACAAATACTCCGACTCCCACCTTGTTTGAAACCCCCGGTTCTCAGTGTCCACCTTCCGTTTTGCCATTTTTGATGGGTATCTGAAAGTTAATTTTACTGTGATGCTGACAACTGCTGTGCCAATAAATATTGAAATGAAGCAGCCTACTGCTCGGTGCGTCACCGTTGCATTGTGGGAAATGTAGTATTGGTGCGTGTAAAAGATCTGCGGGCTGCCGGCTTGCTGCGGTCTGCGGGCCGGTTCTAATAATAAATCAAGATCATCCCAGGGGCCGTAAAAAACCTTCTCGCGGGCCGGATGTGGCCCGCGGGCCTTGACTCTGACATATGTGCACTAGAGTAACAATAATGCTCTGTGCATTGTATCTGGTTGTTATCTTTGTAAAGACATTTTGTCTTAAGATGTTCCTGAAGCTAACATAATGGTGTCTTCTCTCTGAAGCTAACATAATGGTGTCTTCTCTCTGAAGTTAACATAATGGTGTCTTCTCTCTGAAGCTAACATAATGGTGTCTTCTCTCTGAAGCTAACATAATGGTGTCTTCTCTCTGAAGCTAACATAATGGTGTCTTCTCTCTGAAGCTAACATAATGGTGTCTTCTCTCTGAAGCTAACATAATGGTGTCTTCTCTCTGAAGCTAACATAATGGTGTCTTCTCTCTGAAGCTAACATAATGGTGTCTTCTCTCTGAAGCTAACATAATGGTGTCTTCTCTCTGAAGCTAACATAATGGTGTCTTCTCTCTGAAGTTAACATAATGGTGTCTTCTCTCTGAAGCTAACATAATGGTGTCTTCTCTCTGAAGCTAACATAATGGTGTCTTCTCTCTGAAGCTAACATAATGGTGTCTTCTCTCTGAAGCTAACATAATGGTGTCTTCTCTCTGAAGCTAACATAATGGTGTCTTCTCTCTGAAGCTAACATAATGGTGTCTTCTCTCTGAAGCTAACATAATGGTGTCTTCTCTCTGAAGCTAACATAATGGTGTCTTCTCTCTGAAGCTAACATAATGGTGTCTTCTCTCTGAAGCTAACATAATGTTGTCATAATGTTGTCTTCTCTCTGAAGTTAACATAACGTTGTCTTCTCTGAAGTTAACATATTGTGGTCTTGTCTCCTACCCATCCAGGTGATGAAGCTGCAGTATGAGAACAGAGTTCTGATGTCCAACGTTCAGCGCTGTGACCTGGCCCAACACCTGGGCCTCCGCACCGGCTCCCCACGGGACAGCGATGCAGACAGCGACACCGGCCGCCGAGACGCCGCAGAAGAGGAAGAAACTGGGAGGCTCCTCCTTCTACACCCCAAGAGGGAGGGGCCTGTTGGCGGCGAGAGCGACTCGGAGGACCTGTTTGAGAAGACCACCACGACCTCTGGTTTTGGAAGTCACAAGCCCTCAGACGAGATCAGCGGGCTCAGCACCACGGAACTAGCCAACCTCAGACGAGAAGACCGTGAGACGTTCATGAACGTCAAACGAGAAGCAGAGCGTCTTGGGAAGACCGTAGACCGCCTCATTACCGACACGGACAGTCTGATCTACGAGGGAAAGATTATAGTAACAGGAGGGGACAGTCTCTGCATAGAGGGGTTCAGAGGACACAGGGGGGAGGGAAGCGGAGAGGACAGGGGCAACACCACCACACTCCCCGAGTCCCTACAAGACTCCCAGGTCCTGGACACTATCAACACCCGAATGAAGGCCTTCAGGACAGAGCTCCATATCTTCATGGAGAAGGTGGATCACCTGGGAGACGGGCTAAGGGAGAGGGTAGGGGACCGGGATAGTGGGGATGACCTGTCGCCCATGCCCAACCTTACAGAGTCTAGCAGCTTCCTGTCAGGGGTCACCTCCATGTCCCGGGATTCGCCCATCAGCACCCTGGGACGCGACCTGGTCACAGATTTCCAGGTAAGGAAGACAGGATGGGACACTCCTGTGACCTCTGACCTCTATCTGTCTCTATCCAGGGGTCGACCGAAACGGCACCCTATTCCCTATCTAGTGCACTACTGTTGACAGGCCCTATATAGAGCCCTATGGAAGCTGGTTAAAGTCCCTATATAGAGCCCTATGGAACCTGGTCAACAGTCCCTATTTAGAGCACTATGGAAGCTGGCTAACAGTCCCTATTTAGAGCCCTATGGAAGCTGGTCAACAGTCCCTATATAGAGCCCTATGGAAGCTGGTTAACAGTCCCTATATAGAGCTCTATGGAAGCTGGTCAACAGTCCCTATATAGAGCCCTATGGATGCTGGTTAACAGTCCCTATATAGAGCCCTATGGAAGCTGGTTAACAGTCCCTATATAGAGCCCTATGGAAGCTGGCTAACAGTCCCTATTTAGAGCCCTATGGAAGCTGGTCAACAGTCCCTATATAGAGCCCTATGGAAGCTGGTTAACAGTCCCTATATAGAGCCCTATGGAAGCTGGTCAACAGTCCCTATATAGAGCCCTATGGAAGCTGGTCAACAGTCCCTATATAGAGCCCTATGGAAGCTGGTCAACAGTCCCTATATAGAGCCCTATGGAAGCTGGTTAACAGTCCCTATATAGAGCCCTATGGAAGCTGGCTAACAGTCCCTATATAGAGCCCTATGGAAGCTGGTCAACAGTCCCTATATAGAGCCCTATGGAAGCTGGTCAACAGTCCCTATATAGAGCCCTATGGAAGCTGGTCAACAGTCCCTATATAGAGCCCTATGGAAGCTGGCTAACAGTCCCTATATAGAGCCCTATGGAAGCTGGTCAACAGTCCCTATATAGAGCCCTATGGAAGCTGGTCAACAGTCCCTATATAGAGCCCTATGGAAGCTGGCTAACAGTCCCTATATAGAGCCCTATGGAAGCTGGTCAACAGTCCCTATATAGAGCCCTATGGAAGCTGGTTAACAGTCCCTATATAGAGCCATATGGAAGCTGGTCAACAGTCCCTATATAGAGCCCTATGGAAGCTGGTAAACAGTCCCTATATAGAGCCCTATGGAAGCTGGTTAACAGTTCCTATATAGAGCCCTATGGAAGCTGGTCAACAGTCCCTATATAGAGCCCTATGGAAGCTGGTCAACAGTCCCTATATAGAGCCCTATGGAAGCTGGCTAACAGTCCCTATATAGAGCCCTATGGAAGCTGGTCAACAGTCCCTATATAGAGCCCTATGGAAGCTGGTCAACAGTCCCTATATAGAGCCCTATGGAAGCTGGTCAACAGTCCATATATAGAGCCCTATGGAAGCTGGTCAACAGTCCCTATATAGAGCCCTATGGAAGCTGGTCAACAGTCCCTATATAGAGCCCTATGGAACCTGGTTAACAGTCCCTATATAATATAGAGCCCTATGGAAGCTGGTCAACAGTCCCTATATAGAGCCCTAAGGAAGCTGGTTAACAGTCCCTATATAGAGCTCTATGGAAGCTGGTCAACAGTCCCTATATAGAGCCCTATGGATGCTGGTTAACAGTCCCTATATAGAGCCCTATGGAAGCTGGTTAACAGTCCCTATATAGAGCCCTATGGAAGCTGGCTAACAGTCCCTATTTAGAGCCCTATGGAAGCTGGTCAACAGTCCCTATATAGAGCCCTATGGAAGCTGGTTAACAGTCCCTATATAGAGCCCTATGGAAGCTGGTCAACAGTCCCTATATAGAGCCCTATGGAAGCTGGTCAACAGTCCCTATATAGAGCCCTATGGAAGCTGGTCAACAGTCCCTATATAGAGCCCTATGGAAGCTGGTTAACAGTCCCTATATAGAGCCCTATGGAAGCTGGCTAACAGTCCCTATATAGAGCCCTATGGAAGCTGGTCAACAGTCCCTATATAGAGCCCTATGGAAGCTGGTCAACAGTCCCTATATAGAGCCCTATGGAAGCTGGTCAACAGTCCCTATATAGAGCCCTATGGAAGCTGGCTAACAGTCCCTATATAGAGAGCCCTATGGAAGCTGGTCAACAGTCCCTATATAGAGCCCTATGGAAGCTGGTCAACAGTCCCTATATAGAGCCCTATGGAAGCTGGCTAACAGTCCCTATATAGAGCCCTATGGAAGCTGGTCAACAGTCCCTATATAGAGCCCTATGGAAGCTGGTTAACAGTCCCTATATAGAGCCCTATGGAAGCTGGTCAACAGTCCCTATATAGAGCCCTATGGAAGCTGGTAAACAGTCCCTATATAGAGCCCTATGGAAGCTGGTTAACAGTTCCTATATAGAGCCCTATGGAAGCTGGTCAACAGTCCCTATATAGAGCCCTATGGAAGCTGGTCAACAGTCCCTATATAGAGCCCTATGGAAGCTGGCTAACAGTCCCTATATAGAGCCCTATGGAAGCTGGTCAACAGTCCCTATATAGAGCCCTATGGAAGCTGGTCAACAGTCCCTATATAGAGCCCTATGGAAGCTGGTCAACAGTCCATATATAGAGCCCTATGGAAGCTGGTCAACAGTCCCTATATAGAGCCCTATGGAAGCTGGTCAACAGTCCCTATATAGAGCCCTATGGAACCTGGTTAACAGTCCCTATATAATATAGAGCCCTATGGAAGCTGGTCAACAGTCCCTATATAGAGCCCTAAGGAAGCTGGTCAACAGTCCCTATATAGAGCCCTATGGAAGCTGGTTAACAGTCCCTATATAGAGCCCTATGGAACCTGGTTAACAGTCCCTATATAATATAGAGCCCTATGGAAGCTGGTCAACAGTCCCTATATAGAGCCCTATGGAAGCTGGTCAACAGTCCCTATATAGAGCCCTATGGAACCTGGTCAATAGTCCCTATATAGAGCCCTATGGAAGCTGGTCAACAGTCCCTATATAGAGCCCTATGGAAGCTGGTTAACAGTCCCTATATAGAGCCCTATGGAAGCTGGCTAACAGTCCCTATATAGAGCCCTATGGAAGCTGGCTAACAGTCCCTATATAGAGCCCTATGGAAGCTGGTTAACAGTCCCTATATAGAGCCCTATGGAAGCTGGTTAACAGTCCCTATATAGAGCCCTATGGAAGCTGGTTAACAGTCCCTATATAGAGCCCTATGGAAGCTGGCTAACAGTCCCTATATAGAGCCCTATGGAAGCTGGTTAACAGTCCCTATATAGAGCCCTATGGAAGCTGGTTAACAGTCCCTATATAGAGCCCTATGGAAGCTGGTTAACAGTCCCTATATAGAGCCCTATGGAAGCTGGTTAACAGTCCCTATATAGAGCCCTATGGAAGCTGGTTAACAGTCCCTATATAGAGCCCTATGGAAGCTGGTTAACAGTCCCTATATAGAGCCCTATGGAAGCTGGCTAACAGTCCCTATATAGAGCCCTATGGAAGCTGGTTAACAGTCCCTATATAGAGCCCTATGGAAGCTGGTTAACAGTCCCTATATAGAGCCCTATGGAAGCTGGCTAACAGTCCCTATATAGAGCCCTATGGAAGCTGGCTAACAGTCCCTATATAGAGCCCTATGGAAGCTGGTCAACAGTCCCTATATAGAGCCCTATGGAAGCTGGTCAACAGTCCCTATATAGAGCCCTATGGAAGCTGGTCAACAGTCTCTATATAGAGCCCTATGGAAGCTGGTTAACAGTCCCTATATAATATAGAGCCCTATGGAAGCTGGTCAACAGTCTCTATATAGAGCCCTATGGAAGCTGGTCAACAGTCTCTATATAGAGCCCTATGGAAGCTGGTTAACAGTCCCTATATAATATTGAGCCCTATGGAAGCTGGTCAACAGTCTCTATATAGAGCCCTATGGAAGCTGGTCAACAGTCCCTATATAGAGCCCTATGGAAGCTGGTCAACAGTCCCTATATAGAGCCCTATGGAAGCTGGTCAACAGTCCCTATATAGAGCTCTATGGAAGCTGGTCAACAGTCCCTATATAGAGCCCTATGGAAGCTGGTCAACAGTCCCTATATAGAGCCCTATGGAAGCTGGCTAACAGTCCCTATATAGAGCCCTATGGAAGCTGGCTAACAGTCCCTATATAGAGCCCTATGGAAGCTGGTCAACAGTCCCTATATAGAGCCCTATGGAAGCTGGTCAACAGTCCCTATATAGAGCCCTATGGAAGTTGGTCAACAGTCCCTATATAGAGCCCTATGGAAGCTGGTCAACAGTAGTGCACTATGATAGGAATAAGGTGCCATTTGGGTTGTAACCCAGCCCCCACACATGTCTGTACTGTATGTAATGTTGTCTCCCCGCTACTCCTGGACATCAACCCCCCGGCTGCTTCCTTATTGGCTCAAGTATCAATAAGTATCAATAAGACGAATAATAAAGTCAGTTCGATGTTATTATGGAAAACATTACGGTAAGATGGAGCGGTTGAGATGTATTAATGACCGGGACATTTAAATTTAAAAAAAGGGGGTTATTTTGCAAAGCGTGAATAACTATTAAACATTAAAACATGCTCACCGGATTCCTTCTGGGGCATTATGACACCGGATAATTAAAAGAGCAATACAAAGACAGATTGACGTAATGACTATGTCTTGTCAAAGAGCACAACGTGACTTTATTATACTGAGGAATATGGTTCATATGCAAAGCCATGTTCAGCCAAGGAGACAGATAGATAGAGTCCAGGGTCATGTTTAACCAAGGAGACAGATAGACAGTCCAGGATAATGTTTAACCAAGGAGACAGATAGGCAGTCCAGGATAATGTTTAACCAAGGAGACAGATAGACAGTCCAGGATCATGTTTAACCAAGGAGACAGATAGGCAGTCCAGGATAATGTTTAACCAAGGAGCCAGATAGACAGTCCAGGATCATGTTCAGCATAGGAGCCAGATAGATAGAGTCCAGGGTCATGTTTAACCAAGGAGCCAGATAGATAGAGTCCAGGGTCATGTTCAGCCAAGGAGCCAGATAGACAGTCCAGGATCATGTTCAGCATAGGAGCCAGATAGATAGAGTCCAGGATCATGTCTAACCAAGGAGACAGATAGACAGTCCAGGATCATGTTTAACCAAGGAGACAGATAGACAGTCCAGGATCATGTTTAACCAAGGAGACAGATAGACAGTCCAGGATCATGTTTAACCAAGGAGCCAGATAGACAGTCCAGGGTCATGTTTAACCAAGGAGCCAGATAGACAGTCCAGGATCATGTTTAACCAAGGAGCCAGATAGACAGTCCAGGATCATGTTCAGCCAAGGAGCCAGATAGACAGTCCCGGGTCATGTTCAGCCAAGGAGCCAGATAGACAGTCCAGGGTCATGTTCAGCCAAGGAGCCAGATAGACAGTCCAGGATCATGTTCAGCCAAGGAGCCAGATAGACAGTCCAGGATCATGTTCAGCCAAGGAGCCAGATAGATAGAGTCCAGGGTCATGTTTACCAAGGAGCCAGATAGATAGAGTCCAGGGTCATGTTCAGCCAAGGAGCCAGATAGACAGTCCAGGATCATGTTCAGCATAGGAGCCAGATAGATAGAGTCCAGGATCATGTTTAACCAAGGAGCCAGATAGACAGTCCAGGATCATGTTTAACCAAGGAGACAGATAGGCAGTCCAGGATCATGTTCAGCATAGGAGCCAGATAGATAGAGTCCAGGATCATGTTTAACCAAGGAGCCAGATAGACAGTCCAGGATCATGTTTAACCAAGGAGCCAGATAGACAGTCCAGGATCATGTTTAACCAAGGAGACAGATAGGCAGTCCAGGATCATGTTTAACCAAGGAGACAGATAGACAGTCCAGGGTCATGTTTAACCAAGGAGCCAGATATACAGTCCAGGATCATGTTCAGCATAGGAGCCAGATAGATAGAGTCCAGGATCATGTTTAACCAAGGAGACAGATAGACAGTCCAGGATCATGTTTAACCAAGGAGCCAGATAGACAGTCCAGGATCATGTTTAACCAAGGAGACAGATAGACAGTCCAGGGTCATGTTTAACCAAGGAGCCAGATAGACAGTCCAGGATCATGTTCAGCATAGGAGCCAGATAGATAGAGTCCAGGATCATGTTTAACCAAGGAGACAGATAGACAGTCCAGGATCATGTTTAACCAAGGAGGCAGATAGACAGTCCAGGATCATGTTTAACCAAGGAGACAGATAGGCAGTCCAGGATCATGTTCAGCATAGGAGCCAGATAGATAGAGTCCAGGATCATGTTTAACCAAGGAGCCAGATAGACAGTCCAGGATCATGTTTAACGAAGGAGACATATAGACAGTCCAGGATCATGTTTAACCAAGGAGACAGATAGGCAGTCCAGGATCATGTTCAGCATAGGAGCCAGATAGATAGAGTCCAGGATCATGTTTAACCAAGGAGCCAGATAGACAGTCCAGGGTCATGTTTAACCAAGGAGCCAGATAGACAGTCCAGGATCATGTTCAGCCAAGGAGCCAGATATACAGTCCAGGATCATGTTTAACCAAGGAGCCAGATAGACAGTCCAGGGTCCTGTTCAGCCAAGGAGCCAGATAGATAGAGTCCAGGGTCATGTTTAACCAAGGAGCCAGATAGATAGAGTCCAGGGTCATGTTCAGCCAAGGAGCCAGATAGACAGTCCAGGGTCATGTTTAACCAAGGAGCCAGATAGACAGTCCAGGATCATGTTTAACCAAGGATCCAGATAGACAGTCCAGGATCATGTTTAACCAAGGAGCCAGATAGACAGTCCAGGATCATGTTCAGCATATGAGTCAGATAGACAATCCAGGATCATGTTTAACCAAGGAGACAGATAGGCAGTCCAGGATCATGTTTAACCAAGGAGCCAGATAGACAGTCCAGGATCATGTTTAACCAAGGAGACAGATAGGCAGTCCAGGATCATGTTTAACCAAGGAGCCAGATAGACAGTCCAGAATCATGTTTAACCAAGGAGCCAGATAGACAGTCCAGGATCATGTTCAGCCAAGGAGTCAGATAGACAGCCAGGGTCATGTTTAACCAAGGAGCCAGATAGATAGAGTCCAGGGTCATGTTTAACCAAGGAGCCAGATAGATAGAGTCCAGGGTCATGTTCAGCCAAGGAGCCAGATAGACAGTCCAGGGTCATGTTTAACCAAGGAGCCAGATAGACAGTCCATGATCATGTTGCTAGAGTGCCACAGACGGGATAATTACAAAACCCCAAGGGGAGTCTGTGTGAATGGTAGAGTCCATTACTACTGGATGTAAACACCAAGGGGAGTCTGTGTGAATGGTAGAGTCCATTACTACTGGATGTAAACACCAAGGGGAGTCTGTGTGATTGGTAGAGTCCATTACTACTGGATGTAAACAGTATTAAACGCCAAGGGGAGTCTGTGTGAATGGTAGAGTCCATTACTACTGGATGTAAACGCCAAGGGGAGTCTGTGTGAATGGTAGAGTTCATTACTACTGGATGTAAACGCCAAGGGGAGTCTGTGTGAATGGTAGAGTCCATTACTACTGGATGTAAACGCCAAGGGGAGTCTGTGTGAATGGTCCATTGCTTCTTGATTATTTTGTTTTTTATTTTACCTTTATTTAACTTGGTAAGTCAGTTAAGACCAAATTCTTATTTTCAATGACAGCCTAGGAATAGTGGGGTTAACTGCCTTGTTCAGGGGCAGAATTACAGATGTTTACCTTGTCAGCTCGGGGATTCAATCTAGCAACCTTTCAGTTACTGGCCCAACGCTCTAACCACTAGGCTACCTGCCGCCACACTCAGAATGAAACAGTATAAAACCCCAAGGGGAGTTGTGTAAATGGTAGAGTCCGTTGCTCCTGGATTTGAACTCATCCAAGTGAGCAGTCATTAGTAGAGCCATTCCCTCCCTGCCTCTTAATGTGATGCTAACACAGCGTAGCGTAGCATATACAAAGAACCATTCCCTCCCTGCCTCTTAATGTGATGCTAACACAGCGTAGCGTAGCATATACAAAGAACCATTCCCTCCCTGCCTCTTAATGTGATGCTAACACAGCGTAGCGTAGCATATACAAAGAACCATTCCCTCCCTCCCTGCCTCTTAATGTGATGCTAACACAGCGTAGCGTAGCATATACAAAGAACCATTCCCTCCCTCCCTGCCTCTTAATGTGATGCTAACACAGCGTAGCGTAGCATATACAAAGAACCATTCCCTCCCTGCCTCTTAATGTGATGCTAACACAGCGTAGCGTAGCATATACAAAGAACCATTCCCTCCCTCCCTGCCTCTTAATGTGATGCTAACACAGCGTAGCGTAGCATATACAAAGAACCATTCCCTCCCTCCCTGCCTCTTAATGTGATGCTAACACAGCGTAGCGTAGCATATACAAAGAACCATTCCCTCCCTCCCTGCCTCTTAATGTGATGCTAACACAGCGTAGCATAGCATATACAAAGAACCATTCCCTCCCTGCCTCTTAATGTGATGCTAACACAGCGTAGCGTAGCATATACAAAGAACCATTCCCTCCCTGTCTCTTAATGTGATGCTAACACAGCGTAGCGTAGCATATACAAAGAACCATTCCCTCCCTCCCTGCCTCTTAATGTGATGCTAGCACAGCGTAGCGTAGCATATACAAAGAACCATTCCCTCCCTCCCTGCCTCTTAATGTGATGCTAGCACAGCGTAGCGTAGCAAACACAAAGAACCATTCAATTCAGCTAGCAATGGCACCCTAGTCCCTATGTAGTGCACTACTTTTGACCAGGGCCCATAGGGTAACATTTGGGACACAACCCAGGTCTGGACAGCTTTATTAAAGGACTGGTCCACTCAGAACTTAACCCCAGGTCTGGACAGTTTAGTAAGGGACTGGACCACTCAGAACTTAACCCCAGGTCTGGACAGTTTAGTAAGGGACTGGACCACTCAGAACTTAACCCCAGGTCTGGAAAGTTTAGTAAGGGACTGGACCACTCAGAACTTAACCCCAGGTCTGGACAGTTTAGTAAGGAACTGGACCACTCAGAACTTAACCCCAGGTCTGGACAGTTTAGTAAGGGACTGGACCACTCAGAACTTAACCCCAGGTCTGGACAGTTTAGTAAGGGACTGGACCACTCAGAACTTAAGTCAAGTTTTATTTAGAGTCTGTTTAACACTGGTCTCAAATTCAACACATGAGGCAAAAACAAACAAACAACGTCTATGGACCTCAATGTTCAGACGCAACACAATAACAGTTTACTATTGTTTACTACAGTCTGTTTACGACAGTATGACTCATGTGGTCTGTTTACTGCAGTATGACTCATGTGGTCTGTTTACTACAGTATGACTACAGTATGACTCATGTGGTCTGTTTACTACAGTATGACTCATGTGGTCTGTTTACGACAGTATGACTCATGTGGTCTGTTGACTACAGTATGACTCATGTGGTCTGTTGACTACAGTATGACTCATGTGGTCTGTTGCCTGCAGTATGACTCATGTGGTCTGTTGACTACAGTATGACTCATGTGGTCTGTTTACGACAGTATGACTCATGTGGTCTGTTTACTGCAGTATGACTCATGTGGTCTGTTGACTACAGTATGACTCATGTGGTCTGTTGCCTGCAGTATGACTCATGTGGTCTGTTGCCTGCAGTATGACTCATGTGGTCTGTTGACTACAGTATGACTCATGTGGTCTGTTTACTACAGTATGATGTAAATGTATGACTCATGTGGTCTGTTTATGACAGTATGACTCATGTGGTCTGTTTACTGCAGTATGACTCATGTGGTCTGTTGACTACAGTATGACTCATGTGGTCTGTTTACTGCAGTATGACTCATGTGGTCTGTTGACTACAGTATGACTCATGTGGTCTGTTGGCTGCAGTATGACTCATGTGGTCTGTTTACTACAGTATGACTCATGTGGTCTGTTTACTGCAGTATGACTCATGTGGTATGACTCCCCCCCCCCTCTACTCTGACTATAGGACTCATGGTTAATATGGTCCCCCCCCCCTCTACTCTGACTATAGGGCTCATGGTTAACATGGTCTACTCCCCCCTCTTACTCTGACTATAGGACTCATGGTTAATATGGTCCCCCCCCTCTACTCTGACTATAGGACTCATGGTTAATATGGTCCCCCCCTCTACTCTGACTATAGGACTCATGGTTAATATGGTCCCCCCTCTACTCTGACTATAGGACCCCTTGTCTGGGTCTGTTATATACTCTAACTCAACTAACATCTACAACAAACGACTTCAATAAACAGCTGTATATATATATATATATATCAATCCAACACTCATGGTTAACATGGTCTGCTCCCCCCCCCCTCTACTCTGACTATATATATATATCAATCCAACACTCTGTCAAGCACGAAAGCGGTGGTCTGTCCACATTTCTGAAGGAAAGGAATAAAGTTTTAAAATCAAGTTGAATGATAAATCTTGAATGAAAGTTTAAAAACCTGTTGAATGTTAATGTTAAGTGTATAAAACCTATCTTCATGAGAGGACCATGAACAATAGCTACTAATGCCTTTATGCTGTTAGAACGCTCAGATTTGATGCTTTTTTGTTGTTGTTGTTATTGGTATTTTTTAAATATATTTTAAGATATTTTTTTATATATATTTTTATATATTTTTTAAAAATATATTTTATTTATTTCACCTTTATTTAACCAGGTAGTCTAGTTGAGAACAAGTTCTCATTTGCAACTGCGACCTGGCCAAGATAAAGCATAGCAGTGGGAACAGACAACACAGAGTTACACATGGAGTAAACAATTAACAAGTCAATAACATAGTAGGAATATATATATATATATATATATATATATATATATATACATTGTGTGCAGAAGGCATGAGGAGGTAAGGCAATAAGTAGGCCATAGGAGTGAATAATTACAATTTTGCAGATTAACACTGGAGTGATAAATGATCAGATGGTCATGTACAGGTAGAGATACTGTTGTGCAAAAGAGTAGAAAAGTAAATAAATAAAAACAGTATGGGGATGAGGTAGGTAAAATTGGGTGGGCTATTTACCAATAGACTATGTACAGCTGCAGCGATCGGTTAGCTGCTCAGATAGCAGATGTTTGAAGTTGGTGAGGGAGATAAAAGTTATCCATGATTTGAATGCACTTTTTTCACTAATATGCATTGCTATAGTAAGTAGTATGACAAGGTAATACATGGTAGATGTCATGTTGAAATCTCATACAGTGCCTTGCGAAAGTATTCGGCCCCCTTGAACTTTGCGACCTTTTGCCACATTTCAGGCTTCAAACATAATAATAATATAATAATATATGCCATTTAGCAGACGCTTTTATCCAAAGCGACTTACAGTCATGTGTGCATACATTCTACGTATGGGTGGTCCCGGGGATCGAACCCACTACCCTGGCGTTACAAGCGCCATGCTCTACCAACTGAGCTACAGAAGGATATAAAACTGTATTTTTTTGTGCAGAATTACATTTACATTTACATTTAAGTCATTTAGCAGACGCTCTTATCCAGAGCGACTTACAAATTGGTGCATTCACCTTATGACATCCAGTGGAACAGTCACTTTACAATAGTGCATCTAAATCTTAAAGGGGGGGGGGGGGGGGTGAGAGGGAACACCCATCCTATCCTAGGTATTCCCTAAAGAGGTGGGGTTTCAGGTGTATCCGGAAGGTGGTGATTGACTCCGCTGTCCTGGCGTCGTGAGGGAGTTTGTTCCACCATTGGGGGGGCCAGAGCAGCGAACAGTTTTGACTGGGCTGAGCAGGAGCTGTACTTCCTCAGTGGTTGGGAGGCGAGCAGGCCAGAGGTGGATGAACGCAGTGCCCTTGTTTGGGTGTGGGGCCTGATCAGAGCCTGGAGGTACTGAGGTGCCGTTCCCCTCACAGCTCCGTAGGCAAGCAACAAGTGGGACACAATCATGAAGTGGAACGACATTTATTGGATATTTCAAACTTTTTTAACAAATCAAAAACTGAAAAATTGGGCGTGCAAAATTATTCAACCCCCTTAAGTTAATACTTTGTAGTGCCACCTTTTGCTGCGATTACAGCTGTAAGTCGCTTGGGGTATATCTCTATCAGTTTTGCACATCGAGAGACTGACATTTTTTCCCATTCCTCCTTGCAAAACAGCTCGAGCTCAGTGAGGTTGGATGGAGAGCATTTGTGAACAGCAGTTTTCAGTTCAGAATACTTTCGCAAGGCACTGTATGCTATGAATAACCCATTGATGATAACTGGGGGAATAGGGCTTGGATTTCTTTGTTGCTCATAATCAACATTACATTTGACATGCTAGAAGATTTCAGTTGTCTTATTTACTGTGATCAGTGCATTCGGGAAAGTATTCAGACCCCTTGACTTTTTCCACATCTTGTTACCTTACAACCTTATTCTAAAATGTATTAAATAGTTTTTTCCCCCCACATCAATCTACATACAATACCCCATAATGACATCACAATATCCCATAATGACATCACAATACCCCATAATGACATCACAATGGGGTATTGTGATGTCATCATAGGGTATTGTGATGTCATCATGGGCTATTGTGTGTAGATTGATGAGGAATATGTTTTATATAATTCATTTTCCATTTTAGAATAAGGCTGTAAGGTACCAAAATGTGGAAAAAGTCAAGGGGTCTGAATACTTTCCGAATGCAGTGTAGCTAGTGGTCAGGAACATCCTTCACTGCTGTCGTTCATTGTTTACTCTCTCCTGTGAACGTGCCTGTGCTGTGCTGTTCCCCCACAAATTAACAGACAGTCCAATCAGCGTTAAATATGCGTTAAGGCGGGACTCCCGAGCCTCCAATGGTTGTGGAGATGTCACCCGATATCCCAGAGTCACCTGACGCCAACTGAATAGAAGCAAGAAAAAGACGTGATTTGTCCTAACAGAAGTCGATTCATAAGCAAATGACCTTGATATGTCTTAACATAACAATAGGGGACTTAAACTTATTTTAAGAATTAAAGCATTTCACATGTGTAGAGTTAAGATCTAAGCTTCGTTATCTTTTCTTACTGCTTCTAACTGCATGGGCTGCTGCCATGCGTTTAGCATGTGGTGAGTTAGCTGAAGCTCACCAGCGGTGGTATCTATTCTGTCTAGCAGCAGTCGGTTTGGACTCATGTTTCCCTCATTGCATGCGCTTCATAACCAGTGTTTTACATTCTTTTTCCCCCCGATCCCTCTTTTTTTCTCCTCCTCTTTGTGTCCCCTCCATCCTTCAGATGTTTCAACCCATCATGTTGTTCATCCTCGTTCTAGTCCTCTTCTCATCTCTCTCGTACGCCGTGGTCTTTAAATTGGTCTTTCTCTTTGCACTTTTCTTCGTTCTCTAACTCTGTTCCATTCGTGTTCTCTAATCCATCTGTTCTGTTGTAGTTTTTAGTTCTCTAATCCGTCTGTTCTGTTGTAGTTCTTAGTTCTCTAATCCATCTGTTCTGTTGTAGTTCTTAGTTCTCTAATCCGTCTGTTCTGTTGTAGTTCTTAGTTCTCTAATCCATCTGTTCTGTTGTAGTTTTTAGTTCTATAATCCGTCTGTTCTGTTGTAGTTCTTAGTTCTCTAATCCATCTGTTCTGTTGTAGTTCTTAGTTCTCTAATCTGTCTGTTCTGTTGTAGTTCTCTAATCCGTCTGTTCTGTTGTAGTTCTCTAATCCGTCTGTTCTGTTGTAGTTCTTAGTTCTCTAATCCGTCTGTTCTGTTGTAGTTCTTAGTTCTCTAATCCGTCTGTTCTGTTGTAGTTCTTAGTTCTCTAATCCGTCTGTTCTGTTGTAGTTCTTAGTTCTCTAATCCGTCTGTTCTGTTGTAGTTCTCTAATCCGTCTGTTCTGTTGTAGTTCTTAGTTCTCTAATCCGTCTGTTCTGTTGTAGTTCTCTAATCTGTCTGTTCTGTTGTAGTTCTCTAATCCGTCTGTTCTGTTGTAGTTCTCTAATCCGTCTGTTCTGTTGTAGTTCTTAGTTCTCTAATCCGTCTGTTCTGTTGTAGTTCTTAGTTCTCTAATCCGTCTGTTCTGTTGTAGTTCTTAGTTCTCTAATCCGTCTGTTCTGTTGTAGTTCTCTAATCCGTCTGTTCTGTTGTAGTTCTTAGTTCTCTAATCCGTCTGTTCTGTTGTAGTTCTTAGTTCTCTAATCCGTCTGTTCTGTTGTAGTTCTCTAATCTGTCTGTTCTGTTGTAGTTCTTAGTTCTCTAATCCGTCCGTTCTGTTGTAGTTCTCTAATCTGTCTGTTCTGTTGTAGTTCTTAGTTCTCTAATCCGTCTGTTCTGTTGTAGTTCTTAGTTCTCTAATCCGTCTGTTCTGTTGTAGTTCTTAGTTCTCTAATCCGTCTGTTCTGTTGTAGTTCTTAGTTCTCTAATCCGTCTGTTCTGTTGTAGTTCTTAGTTCTCTAATCTGTCTGTTCTGTTGTAGTTCTCTAATCTGTCTGTTCTGTTGTAGTTCTCTAACCCGTCTGTTCTGTTGTAGTTCTCTAATCCGTCCGTTCTGTTGTAGTTCTCTAATCTGTCTGTTCTGTTGTAGTTCTTAGTTCTCTAATCCGTCTGTTCTGTTGTAGTTCTTAGTTCTCTAATCCGTCTGTTCTGTTGTAGTTCTCTAATCCGTCTGTTCTGTTGTAGTTCTTAGTTCTCTAATCCATCTGTTCTGTTGTAGTTTTTAGTATAATTTTTCACCCTTGTCTTTATCTTCTTAATTTTAAATATTTTTGCTTAAAAAAAATCCTCCCGCTGTTTGTTTATTGTCATTCGTCAGTTTGTTCGTTTATCCACCAATCCCTCCCCCCTCCATCCCCTCTGTCCCCACAACCACACACCTTCCCTCACCTGTCACCCCCTGACCCCCACCCCCCAGTCACAGTCCGGTGCGAGGGATGAGCTGGAGTGGCGTCTAGGACAGGAGCGAGCCGTGGAGACCCAGGGCCAGAGCCATGACCAGGGGGGTCTTGCCTCAGGGCCCCGCCCAGAACAGGGGAGCCTTCCTGGGACACGCTAGATACCACAGGGCCCCCCCATGGCTTCTTTAAGACCTGAGGTCAGTGCCTCTTTCATCTCCATACCTTCCCTCCCTTCTCCCTGTAGTAGGACTGGATGAGGACAGACAGAACACACCAGTGTAAAGTTTACACTAAGGTTTACACACCAGTGTAAAGTAAAGATTTAGGCCATTGCACATGTGCGTAGAGTCAAGATATTTCTAAAAGATTTCTTAGCTCAACTGCGTGTCTTTTCAGAGGCATTTAGACATGAGTCAAGTACAGGTGCCAAATTCTGGAATGTTCTTCATGGAACTCGATCAACGCGTTCCTGTGCCGGTTTGAATTTGGCCGAGGGGGGGGGGGGGGGGGATAAGAGCCACATTTTAATAGTGACGGTTAAAGTAGAATTAACAAGGTTCCAGGTCTCAGCGCCGACCCACTTCAACCCTCTTAAGCTAAGTCCATTTTTATCTAACAAAACAAAAGCCACTCAGTCCAACATGGCATCAGGTAACACTGTCACTGTTATCTGATGAGCATGATCTCTCACGTTATCGTTATCTTACGTTATCGACTCCTTCTGTAGCTCAGTTGGTAGAGCATGGCGCTTGTAACGCCAGGGTAGTGGGTTCGATCCCCGGGATCACCCATACGTAGAATGTATGCACACATGACTGTAAGTCGCTTTGGGTAAAAGCGTCTGCTAAATGGCATATATTATTATTATATATTACGATCGTTCTGTTCTAAGGCAGGGTTAAATGTGACTGAGGTCAAGGCGGTGAGTTTATGTCAAATTTACAAGATTGTTTATTTCATTTTTGTGTTGTTTTTATTTTAGTTTACTAAAGTACAGACTCAGCGCTTCTAAATGGTTGATCGTACAATCAAATATATCTTTAAAGCCTTTCTTACATCAACCTATGTCACAAAGTGCTGTACAGAAACCCAGCCTAAAACCCCAAACAGCAAGCAATGCAGCTGTAGAAGCACGGTGGGTAGAAAAACCTCCTTAGAAAGGCCAAAACCTAGGAAGAAACCTAGAGAGGAACCAGGCTATGAGGGGTGGGCGAGTCCTCTTCAGGCTGTGCCGGGTAGAGAGGAACCAGGCTATGAGGGGTGGGCCAGTCCTCTTCTGGCTGTGCCGGGTAGAGAGGAACCAGGCTATGAGGGGTGGGCCAGTCCTCTTCAGGCTGTGCCGGGTAGAGAGGAACCAGGCTATGAGGGGTGGGCCAGTCCTCTTCTGGCTGTGCCGGGTAGAGAGGAACCAGGCTATGAGGGGTGGGCCAGTCCTCTTCTGGCTGTGCCGGGTAGAGAGGAACCAGGCTATGAGGGGTGGGCCAGTCCTCTTCTGGCTGTGCCGGGTAGAGAGGAACCAGGCTATGAGGGGTGGGCCAGTCCTCTTCTGGCTGTGCCGGGTAGAGAGGAACCAGGCTATGAGGGGGGGCAGTCCTCTTCTGGCTGTGCCGGGTAGAGAGGAACCAGGCTATGAGGGGTGGGCCAGTCCTCTTCTGGCTGTGCCGGGTAGAGAGGAACCAGGCTATGAGGGGTGGGCCAGTCCTCTTCTGGCTGTGCCGGGTAGAGAGGAACCAGGCTATGAGGGGGGGGCCAGTCCTCTTCTGGCTGTGCCGGGTAGAGAGGAACCAGGCTATGAGGGGTGGCCAGTCCTCTTCTGGCTGTGCCAGGTAGAGAGGAACCAGGCTATGAGGGGGGGGGCCAGTCCTCTTCTGGCTGTGCCGGGTAGAGAGGAACCAGGCTATGAGGGGTGGCCAGTCCTCTTCTGGCTGTGCCAGAAAGTATAATAGATGGGTTATCCCACTTTGGAGACAAGTTGAAGATTACATTCCCTTTCATGAGCGTCCCACTTTCTAGAGAGCTCTTCTGTGTTCAGACCCATTTAGGTTCTCATAAGCCTTATCCCTGCCCATCTCTTTAAGGATTTGACATGTAAAGGCAAAGGGCTCAGCATGGGCCTTCAGGAAGTAGCCTCTCCTCTCTCAGCCAATCATGGATCCTGACTTTCACCCGACGTACTGTAGCTCTTTCTCCTTGGCTAAACGAGGCTCCTAATTTAACAGTTTTGTATTCCTGTTAACAGATCTCAGACCAGTTTGTAATGAAGGTATATGATAGTTTACATGTTTTAAAAAAAGGCGTTACTTAACGTCAAAAGCCTGAATCTGGGCGCAGTTCGACTGTTGGCGGACATACAGGAAGTTCTAAAAATGTTATGACACATCAAGCATGCTACTTGCATGCCATATTGTCCTTACGTCACATAAAGTACATTGTCTCTAAGTCTGCATAGTGTCACGTAATTATAGCATTGACACAAACACTCTGACCAGGGATGTGGTTTCTCTAATATGGGATTTCAGTTTCCCCTCTAACGTAATCTGTGAAGCGGAGAGAGTGAATGAATGAGAGGACGGGTGTAAAAGCAGCTCTGGTACAGCAGGATTACTGCTCTGTGTGATTTACATTTGACATTGGGCTGACAGAGAGAGAGAGAGAAGGGGAGGAGAAAGGAATGGAGGGAGAAATAGATAGAGGGAGAGGAGAAAGGAATGGAGGGAGAGAGGGAGAGGGCGGAGATGGAGAGAGGGGGGGGGGTCCGGGACAGTTCTACTAATGAGGACAGAACACAGTCCCATTAGAACACAGTCCCATTAGAACACAGTCACATAAGAACACAGTCCCATTAGAGCACAGTCCCATTAGAACACAGAACACAGTCCCATTAGAACACAGTCCCATAAGAACACAGAACACAGTCCCATTAGAACACAGTCCCATTAGAACACAGAACACAGTCCCATTAGAACACAGTCCCATAAGAACACAGAACACAGTCCCATTAGAACACAGAACATAGTCCCATTAGAACACTGTCCCATTAGAACACAGTCCCATAAGAACACATAACACAGTCCCATTAGAACACAGAACACAGTCCCATTAGAACACAGAACACAGTCCCATTAGAGCACAGTCCCATTAGAACACAGAACACAGTCCCATTAGAACACAGTCCCATAAGAACACAGAACACAGTCCCATTAGAACACTGTCCCATTAGAACACAGAACAGTCCCGTTAGAACACAGTCCCATTAGAACACAGAACACAGTCCCATTAGAACACAGTCCCATTAGAACACAGTCCCATAAGAACACATAACACAGTCCCGTTAGAACACAGTCCCATTAGAACACAGAACACAGTCCCATTAGAACACAGTCCCATTAGAACACAGAACAGTCCCGTTAGAACACAGTCCCATTAGAACACAGAACATAGTCCCATTAGAACACTGTCCCATTAGAACACAGAACACAGTCCCGTTAGAACACAGTCCCATTAGAACACAGAACACAGTCCCATTAGAACACAGAACACAGTCCCATTAGAACACAGAACACAGTCCCATTAGAACACAGTCCCATTAGAACACAGTCCCATTAGAACACAGTCCCATAAGAACACATAACACAGTCCCATTAGAACACAGAACATAGTCCCATTAGAACACTGTCCCATTAGAACACAGAACACAGTCCCGTTAGAACACAGTCCCATTAGAACACAGAACACAGTCCCATTAGAACACAGAACACAGTCCCGTTAGAACACAGAACACAGTCCCGTTAGAACACAGCACACAGTCCCGTTAGAACACAGAACACTGTCCCATTAAAACACAGTCCCATTAGAACACCGAACACAGTCCCATTAGAACACAGAAGACAGTCCCATTAGAACACAGTCCCATTAGAACACAGAACACAGTCCCATTAGAACACAGTCCCATTAGAACACAGAACACAGTCCCATTAGAACACAGTCCCATTAGAACACAGAACACAGTCCCATTAGAACACAGTCCCATTAGAACACAGTCCTGTTAGAACACAGTCCCATTAGAACACAGAACACAGTCCCATTAGAACACAGAACACAGTCCCATTAGAACACAGTCCCATTAGAACACAGGACACAGTCCCATTAGAACACAGAACACGGTCCCGTTAGAACACAGTCCCATTAGAACACAGAACACAGTCCCATTAGAACACAGAACACAGCCCTGTTAGAACACAGTCCCATTAGAACACAGTCCTGTTAGAACACAGTCCCATTAGAACACAGAACACTGTCCCATTAGAACACAGAACACAGTCCCATTAGAACACAGAACACAGTCCCATTAGAACACAGAACACAGTCCCTTTAGAACACAGTCCCATTAGAACACAGAACACAGTCCCTTTAGAACACAGTCCCATTAGAACACAGAACACAGTCCTGTTAGAACACAGAACACAGTCCCATTAGAACACAGAACACAGTCCCGTTAAAACACAGTCCCATTAGAACACGGTCCTGTTAGAACACAGTCCCATTAGAACACAGTCCTGTTAGAACACAGTCCCATTAGAACACAGAACACTGTCCCATTAGAACACAGAACACAGTCCCATTAGAACACAGAACACAGTCCCATTAGAACACAGAACACAGTCCCTTTAGAACACAGTCCCATTAGAACACAGAACACAGTCCCTTTAGAACACAGTCCCATTAGAACACAGAACACTGTCCCATTAGAACACAGTCCCACTAGAACACAGAACACAGTCCCATTAGAACACAGTCAGTCTCTTCTGATTCCGGGCAATCTTCTAACCGGGATTTCTGGAAATCCTTGGAATTTGGGAAAAGTTACCAGAATTTTGCAACCCTAGACGTCAGGCATGACGAAGGGCACAACATTTACACATAGGGTCGAACTTGAGGTTCATGCATGTATTTTTGTTTAGCATTGATGTCAAAGGTAAATCTGGAGTTATGCCCACAGATTTCAAGTAAGTATTTGCCCATTGTGTAGTTAGCCTGGGTACCAGTCTGTTTAGCTGACATTTCATTCCTTGTACGCTGTGTCATTGCCAAACGTTGGTGCCCAGGCTATTATGGAGGTGTGTTCGACCTGTTCTGAGGGTTACTGTGTTGAGGGGTACAGCTCTGAGGGTTACTGTGTTGAGGGGTACAGCTCTGAGGGGTACAGCTCTGAGGGTAACTGTGTTGAGGGGTACAGCTCTGAGGGTTACTGTGTTGAGGGGTACAGCTCTGAGGGTTACTGTGTTGAGGGGTACAGCTCTGAGGGGTACAGCTCTGAGGGGTACAGCTCTGAGGGGTACAGCTCTGAGGGGTACAGCTCTGAGGGGTACAGCTCTGAGGGGTACAGCTCTGAGGGGTACAGCCCTGAGGGTTACTGTGTTGAGGGGTACAGCTCTGAGGGTAACTGTGTTGAGGGGTACAGCTCTGAGGGGTACAGCTCTGAGGGTAACTGTGTTGAGGGGTACAGCTCTGAGGGGTACAGCTCTGAGGGGTACAGCTCTGAGGGGTACAGCTCTGAGGGGTACAGCTCTGAGGTAACTGTGTTGAGGGGTACAGCCCTGAGGGTTACTGTGTTGAGGGGTACAGCTCTGAGGGTAACTGTGTTGAGGGGTACAGCTCTGAGGGTTACTGTGTTGAGGGGTACAGCTCTGAGGGGTACAGCTCTGAGGGTAACTGTGTTGAGGGGTACAGCTCTGAGGGTTACTGTGTTGAGGGGTAGAGCTCTGAGGGGTACAGCTCTGAGGGGTACAGCTCTGAGGGTTACTGTGTTGAGGGGTACAGCTCTGAGGGTAACTGTGTTGAGGGGTACAGCTCTGAGGGTTACAGCTCTGAGGGTAACTGTGTTGAGGGGTACAGCCCTGAGGGTTACTGTGTTGAGGGGTACAGCTCTGAGGGCAACTGTGTTGAGGGGTACAGCTCTGAGGGTTACTGTGTTGAGGGGTACAGCCCTGAGGGTTACTGTGTTGAGGGGTACAGCTCTGAGGGTAACTGTGTTGAGGGGTACAGCTCTGAGGGTTACTGTGTTGAGGGGTACAGCTCTGAGGGTAACTGTGTTGAGGGGTACAGCTCTGAGGGTAACTGTGTTGAGGGGTACAGCTCTGAGGGTAACTGTGTTGAGGGGTACAGCTCTGAGGGTAACTGTGTTGAGGGTTACAGCTCTGAGGGTAACTGTGTTGAGGGGTACAGCTCTGAAGGGTACAGCTCTGAGGGTAACTGTGTTGAGGGGTACAGCTCTGAGGGTTACTGTGTTGAGGGGTACAGCTCTGAGGGGTACAGCTCTGAGGGTTACTGTGTTGAGGGGTACAGCTCTGAGGGTAACTGTGTTGAGGGGGTAACTGTGTTGAGGGGTACAGCTCTGAGGGGGTAACTGTGTTGAGGGGTACAGCTCTGAGGGTAACTGTGTTGAGGGGTACAGCTCTGAGGGTAACTGTGTTGAGGGGTACAGCTCTGAGGGTTACTGTGTTGAGGGGTACAGCTCTGAGGGTAACTGTTGAGGGGTACAGCTCTGAGGGGTACAGCTCTGAGGGTTACTGTATTGGGGGGTACAGCTCTGAGGGGTACAGCTCTGAGGGTAACTGTGTTGAGGGGTACAGCTCTGAGGGGTACAGCTCTGAGGGTAACTGTGTTGAGGGGTACAGCTCTGAGGGTAACTGTGTTGAGGGGTACAGCTCTGAGGGTAACTGTGTTGAGGGGTACAGCTCTGAGGGTAACTGTGTTGAGGGGTACAGCTCTGAGGGTAACTGTGTTGAGGGGTACAGCTCTGAGGGTAACTGTGTTGAGGGGTACAGCTCTGAGGGTAACTGTGTTGAGGGGTACAGCTCTGAGGGTAACTGTGTTGAGGGGTACAGCTCTGAGGGTAACTGTGTTGAGGGGTACAGCTCTGAGGGTAACTGTGTTGAGGGGTACAGCTCTGAGGGTAACTGTGTTGAGGGGTACAGCTCTGAGGGTAACTGTGTGGAGGGGTACAGCTCTGAGGGTTACTGTGTTGAGGGGTACAGCCCTGAGGGTTACTGTGTTGAGGGGTACAGCTCTGAGGGTAACTGTGTTGAGGGGTACAGCTCTGAGGGTTACTGTGTTGAGGGGTACAGCTCTGAGGGGTACAGCTCTGAGGGTTACTGTGTTGAGGGGTACAGCTCTGAGGGTAACTGTGTTGAGGGGTACAGCTCTGAGGGTAACTGTGTTGAGGGGTACAATTCTGAGGGTTACTGTGTTGAGGGGTACAGCTCTGAGGGGTACAGCTCTGAGGGGTACAGCTCTGAGGGTTACTGTGTTGAGGGGTACAGCTCTGAGGGTAACTGTGTTGAGGGGTACAGCTCTGAGGGTAACTGTGTTGAGGGGTACAGCTCTGAGGCGTACAGCTCTGAGGGTTACTGTGTTGAGGGGTACAGCTCTGAGGGTAACTGTGTTGAGGGGTACAGCTCTGAGGTGTACAGCTCTGAGGGTTACTGTGTTGAGGGGTACAGCCCTGAGGGTTACTGTGTTGAGGGGTACAGCTCTGAGGGTAACTGTGTTGAGGGGTACAGCTCTGAGGGTTACTGTGTTGAGGGGTACAGCTCTGAGGGGTACAGCTCTGAGGGTTACTGTGTTAAGGGGTACAGCTCTGAGGGTTACTGTGTTGAGGGGTACAGCTCTGAGGGTAACTGTGTTGAGGGGTACAGCTCTGAGGGTAACTGTGTTGAGGGGTACAACTCTGAGGGTTACTGTGTTGAGGGTTACTGTGTTGAGGGTTACTGTGTTGAGGGGTACAGCTCTGAGGGGTACAGCTCTGAGGGGTACAGCTCTGAGGGTAACTGTGTTGAGGGGTACAGCTCTGAGGTGTACAGCTCTGAGGGTTACTTTGTTGAGGGGTACAGCTCTGAGGGTTACTTTGTTGAGGGGTACAGCTCTGAGGGTAACTGTGTTGAGGGGTACAGCTCTGAGGGTAACTGTGTTGAGGGGTACAGCTCTGAGGGGTACAGCTCTGAGGGGTACAGCTCTGAGGGTAAAGTACTGGTACAACTTGACTCATAGTAACAGGTAAAGTACTGGTACAACTTGACTCATAGTCATTACCAGGTAAAGTACTGGTACAACTTGACTCATAGTAACAGGTAAAGTACTGGTACAATTTGACTCATAATCATTACCAGGTAAAGTACTGGTACAACTTGACTCATAGTATCAGGTAAAGTACTGGTTACAACTTGACTCATAGTATCAGGTAAAGTACTGGTACATCTTGACTCATAGTCAGTAACAGGTAAAGTACTGGTACATCTTGACTCATAGTCAGTAACAGGTAAAGTACTGGTAGAACTTGACTCATAGTAACAGGTAAAGTACTGGTAGAACTTGACTCATAGTAACAGGTAAAGTACTGGTAGAACTTGACTCATAGTCAGTAACAGGTAAAGTACTGGTACAACTTGACTCATAGTCAGTAACAAGTAAAGTACTGGTTACAACTTGACTCATAGTCAGTAGCAGGTAAAGTACTGGTACAACTTGACTCATAGTCAGTAACAGGTAAAGTACTGGTACAACTTGACTCATAGTCAGTAACAGGTAAAGTACTGGTACAACTTGACTCATAGTCAGTAACAGGTAAAGTACTGGTACAACTTGACTCATAGTCAGTAACAGGTAAAGTACTGGTACAACTTGACTCATAGTCAGTAACAGGTAAAGTACTGGTACAACTTGACTCATATTAACAGGTAAAGTACTGGTACAACTTGACTCATAGTAACAGGTAAAGTACTGGTACAACTTGACTCTTAGTAACAGGTAAAGTACTGGTACAACTTGACTCATAGTAACAGGTAAAGTACTGGTACAACTTGACTCTTAGTAACAGGTAAAGTACTGGTACAACTTGACTCTTAGTAACAGGTAAAGTACTGGTACAACTTGACTCTTAGTAACAGGTAAAGTACTGGTACAACTTGACTCTTAGTAACAGGTAAAGTACTGGTACAACTTGACTCTTAGTAACAGGTAAAGTACTGGTACAACTTGACTCATAGTAACAGGTAAAGTACTGGTACAACTTGACTCTTAGTAACAGGTAAAGTACTGGTACAACTTGACTCTTAGTAACAGGTAAAGTACTGGTACAACTTGACTCTTAGTAACAGGTAAAGTACTGGTACAACTTGACTCTTAGTAACAGGTAAAGTACTGGTACAACTTGACTCTTAGTAACAGGTAAAGTACTGGTACAACTTGACTCTTAGTAACAGGTAAAGTACTGGTACAACTTGACTCATAGTAACAGGTAAAGTACTGGTACAACTTGACTCATAGTAACAGGTAAAGTACTGGTACAACTTGACTCATAGTAACAGGTAAAGTACTGGTACAACTTGACTCATAGTAACAGGTAAAGTACTGGTACAACTTGACTCATAGTAACAGGTAAAGTACTGGTACAATTTGACTCATAATCATTACCAGGTAAAGTACTGGTACAACTTGACTCATAGTAACAGGTAAAGTACTGGTACAACTTGACTCATAGTAACAGGTAAAGTACTGGTACAACTTGACTCATAGTAACAGGTAAAGTACTGGTACAACTTGACTCTTAGTAACAGGTAAAGTACTGGTACAACTTGACTCATAGTAACAGGTAAAGTACTGGTTACAAAGGGTCATGTTCTTTCGATAGTTGTACTATCTATAGATCCAGGAGTTTTCTCTCTGGTTAAAGACTCAGGGTTTTTCCAAGTTCCCTCTCCACCTAACTACCCACCAACTTAGTAATAACAATAAAATATATGCCATACATCAGTATATTTCACCTGTACTCTCCTCCCTGTTCCCCTCTCTATCACCCCTCCTCCTCTCTGTTCCCCTCTCTATCACCCCTCCTCCTCTCTGTTCCCCTCTCTATCACCCCTCCTCCTCTCTGTTCCCCTCTCTATCACCCCTCCTCCTCTCTGTTCCCCTCTCTATCACCCCTCCTCCTCCTCTCTGTTCCTCTCTCTATCACCCCTCCTCCTCTCTGTTCCCCTCTCTATCACCCCTCCTCCTCTCTGTTCACCTCTCTATCACCCCTCCTCCTCCTCTCTGTTCCTCTCTCTATCACCCCTCCTCCTCCTCTCTTTTCCTGTCTTTATCACCCCTCCTCCTCCTCATCCTCCTCCTCTCTGTTCCTCTCTCTATCACCCCTCCTCTCTGTTCCTCTCTCTATCACCCCTCCTCCTCCTCTCTGTTCCTCTCTCTATCACCCCTCCTCCTCCTCTGTGTTCCTGTCTTTATCACCCCTCCTCCTCCTCATCCTCCTCCTCTCTGTTCACCTCTCTATCACCCCTCCTCCTCCTCTGTGTTCCTGTCTTTATCACCCCTCCTCCTCCTCATCCTCCTCCTCTCTGTTCACCTCTCTATCACCCCTCCTCCTCCTCTCTGTTCCTCTCTCTATCACCCCTCCTCCTCCTCTCTTTTCCTGTCTTTATCACCCCTCCTCCTCCTCATCCTCCTCCTCCCTGTTCCCCTCTCTATCACCCCTCCTCCTCCTCTGTTCCTGTCTCTATCACCCCTCCTCCTCTGTGTTCCTCTCTCTATCACCCCTCCTCCTCTGTGTTCCTGTCTCTATCACCCCTCCTCCTCTGTGTTCCTCTCTCTATCACCCCTCCTCCTCTGTGTTCCTCTCTCTATCACCCCTCCTCCTCCTCCTCCTCCTCTGTGTTCCTCTCTCTATCACCCCTCCTCCTCCTCCTCCTCTGTGTTCCTGTCTCTATCACCCCTCCTCCTCTGTGTTCCTCTCTCTATCACCCCTCCTCCTCCTCCTCCTCCTCCTCTGTGTTCCTGTCTCTGTCACTCCTCCTCCTCTCTGTTCCTCTCTCTGTCACCCCTCCTCCTCCTCCTCCTCCTCCTCTGTGTTCCTGTCTCTATCACCCCTCCTCCTCTGTGTTCCTGTCTCTATCACCCCTCCTCCTCGCTGTTCCTCTCTCTGTCACCCCCTCCTCCTCCTCCTCCTCCCTGTTCCCCTCTCTATCTCCCCCATCACCCCACCTCCTCCCTGTTCCTCTCTCTATCTCCCCCATCTCCCCTCCTCCTCCCTGTTCCCCTCTCTATCTCCCCCATCACCCCACCTCCTCCCTGTTCCTCTCTCTATCTCCCCCATCCCCCTCCTTCTCCCTGTTCCTCTCTCTATCTCCCCCCTATCACCCCTCCTCCCTGTTCCCCTCTCTATCTCCCCTATCCCCCTCCTCCTCCCTGTTCCCCTCTCTATCTCCCCCATCACCCCACCTCCTCCCTGTTCCTCTCTCTATCTCCCCCATCCCCCTCCTTCTCCCTGTTCCTCTCTCTATCTCCCCCCCATCACCCCTCCTCCACCCTGTTCCCCTCTATATCTCCCCACCTATCACTCCCTACCTCCTCCTCCCTCCATCCCTCCCACCTTCCCCATCCCTACCTCTCCCCCCACCAGGTTGAGGAACGGAGGCGGCTGGAGGTGCAGGGTGTGAGGCCCAGGGGGGGTCTGGATCTGACGGGCCTTCAGGCTCACGAGGCTCCCTGGGTCCAGGAAAGAACCCTACTGCAGCAGGAGGTCCGGTTGTTCAGACACAACACCATCATCTTCTATATGAAGCTACGCTGGATCCTTATGCACTGGAGGCTGGGGAAGAGGACAGAGGCAGGGGAGGAGGCCGCACACTCAGAGGTGAGATGACTGGCTAGAGGTAGAGGCTGAACCCCAGGTAGTTTAGTCTGGAGGCTGGGGAAGAGGACAGAGGCAGGGGAGGAGGCCGCACACTCAGAGGTGAGATGACTGGCTAGAGGTAGAGGCTGAACCCCAGGTAGTTTAGTCTGGAGCCTGGGGAAGAGGACAGAGGCAGGGGAGGAGGCCGCACACGCAGAGGTGAGATGACTGGCTAGAGGTAGAGGCTGAATCCCAGGTAGTTTAGTCTGGAGGCTGGGGAAGAGGACAGAGGCAGGGGAGGAGGCCGCACACGCAGAGGCGAGATGACTGGCTAGAGGTAGAGGCTGAACCCCAGGTAGTTTAGTCTGGAGGCTGGGGAAGAGGACAGAGGCAGGGGAAGAGGCCGCACACGCAGAGGTGAGATGACTGGCTAGAGGTAGAGGCTGAACTCCAGGTAGTTTAGTCTGGAGGCTGGGGAAGAGGACAGAGGCAGGGGAGGAGACAGCACACTCAGAGGTGAGATGACTGGCTAGAGGTAGAGGCTGAACCCCAGGTAGTTTAGTCTGGAGGCTGGGGAAGAGGACAGAGGCAGGGGTGGAGGCCGCACACGCAGAGGTGAGATGACTGGCTAGAGGTAGAGGCTGAACCCCAGGTAGTTTAGTCTGGAGGCTGGGGAAGAGGACAGAGGCAGGGGAGGAGGCCGCACACGCAGAGGTGAGATGACTGGCTAGAGGTGAGATGACTGGCTAGAGGTGAGATGACTGACTAGAGGTAGAGGCTGAACCCCAGGTAGTTTAGTCTGGAGGCTGGGGAAGAGGACAGAGGCAGGGGAGGAGACAGCACACGCAGAGGTGAGATGACTGGCTAGAGGTAGAGGCTGAACCCCAGGTAGTTTAGTCTGGAGGCTGGGGAAGAGGACAGAGGCAGGTGAGGAGGCCGCACACGCAGAGGTGAGATGACTGGCTAGAGGTAGAGGCTGAACCCCAGGTAGTTTAGTCTGGAGGCTGGGGAAGAGGACAGAGGCAGGGGAGGAGACAGCACACTCAGAGGTGAGATGACTGGCTAGAGGTGAGATGACTGGCTAGAGGTGAGATGACTGACTAGAGGTGAGATGACTGGCTAGAGGTAGAGGCTGAACCCCAGGTAGTTTAGTCTGGAGGCTGGGGAAGAGGACAGAGGCAGGGGAGGAGACCGCACACTCAGAGGTGAGATGACTGGCTAGAGGTAGAGGCTGAACCCCAGGTAGTTTAGTCTGGAGGCAGGGGAGGAGACAGCACACGCAGAGGTGAGATGACTGGCTAGAGGTGAGATGACTGGCTAGAGGTGAGATGACTGGCTAGAGGTAGAGGCTGAACCCCAGATAGTTTAGTCTGGAGGCTGGGGAAGAGGACAGAGGCAGGGGAGGAGACAGCACACGCAGAGGTGAGATGACTGGCTAGAGGTGAGATGACTGGCTAGAGGTGAGATGACTGGCTAGAGGTGAGATGACTGGCTAGAGGTGAGATGACTGGCTAGAGGTGGGTGAGATGACTGGCTAGAGGTGAGATGACTGGCTAGAGGTGAGATGACTGGCTAGAGGTAGAGGCTGAACCCCAGATAGTTTAGTCTGGAGGCTGGGGAAGAGGACAGAGGCAGGGGAGGAGACCGCACACTCAGAGGTGAGATGACTGGCTAGAGGTAGAGGCTGAACCCCAGGTAGTTTAGTCTGGAGGCTGGGGAAGAGGACAGAGGCAGGGGAGGAGACAGCACACTCAGAGGTGAGATGACTGGCTAGAGGTAGAGGCTGAACCCCAGGTAGTTTAGTCTGGAGGCTGGGGAAGAGGACAGAGGCAGGGGAGGAGACAGCACACTCAGAGGTGAGATGACTGGCTAGAGGTAGAGGCTGAACCCCAGGTAGTTTAGTCTGGAGGCTGGGGAAGAGGACAGAGGCAGGGGAGGAGACCGCACACTCAGAGGTGAGATGACTGGCTAGAGGTAGAGGCTGAACCCCAGGTAGTTTAGTCTGGAGGCTGGGGAAGAGGACAGAGGCAGAAGAGGAGACCGCACACTCAGAGGTGAGATGACTGGCTAGAGGTAGAGGCTGAACCCCGGGTAGTTTAGTCTGGAGGCTGGGGAAGAGGACAGAGGCAGAAGAGGAGACCGCACACTCAGAGGTGAGATGACTGGCTAGAGGTGAGATGACTGGCTAGAGGTGAGATGACTGGCTAGAGGTGAGATGACTGGCTAGAGGTGAGATGACTGGCTAGAGGTGAGTGAGATGACTGGCTAGAGGTGAGATGACTGACTAGAGGTGAGATGACTGGCTAGAGGTGAGATGACTGGCTAGAGGTGAGATGACTGGCTAGAGGTGAGATGACTGACTAGAGGTGAGATGACTGGCTAGAGGTGAGATGACTGGCTAGAGGTGAGATGACTGGCTAGAGGTGAGATGACTGGCTAGAGGTGAGATGACTGGCTAGAGGTGAGATGACTGGCTAGAGGTGAGATGACTGGCTAGAGGTGGGTGAGATGACTGGCTAGAGGTGGGTGAGATGACTGGCTAGAGGTGGGTGAGATGACTGGCTAGAGGTGAGATGACTGGCTAGAGGTAGAGGCTGAACCCCAGGTAGTTTAGTCTGGAGGCTGGGGAAGAGGACAGAGGCAGGGGAGGAGACTGCACACTCAGAGGTGAGATGACTGGCTAGAGGTAGAGGCTGAACCCCAGGTAGTTTAGTCTGGAGGCTGGGGAAGAGGACAGAGGCAGAGGAGGAGACCGCACACTCAGAGGTGAGATGACTGGCTAGAGGTGAGATGACTGGCTAGAGGTATTTGTATCCCCAATCCTATTTTTAAATTATTATTTTTTTTCACCTTTATTTAACCAGGTAGGCCAGTTGAAAACAAGTTCTCATTTACAACTGTGACCTGGCAAAGATAAAGCAAAGCAGTTTGACACATAACAACACAGAGTTACACATGGAATAAACAAAAATACAGTCAATAATACAGTAGAAAAAAGTCTATATACAATGTGTGCAAATGAGGTAAGATGAGGGAGGTAAGGCAATAAATAGGCCATAATAGCGAAATAATTACAATATAGCAATTAAACACTGTAGTGAATAGAGACTAGAGTGGTAGATGTGCAGAAGATGAATGTGAAAGTAGAGATACTGGGGTGCAAAGGAGCAAAAAAATAATTTAATAACAGTATGGGGATGAGGTACTGTAGATAGATGGGCTATTTACAGGTGGGCTATGTACAGGTGCAGTAATCTAAGTCGCTCTGGATAAGAGCGTCTGCTAAATGACTTAAATGTAAATGTAATGCTCTGACAGCTGGTGCTTAAAGTTAGTGAGGGAGATATGAGTCTCCAGCTTCAGTGATTTTTGCAGTTCGTTCCAGTCATGGGCAGCAGAGAACTGGAAGGAAAGGTGGCCGAAGGAGAAATTGGCTTTGGGGGTGACCAGTTAAATATACCTGCTGGAGCGCGTGCTACGAGTGTGTGCTGCTATGGTGACAAGTGAGCTGAGATAATGCGGGGCTTTACCTAGCAAAGACTTATAGATGGCCTGGAGCTAGTGGATTTGGTGACGAATCTGTAGCGAAGGCCAGCCAACGAGAGCATACAGGTCGCAGTGGTGGGTGGTATATGGGGCTTTGGTGACAAAAAGGATGGCACTGTCATAGACTGCATCCAATTTGCTGAGTAGAGTGTTGGAGGCTATTTTGTAAATGACATCGCCGAAGTCAAGGATCAGTAGGATAGTCAGTTTTACGAGGGTATGTTTGGCAGCATGAGTGAAGGATGCTTTGATGCGAAATAGGAATCCGATTCTAGATTTAATTTTGGATTGGGAGATGTTTAATGTGAGTCTGGAAGGAGAGTTTACAGTCTAACCAGACACCTAGGTATTTGTAGATGTCCACATATTCTAAGTCAGAACTGTCCAGAGTAGTGATGCTGGAGGGCGGGTGCGGGCAGCGATCGGTTGAAGAGCATGCATTTAGTTTTACTTGTATTTAAGAGCAGTTTGAGGAAGGAGAGTTGTATGGCATTGAAGCTTGTCTGGAGGGTTGTTAACACAGTGTCAAAAGAAGGGCCGGAAGTATACAGAATGGTGTCGTCTGTGTAGAGGTGGATCAGAGAATCACCAGCAGCTAGAGCGACATCATTGATGTATACAGAGAAAAGAGTCGGCCCTAGAATTGAACCCTGTGGCACCCCCATAGAGACTGACAGAGGTCCAGACAACAGGCCCTCCGATTTGACACACTGAACTGTCTGAGAAGTAGTTGGTGAACCTGGCGAGGCAGTCATTTGAGAAACCAAGGCTGTATATTCTGCCGATGAGAATGTGTTGATTGACAGAGTCGAAAGCCTTGGCCAGGTCAATGAATACAGCTGCACAGTATTGGCTCTTATCGATGTAGGTTAGGATATCGTTTATGACCTTGAGCATGGATGAGATGCACCCATGACCAGCTTGGAAACCAGAGTACATAACGTAGAAGGTGTGATTCAAAATGGTCGGTAATCTGTTTGTTAACTTGGCTTTTGAAGACCTTACAAAGGCAGGGTAGGATAGATATAGGTCTGGAGCAGTTTGCGTCTAGAGAGTCACCCCTTTGAAGAGGGGGATGACCGCGGCAGCTTTCCAATCTTTGGGAATCTCAGACGATACAAAAGAGAGGTTGAACAGGCTAGTAATAGGGGTTGCAACAATTTCGGCTAATCATTTTAGAAAGAAAGGGTCCAGATTGTCTAGCCCGGCTGATTTGTAGGGGTCCAGATTTTGCAGATCTTTCAGAACATCAGCTGTCTGGATTTGGGTGAAGGAGAAATGGGGGAGGCTTGGGCGAGTAGCTGTGGCAGGTGCAGGGCTGTTGGCCAGGGTAGGCGTAGCCAGGTGGAAAGCATGGTCAGCTGTAGAAAAATGCAGAATTCTAAATTATCGTGGATTTATCGGTGATCGCAGTGTTTCCGCCTCAGTGCTGTGGGCAACTGGGAGGAGGTGCCGTAACCATGAAACATTTTCTGACAGTGGTTGGAAACAATTTCTCCGGAGGCACTCCACACAGGCTCTAAACCATCCAATCAAACCAAAAGTCAGTTACTTAGGGAAGTAGGCTTGAGCGGAGTACATTTGGTTTAGACCAATCAGTGAATAACAGCAAGGCTGGAGAAAAAGCCTGCAGTCCCAATAGTTTTCCAGGAGGAGGGTTGACATCTAGCTCAAAATCACATAGGATTGGCTTGTTCGATTGGTCAACTGAGTGATTGATTGACTGACTTTCAGTTTGTTGGTTGGTTAGTTAGTTTATTGGTGTACTGCTCCTTTCCTTGCTTTGATGTCGGCTATAATAACCTTGTTATTGTCGGCTATAATAACCTTGTTATTGTCGGCTATAATAACCTCGCTATTGTCTGCTATAATAACCTCGTTATTGTCGGCTATAATAACCTCGTTATTGTCGGCTATAATAACCTCGTTATTGGTGGCTATAATAACCTTGTTATTGTCGGCTATAATAACCTTGTTATTGTCGGCTATAATAACCTTGTTATTGTCGGCTATAATAACCTCGCTATTGTCTGCTATAATAACCTCGTTATTGTCGGCTATAATAACCTCGTTATTGTCGGCTATAATAACTGTGTTATTGTCGGCTATAATAACCTCGCTATTGTCTGCTATAATAACCTCGTTATTGTCGGCTATAATAACCTCGTTATTGTCGGCTATAATAACCTCGTTATTGTCGGCTATAATAACCTCGTTATTGTCGGCTATAATAACCTCGTTATTGTCGGCTATAATAACCTCGTTATTGTCGGCTATAATAACCTTGTTATTGTCGGCTATAATAACCTCGTTATTGTCGGCTATAATAACCTCGTTATTGTCGGCTATAATAACCTCGTTATTGTCGGCTATAATAACCTCGTTATTGTCGGCTATAATAACCTCGTTATTGTCGGCTATAATAACCTTGTTATTGTCGGCTATAATAACCTCGTTATTGTCGGCTATAATAACCTCGTTATTGTCGGCTATAATAACCTCGTTAATGTCGGCTATAACAACCTCGTTATTGTCGGCTATAATAACCGTGTTATTGTCGGCTATAATAACCGTGTTATTGTCGGCTATAATAACCTCGTTATTGGTGGCTATAATAACCTTGTTATTGTCGGCTATAATAACCTCGTTATTGTCGGCTATAATAACCTTGTTATTGTCTGCTATAATAACCTTGTTATTGTCGGCTATAATAACCTCGTTATTGTCGGCTATAATAACCTTGTTATTGGTGGCTATAATAACCTCGCTATTGTCGGCTATAATAACCTTGTTATTGTTGGCTATAATAACCTTGTTATTCCATGTCTTGTTTGTCGCAGTATGAGAAGTTGGAGGGTATTCCAGAGCTGATTTTGGAGCATGGAGAGGGAGAGACGGAGAGAGAGGACAGGGACAGGTCGTGTACCCAGCTACCCCAGGGAGACAGCCCCGGGCCTGGCCCCACATCCCAACTCCCCTCCACTGAACGCCTGCAGCACCAGACACAGGTAGGGTACAATGGATTTCTAGCTGTTGATACACTCCAAACCCTGGATTAAACTCTGGATTAAAAGGCACTTTGGATGAGTGCAAAGTCTGTTCAAGTACAGTGGAGTTCAATGATCCCTCGAACATGTTATAGAACAGACCTCAACAGAGACTAGAACATGTTATAGAACAGACCACAACAGAGACTATAACATGTTATAGAACAGACCTCAACAGAACATGTTATAGAACAGACCTCAACAGAACATGTTATAGAACAGACCTCAACAGAACATGTTATAGAACAGACCTCAACAGAACATGTTATAGAACAGACCTCAACAGAACATGTTATAGAACAGACCTCAGCAGAACATGTTATAGAACAGACCTCAACAGAACATGCTATAGAACAGACCTCAACAGAACATGTTATAGAACAGACCTCAACAGAACATGTTATAGAACAGACCTCAACAGAACATGTTATAGAACAGACCTCAACAGAGACTATAACATGTTATAGAACAGACCTCAACAGAACATGTTATAGAACAGACCTCAACAGAACATGTTATAGAACAGACCTCAACAGAGACTAGAACATGTTATAGAACAGACCTCAACAGAACATGTTATAGAACAGACCTCAACAGAGACTATAACATGTTATAGAACAGACCTCAACAGAACATGTTATAGAACAGACCTCAACAGAACATGTTATAGAACAGACCTCAACAGAACATGCTATAGAACAGACCTCAACAGAACATGCTATAGAACAGACCTCAACAGAACATGTTATAGAACAGACCTCAACAGAACATGCTATAGAACAGACCTCAACAGAACATGCTATAGAACAGACCTCAACAGAACATGTTATAGAACAGACCTCAACAGAACATGTTATAGAACAGACCTCAACAGAGACTAGAACATGTTATAGAACAGACCTCAACAGAACATGCTATAGAACAGACCTCAACAGAGACTAGAACATGTTATAGAACAGACCTCAACAGAACATGTTATAGAACAGACCTCAACAGAACATGTTATAGAACAGACCTCAACAGAGACTAGAACATGTTATAGAACAGACCTCAACAGAACATGCTATAGAACAGACCTCAACAGAGACTAGAACATGTTATAGAACAGACCTCAACAGAACATGTTATAGAACAGACCTCAACAGAACATGTTATAGAACAGACCTCAACAGAACATGTTATAGAACAGACCTCAACAGAACATGTTATAGAACAGACCTCAACAGAACATGTTATAGAACAGACCTCAACAGAACATGCTATAGAACAGACCTCAACAGAACATGTTATAGAACAGACCTCAACAGAACATGTTATAGAACAGACCTCAACAGAACATGTTATAGAACAGACCTCAACAGAACATGTTATAGAACAGACCTCAACAGAACATGTTATAGAACAGACCTCAACAGAACATGTTATAGAACAGACCTCAACAGAGACTATAACATGTTATAGAACAGACCTCAACAGAACATGTTATAGAACAGACCTCAACAGAACATGTTATAGAACAGACCTCAACATAGACTAGAACATGTTATAGAACAGACCTCAACAGAACATGTTATAGAACAGACCTCAACAGAGACTATAACATGTTATAGAACAGACCTCAACAGAACATGTTATAGAACAGACCTCAACAGAACATGTTATAGAACAGACCTCAACAGAACATGCTATAGAACAGACCTCAACAGAACATGTTATAGAACAGACCTCAACAGAACATGCTATAGAACAGACCTCAACAGAACATGTTATAGAACAGACCTCAACAGAACATGTTATAGAACAGACCACAACAGAGACTAGAACATGTTATAGAACAGACCTCAACAGAACATGTTATAGAACAGACCTCAACAGAGACTAGAACATGCTATAGAACAGACCTCAACAGAACATGTTATAGAACAGACCTCAACAGAGACTAGAACATGTTATAGAACAGACCTCAACAGAACATGCTATAGAACAGACCTCAACAGAGACTAGAACATGTTATAGAACAGACCTCAACAGAACATGTTATAGAACAGACCTCAACAGAACATGTTATAGAACAGACCTCAACAGAACATGTTATAGAACAGACCTCAACAGAGACTATAACATGTTATAGAACAGACCTCAACAGAACATGTTATAGAACAGACCTCAACAGAGACTATAACATGTTATAGAACAGACCTCAACAGAACATGTTATAGAACAGACCTCAACAGAACATGTTATAGAACAGACCTCAACAGAACATGTTATAGAACAGACCTCAACAGAGACTATAACATGTTATAGAACAGATCTCAACAGAACATGTTATAGAACAGACCTCAACAGAACATGTTATAGAACAGACCTCAACAGAACATGCTATAGAACAGACCTCAACAGAACATGCTATAGAACAGACCTCAACAGAACATGTTATAGAACAGACCTCAACAGAACCTGTTATAGAACAGACCTCAACAGAGACTATAACATGTTATAGAACAGACCTCAACAGAACATGTTATAGAACAGACCTCAACAGAACATGTTATAGAACAGACCTCAACAGAACATGTTATAGAACAGACCTCAACAGAACATGTTATAGAACAGACCTCAACAGAACATGTTATAGAACAGACCTCAACAGAACATGTTATAAAACAGACCTCAACAGAACATGTTATAGAACAGACCTCAACAGAACATGTTATAGAACAGACCTCAACAGAACATGTTATAGAACAGACCTCAACAGAACATGCTATAGAACAGACCTCAACAGAACATGCTATAGAACAGACCTCAACAGAACATGTTATAGAACAGACCTCAACAGAACATGTTATAGAACAGACCTCAACAGAACATGTTATAGAACAGACCACAACAGAGACTAGAACATGTTATAGAACAGACCTCAACAGAACATGTTATAGAACAGACCTCAACAGAGACTAGAACATGCTATAGAACAGACCTCAACAGAACATGTTATAGAACAGACCTCAACAGAGACTAGAACATGTTATAGAACAGACCTCAACAGAACATGCTATAGAACAGACCTCAACAGAGACTAGAACATGTTATAGAACAGACCTCAACAGAACATGTTATAGAACAGACCTCAACAGAACATGTTATAGAACAGACCTCAACAGAACATGTTATAGAACAGACCTCAACAGAACATGTTATAGAACAGACCTCAACAGAACATGTTATAGAACAGACCTCAACAGAACATGTTATAGAACAGACCTCAACAGAACATGTTATAGAACAGACCTCAACAGAACATGTTATAGAACAGACCTCAACAGAACATGTTATAGAACAGACCTCAACAGAACATGTTATAGAACAGACCTCAACAGAACATGTTATAGAACAGACCTCAACAGAGACTATAACATGTTATAGAACAGATCTCAACAGAACATGTTATAGAACAGACCTCAACAGAACATGTTATAGAACAGACCTCAACAGAACATGCTATAGAACAGACCTCAACAGAACATGCTATAGAACAGACCTCAACAGAACATGTTATAGAACAGACCTCAACAGAACCTGTTATAGAACAGACCTCAACAGAGACTATAACATGTTATAGAACAGACCTCAACAGAACATGTTATAGAACAGACCTCAACAGAACATGTTATAGAACAGACCTCAACAGAACATGTTATAGAACAGACCTCAACAGAACATGTTATAGAACAGACCTCAACAGAACATGTTATAGAACAGACCTCAACAGAACATGTTATAGAACAGACCTCAACAGAACATGTTATAGAACAGACCTCAACAGAACATGTTATAGAACAGACCTCAACAGAACATGTTATAGAACAGACCTCAACAGAACATGCTATAGAACAGACCTCAACAGAACATGCTATAGAACAGACCTCAACAGAACATGTTATAGAACAGACCTCAACAGAACATGTTATAGAACAGACCTCAACAGAACCTGTTATAGAACAGACCTCAACAGAACCTGTTATAGAACAGACCTCAACAGAACCTGTTATAGAACAGACCTCAACAGAACATGTTATAGAACAGACCTCAACAGAACATGTTATAGAACAGACCTCAACAGAACATGCTATAGAACAGACCTCAGCAGAACCCTTGTACTAACGTGCATATTATCCATCAAGCCAGAATATAGTATGATCTTTTCTGCTGTGATGTGTGTAGATCAACGTGAACATTATGGCTTGTGTGTAGAAACAGGTGACATTATCAGAAGATCTCCGTCATATCTTAAATAAATGATTGTTCCCGTTTGGTTCTTCCTCCCCCGCTCCTCCTCTCCTCCTCCTCCTCGACCCCCTTCCTCACCTCCTCCTCCCCCGCTCCTCCTCTCCAGGTGGGTGAGAATCGTAGGGTGCTCCAGGCAGTGCGCTCCCTGTTAGAGGAGTTCAGGTTAGAGTTGAGGGAGGAGGAGAACAGGAGGTGCCAGCTGCAGCAGATCTACGCTAATGACAAAGCTTCCTGGGAGGTCAAATGGGCAGAGATGAAGTGTCACGTCGCTCAGGTAACACATGCACACACGCACACACGCACGCACACACACAGACGGACGGACGGACGGACCCACCCACCCACCCTTAGAAAAAGGGTTCCATAAGGTTTATTTGGCTGACCCCATAGGATAACCCTTTTTGGTTCCAGGTCGAACTCTTTTCGATTTCATATAGTTCTACCTGGAACCAAAAAAGGGTTCTACCTGGAACCAAAAAAGGGTTCTATCTGGAACCAAAAAGGGTTCTACCTGGAACCAAAAAGGGTTCTACCTGGAACCAAAAAGGGTTATTCAAAAGGTCCTCCTATGGGCACAGACAAAATAACCATTTTAGGTTCTAGTCCAGTAAGACGAGGGGTGGGTGTGTCTATTTGTCAATGTCAGCTGGTGTGGGATGTCTAATATCAAAGAAGTCTCAAGGTATTGCTCGCCTGAGGTAGAGTACCTCATGATAAGCTGTAGACCACACTATCTACCAAGGGTGTTTTCATCTATGTTATTCGTAGCCATCTATTTACTACCACAGACTGATGCTGGCACTAAGACCGCACTCAACGAGCTGTATAGAAAAAATATATGTACAGTGTGTGAAAATGTAGAAGAGTAGATCAACGTGAACATTATGGCTTGTGTGTAGAACCCCAGTATGTAGAACCCCAGATGACATTATCAGAAGATCTCCGTAAATAGGCCACAGAGGCGAAATAATTACAATTTGGCATTAACACTGGAGTGATAGATGTGCAGATGATGATGTGCAAGTAGAGATACTGGGGTGCAAAAGAGCAAGAAGATAAATTACAATATGGGGATGAGGTAGTTGGGTGTGCTATTTACAGATTGGCTGTTTACAGGTACAGTGATCGGTAAGCTGCTCTGACAGCTGATACTTAAATTTAGAGAGGGAGATATAAGTCTCCAGCTTTAGTGATTTTTGCAATTAGTTCCAGTCATTGGCAGCAGAGAACGGTGATTGAGACGGTTGCACTGTACTGTTGTTTATCGATGGCGGTTAAGATATCGTTTAGGACCTTGAGCGTGGCTGAGGTGCACCCAAAAACCATATTTGTTGGTGATCTGTTTGTTAACTTTCAAAGATTTTAGAAAGGCAGGATGGATAAAGGTCTACAAGGTCTACAGTACAGTTTGGCTTTCGAATACTTTAGAAAGGCAGGGCAGGATAGATATAGGTCTGTAACAGTTTGGGTCTAGAGTGTCTCCCCCTTTGAAGAGGGGGATGACCGCGGTAGCTTTCCAATCTTCGGGTATCTCAGACGAAACGAATGAGAGGTTGAATAGGCTAGTAATAGGGGTTGCAACAATTTCGGCAGATAATTTTAGAAAGAGAGTATCCAGATTGTCTAGCCCAGCTGATTTGTAGCGATCCAGATTTTGTAGTTCTTTCAGAACATCAGCTGTCTGGATTTGGGTCTAGGGGCGTGGGGGAGGCTTTGACAAGTTGCTGCAGGGTTGCAGAGCTGTTGACTGGGGTAGCCAGGAGGAACGCATGGCCAACCGTAGAAATATGCTGATTTGAAATAATCTATTATCGTGTATTTATTGGTGGTAACAGTGTTTCCTAGCCTCGGTGCAGTGGGCAGCTGGGAGGAGGTGCTCTTATTCTCCATGGACTTTACAGTGTCCCAGAACTTTTTGCTATTAGTGCTACAGGATGTAAATGTCTGTTTAAAAAGCTTAGCTTTCCTAACTGACTGAGTATATTGGTTCCTGACTTCCCTGAAAAGTTGCATATCGCGGGGGCTATTCGATGCTAATGCAGAACGCCACAGGATGTTTTTGTGCTGGTCAAGGGCATTCAAGTCTGGGGTGAACCAAGTGCTATATCTGTTCTTAGTTCCACATTTTTTAAATGGGGCATGCTTATTTAAGATGGTGAGGAATGCACTTTTATAGAGCAACCAGGCATCCTCTACTGACGGGATGAGGTCAATATCCTGCCAGGATACCCGGGCCAGGTTGATTAGAAAGGCCTGCTCGCTGAAGTGTTTCAGGGAGCGTTTTACAGTGATGAGTGGAGGTCGTTTGACCGCGGGCCCATTACGGATGCAGGCAATGAGGCAGTAATCGCTGAGATCCTGATTGAAGACAGCAGAGCTGTATTTAGAGGGCAAGTTGGTCAGGATGATATCTAAGAGGTTGCCCATGGTAATGGATTTAGGGTTGTACCTGGTAGGTTCCTTGATAATTTGTGTGAGATTGAGGGCATCTAGTTTAGATTGTATGAAGGCCAGTTTAGGTCACCTAACAGTATGAACTCTGAAGATAGATGGGGGACAATCAATTCACATATGGTGTCCAGGGCACAGCTGGGGGCAGAAGGTGGTCTATAACAGGCGGCAACAGTGAGAGACTCGAATTGTTTAGTATGTCAGAACTCTGCAGTAGATTGCAACTTCGCCCCCTTTGGCAGTTCTATTTTGTATTAAAATGTTGTAGTTGGGGATGGAAATTTCAGGATTTTTGGTGGCCTTCCTAAGCCAGGATTCAGACATGGCTAGGACATCCGGGTTGGCCGAGTGTGCTAAAGCAGTGAATAAAACAAACTCAGGGAGGAGGCTTCTAATGTTAACATGCATGAAACCTGGCTTTTCCGGTTACAGAAGTCAACAAATGAGAGGGCCTGGGGAATAGGAGTGGTGCTGGGGGCTGTAGGGCCTGGGTTAACCTCACCTCTACATCACCAGAAGAGGAGTAGGATAAGGGTACGGCTAAAGGCTATAAGAACTGGTCATCTACTGCGTTCAGTACTGAGAGTAAAAGGAGCAGATTTCTGGGCTGGGAAGAATAGATTCAAGGCATAATGTACAGACAAGGGTATGGTAGGATGTGAGTACAGTGGAGAGACACCTAGGCTCTAGAGGTTTTGTCTCTAGAGGCACCTGTTTAGCCAGGTGAGGTCACCGCATGTGTGAGGGGTAGAACAAAAGGGCTATCTAAGGCATATTGGGCAGGGATGGGGGCTCTACAGTGAAATAAGACAATAATCACTAACCAAAACCGCAATAGACAAGGCACATTGACATTAGGGAGAGGCATGTGTAGCCAAGTGATCATAGGGTCCAATGAGTAGCAATATATGAGTCAGGGAGCCGATTCAGTAGTCACTACTACGCTAGGTGAGCTGGAGACACGGTGATTCGGACAGCTAGCGGGCCGGGGATAGCAGAAGGGCCTCCGGGGACGTTGCTATGGAAGAGTCTGTTGAAACCACCTTGGACGATTACGTCGGCAGACCAGTCGTGATGGATCGGCGGGGCTCCTTGTCGGCAGTAAAGGGTCCAGGCCAATTGGCAAAAGAGGTATTGTAGCCAAAGAATTGGCTGGTGGACCTCTTCGGCTCACCCTCCATTTGGCAAATCTGACCATAATTATATCCTCCTGATTCCTGCTTACAAGCAAAAACTAAGCAGGAAGTAGCAGTGAATCACTCAATACGGAAGTGGTCAGATGATGCAGATGCTAAACTACAGGACTGTTTCGTTAGTACAGGCTGGAATATGTCCCGGGACTTATCCTATGACATTGAGGAGTATACCGCCTCAGTCACCAGCTTCATCAATAAGTGCATCGATGGCGTCATCCCCACAGTGACTGTACGTACATTTCCCAACCAGAAGCCATGGATTACAGGCAGCATCCACACCGATCTAAAGGCTAGAGCTGCCGCTTTCAAGGAGTGGGACACTAATCCGGACGCCTATAAGAAATACAACTATGCCCTCAGACGAACCATCAAACAGGCAAAGAGACAATACAGGACTAAGATTGAATCCTTATACACTGGCTTAGACGCTCGTTGGATGTGGCAGGGCTTGCAAACTATTACAGACTACAAAGGGAAACCCAGCCGCGAGCTGCCCAGTGACGCCAGCCTATCAGACGGGCTAAATTCCTTTTATGCTCGCTTGGAGGCAAGCAACACAGAAGCATGCATGAGAGCACCAGCTGTTCCGGACGACTGGGTGATCACGCTCTCCATAGCTGATGTGAGCAAGACCTTTAAACAGGTCAACATTCACGAGGCCGTGGGGACAGACTGATTACCAGGACGTATATTCAAAGCATGCACCGACAGACTGATTGTAGGCAGGTCATCTGCTCGACTGATTGTAGTCAGGTCATCTGACAGACTGATTGTAGTCAGGTGATCTGACAGACTGATTGTAGTAAGGTCACCTGATAGACTGAGTTTCTCCTGGTCAGCTGACACGGTCAGTAGAAGGACCCATCCTCATACTTCACCACATTGTTATGGATTGTTCTTCAACTGTATTAATCTATTGCCTGTCTGTTTATGTGTTCAACCAGCTGGAAGAAGAGAGACGAGAAGAGAAAGGGGAGGTGAGAGGAGAGGCCAGAGGGGAGACGCAGGGAGGAGGAGGAGACCCAGACTGGGTCTTTAAACAGGAGCGAGAGGAGCACCGTTGTCTCCTGGCAGAGAGCCACAGCACCTCCCTGAACCTCCACTGGAAGCTACAGCAGGGAGAGAAGAGGTGGGGGAGGGAGAGGAGAGGCCTACTGGAACGCTTCGACCAGGAGAGACAAGAGTGGGACAGCAACATGAGAAACATGCACCACGAGATGGAGAGGGTGAGGAGGGGGAGAGAGGAGGGGTAGGGAGAGGAGGGGGAGGGACAGCAACATGAGTAACATGCACCACGAGATGGAGAGGGTGAGGCGGGGGAGAGAGGAGGGGGAGGGAGGAGAGGGAGGGACAGCAACATGAGAAACATGCACCACGAGATGGAGAGGGTGAGGAGGGGGAGAGAGGAGGGGGAGGGAGGAGAGGGAGGGACAGCAACATGAGAAACATGCACCACGAGATGGAGAGGGTGAGGAGGGGGAGAGAGGAGGGGGAGGGAGGAGAGGGAGGGACAGCAACATGAGAAACATGCACCACGAGATGGTGAGGGGGGACAGCAACATGAGTAACATGCACCACAAGATGGAGAGGGTGAGGAGGGGGGGAACAGCAACATGAGAAACATGCACCACGAGATGGAGAGGGTGAGGAGGGGGAGAGAGGAGGGGAGGGAGAGGATGGGGAGGGAGGAGAGGGAGGGACAGCAACATGAGAAACATGCACCACAAGATGGAGAGGGTGAGGAGGGGGAGAGAGGAGGGGGAGGGAGGAGAGGGAGGGACAGCAACATGAGTAACATGCACCGCAAGATGGTGAGGGGGGACAGCAACATGAGTAACATGCACCACAAGATGGAGAGGGTGAGGGGGGGGAACAGCAACATGAGTAACATGCACCACAAGATGGAGAGGGTGAGGGGGGGGTGTCACACTACTGAGACCATCTCTCTTCATATTCTGTAGTCACATCACCCTGTCTGAAACTACTCATTCCTCTCCTCTCTCCCTCTCCTCTCATTCCTTTCCTCTCTCCCTCCTCCTGTCCCCTCTCCTCTCATTCCGTTCCTCTCTCCCTCCTCCTGACCTCTCTCCCTCTCCTCTCATTCCTTTCCTCTCCCTCCTCCTGACCTCTCTCCCTCTCCTCTCATTCCTTTCCTCTCCCACCTCCTGACCTCTCTCCCTCTCCTCTCATTCCTTTCCTCTCCCTCCTCCTGTCCTCTTTCCCTCTACTCTCATTCCTTTCCTCTCCTCTCTCCTATTTCCCTCTCTCTACTCTCCTCTCATTCCTTTCCTCTGTCCCTCCTCCTCTCCTCTCTCCCTCTCCTCTTTCCCTCTCTCTACTCTCCTCTCATTCCTTTCCTTTCTCCCTCCCCCTCTCTCTCCCTCTCCTCCTTCTCTCTCTCCCTCTCCTCCTTCTCTCTCTCCCTTTCCTCCTTCTATCTCTACCTCTCCTCTCTCTCTCTCCCCCTTCTCTCTCTCCCTCTGCTCCCTCTATCTACCTCTCCTCCCTCTCCTCTCTCTCTCTTTCTCCTCTCTCCCTCTCTCTCCTCCCTCCCTCTCCTCTCTCTTTCCTTCCTCCCCCTCTCCTCCCCCTCTCCTCCCTCCCTCTCTCCTTCCCCCTCTCTCTCCTCCCTCTCTCTCCTCTCTCTCTCATCCCTCTCTCTCCTCTCTTTCGTCCTCTATCTCTTCTCTCTCCTCCCTCCCTCCCTCTCCTCTCTCTCTCCTCCCTCTCCTCTCTCTCCTCTCTCTCCTCTCCTCCCTCTCTCTCCTCCCTCTCCTCTCTCTCTCTCTCTCCTCTCTCCTCCCTCTCTCTATCTCCTCCCTCTCTCTCCCCTCTCTCTCCTCTGTCCCTCTCTCTCCTCTCTCCTCCCTCTCTCTCTCTCTCTCTCTCTCTCCTCTCTCTCCCTCTCTCTCTCCTCTCTCTCCCTCTCCTCTCTCTCCTCCCTCTCCTCTCCCTCTCCTCTCTCTCTCCCCTCTCTCTCCTCTCTCTCTCCTCACTCTCTCCCCTCTCTCCCTCTCCTCCCTCTCTCTCCTCTCTCTCCTCCCTCCCTCTCCTCTCTCTCTCCTCTCTCTCTCCTCCCTCTCTCTCCCCTCTCTCTCCTCTGTCTCTCTCTCCTCCCTCTCTCTCCCCTCTCTCTCCTCTGTCCCTCTCTCTCCTCTCTCCTCCCTCTCTCTCCTCTGTCCCTCTCTCTCCTCCGTCCCTCTCTCCTCCCTCTCTCTCCTCTGTCCCCCTCTCTCCTCCCTCCCTCTCCCCTCTCTCTCCTCTCTCCTCCCTCTCTCTCCTCTCTCCTCCCTCTCTCTCCTCTCTCCTCCCTCTCTCTCCTCTCTCTCCTCTCTCTCCTCTCTCTCCTCTCTCTCCTCTCTCTCTCCTCTCTCTCTCCTCTCTCCTCCCTCTCTCTCCTCCCTCTCCTCTCTCTCTCCTCTCTCTCTCCTCCCTCCCTCTCCTCTCTCTCTCCTCTCTCTCTCTCCTCCCTCTCTCTCTCCTCTGTCCCTCCCTCTCCTCTCTCCTCCCTCTCTCTCCTCTGTCCCTCTCTCTCCTCTCTCCTCCTCTCTCTCTCCTCTGTCCCTCCCTCTCCTCTCTCCTCCCTCCCTCTCCTCTCTCCTCCCTCTCTCTCCTCTCTCCTCCCTCCCTCTCCTCTCTCTCCTCTCTCCTCCCTCTCTCTCCTCTCTCCTCTCTCTCTCCTCCCTCTCTCTCCTCTCTCCTCCCTCTCTCTCCTCTCTCCTCTCTCTCTCCTCCCTCTCTCTCCTCTCTCCTCCCTCTCTCTCCTCTCTCCTCCCTCTCTCTCCTCCCTCTCTCTCCTCCCTCTCCTCCCTCTCTCTCCTCCCTCCCTCTCCTCTCTCCTCCCTCCCTCTCCTCTCTCCTCCCTCTCTCTCCTCTCTCCTCCCTCCCTCTCTCTCCTCTCTCCTCTCTCCTCCCTCTATCTCCTCTCTCCTCTCCTCCCTCTCTCTCCTCCCTCTCTCTCCTCTCTCTCCTCTCTCCTCCCTCTCTCTCCTCTCTCTCCTCTCTCCTCCCTCTCTCTCCTCTCTCTCCTCTCTCCTCCCTCTCTCTCCTCTCTCTCTCTCTCCTCTGTCCCTCTCTCTCCTCCCTCTCTCTCCTCTCTCTCCTCTCTCTCCTCTCTCTCCTCCTCTCCTCTCCTCACCCCACAGCTGCAGAGAGAGCTGAATGTCCGACAGAGCAGTGAGGGCTCACCCTCCGATGTCAAAGACGTGGTGATGGCAGGAGGACACAGGGGTGTGTTTTCCCCACAGGAGAGCCCATGTAAGGTCCCCCCCTCCCCTCGGTCACCCCGCTCCCCTCGCTCTGCCATCCCCGGTCCTGTTTCCCTCCCCACCCGCTCCCACTCGGACTCAGAGGCCCATGAAGAGCAGGGGGCTGTAGTGAGGGTCAGAGGCCCAACAGAGAACATTTTCCTGGACGCTCTGACGCTAGACTCCCTTGGTAGCCTGGAGGTCCCACCTCCCAGCAGACTGGACTCTGACAAGAGGTTGCTCTATATGAACCAGGTGAGACATATCAGACTCTGACAAGAGGTTCCCCTATATGAACCAGGTGAGACATATCAGACTCTGACAAGAGGTTCCTCTATATGAACCAGGTGAGACATATCAGACTCTGACAAGAGGTTCCTCTATATGAACCAGGTGAGACATATCAGACTCTGACAAGAGGTTGCTCTATATGAACCAGGTGAGACATCAGACTCAGACAAGAGGTTCCCCTATATGAACCAGGTGAGACATATCAGACTCTGACAAGAGGTTCCTCTATATGAACCAGGTGAGACATCAGACTCTGACAAGAGGTTCCTCTATATGAACCAGGTGAGACATATCAGACTCTGACAAGAGGTTCCTCTATATGAACCAGGTGAGACATCAGACTCAGACAAGAGGTTCCCCTATATGAACCAGGTGAGACATATCAGACTCTGACAAGAGGTTCCTCTATATGAACCAGGTGAGACATCAGACTCAGACAAGAGGTTCCCCCTATATGAACCAGGTGAGACATCAGACTCTGGAGTATCCCAAATTGCATATAGTGCACAACCTTTGACAAAATGGAACTCTATTCCACATCAGGTAACTGATTCAAGCAGTAAAATCTGATTTTTAAAAACCAGATAAAAATACACCTTATGGAACAGCGGGGGACTGTGAAGACACACACAGGTACAGTCATATGTACACACACACATGGTAACATACACACACCTACACATGGATTTAGTGTTGTAGATATGTGGTAGTGGGGTAGGGGCCTGAGGGAACACACTGACTGTGTTGTGAAATCTGCTATGAATGTATTGTAATGTTTTAAAAAATGTATCTATAACTGCCTTAAGGAACCAATGGGGATCCATAATAAACCCCAGGAAGAGTAGCTGCTGCCTTGGCAGGAACTAATGGGGATCCATAATAAACCCCAGGAAGAGTAGCTGCTGCCTTAAGGAACTAATGGGGATCCATAATAAACCCCAGGAAGAGTAGCTGCTGCCTTAAGGAACTAATGGGGATCCATAATAAACCCCAGGAAGAGTAGCTGCTGCCTTGGCAGGAACTAATGGGGATCCATAATAAACCCCGGGAAGAGTAGCTGCTGCCTTGGCAGGAACTAATGGGGATCCATAATAAACCCCAGGAAGAGTAGCTGCTGCCTTGGCAGGAACTAATGGGGATCCATAATAAACCCCAGGAAGAGTAGCTGCTGCCTTGACAACAGGAACTAATGGGGATCCATAATAAACCCCAGGAAGAGTAGCTGCTGCCTTGACAACAGGAACTAATGGGGATCCATAATAAACCCCAGGAAGAGTAGCTGCTGCCTTGACAACAGGAACTAATGGGGATCCATAATAAACCCCAGGAAGAGTAGCTGCTGTCTTGACAGGAACTAATGGGGATCCATAATAAACCCCAGGAAGAGTAGCTGCTGTCTTGACAACAGGAACTAATGGGGATCCATAATAAACCCCAGGAAGAGTAGCTGCTGCCTTGACAACAGGAACTAATGGGGATCCATAATAAACCCCAGGAAGAGTAGCTGCTGCCTTGGCAGGAACTAATGGGGATCCATAATAAACCCCAGGAAGAGTAGCTGCTGCCTTGGCAGGAACTAATGGGGATCCATAATAAACCCCAGGAAGAGTAGCTGCTGCCTTGACAACAGGAACTAATGGGGATCCATAATAAACCCCAGGAAGAGTAGCTGCTGCCTTGACAACAGGAACTAATGGGGATCCATAATAAACCCCGGGAAGAGTAGCTGCTGCCTTGGCAGGAACTAATGGGGATCCATAATAAACCCCAGGAAGAGTAGCTGCTGCCTTGGCAGGAACTAATGGGGATCCATAATAAACCCCAGGAAGAGTAGCTGCTGCCTTGACAACAGGAACTAATGGGGATCCATAATAAACCCCAGGAAGAGTAGCTGCTGCCTTGACAACAGGAACTAATGGGGATCCATAATAAACCCCAGGAAGAGTAGCTGCTGCCTTGACAACAGGAACTAATGGGGATCCATAATAAACCCCAGGAAGAGTAGCTGCTGTCTTGACAGGAACTAATGGGGATCCATAATAAACCCCAGGAAGAGTAGCTGCTGTCTTGACAACAGGAACTAATGGGGATCCATAATAAACCCCAGGAAGAGTAGCTGCTGCCTTGACAACAGGAACTAATGGGGATCCATAATAAACCCCAGGAAGAGTAGCTGCTGCCTTGGCAGGAACTAATGGGGATCCATAATAAACCCCAGGAAGAGTAGCTGCTGCCTTGGCAGGAACTAATGGGGATCCATAATAAACCCCAGGAAGAGTAGCTGCTGCCTTGGCAGGAACTAATGGGGATCCATAATAAACCCCAGGAAGAGTAGCTGCTGCCTTGGCAGGAACTAATGGGGATCCATAATAAACCCCAGGAAGAGTAGCTGCTGCCTTGGCAGGAACTAATGGGGATCCATAATAAACCCCAGGAAGAGTAGCTGCTGCCTTGGCAGGAACTAATGGGGATCCATAATAAACCCCAGGAAGAGTAGCTGCTGCCTTGGCAGGAACTAATGGGGATCCATAATAAACCCCAGGAAGAGTAGCTGCTGCCTTGGCAGGAACTAATGGGGATCCATAATAAACCCCAGGAAGAGTAGCTGCTGCCTTGACAGAACTAATGGGGATCCATAATAAACCCCAGGAAGAGTAGCTGCTGCCTTGGCAGGAACTAATGGGGATCCATAATAAACCCCGGGAAGAGTAGCTGCTGCCTTGGCAGGAACTAATGGGGATCCATAATAAACCCCGGGAAGAGTAGCTGCTGCCTTGGCAGGAACTAATGGGGATCCATAATAAACCCCAGGAAGAGTAGCTGCTGCCTTGACAGGAACTAATGGGGATCCATAATAAACCCCGGGAAGAGTAGCTGCTGCCTTGGCAGGAACTAATGGGGATCCATAATAAACCCCAGGAAGAGTAGCTGCTGCCTTGGCAGGAACTAATGGGGATCCATAATAAAAACAAATATAACTATGGGTCCTGTTCAACTGTAGAGCACTATGGGTCCTGGTCAACAGTAGAGCACTATGGATCCTGGTCAACTGTAGTGCACTATGGGTCCTGGTCCACAGTAGTGCACTATGGATCCTGGTCAACAGTAGTGCACTATGGGTCCTGGTCAACAGTAGAGCACTATGGGTCCTGGTCAACTGTAGTGCACTATGGGTCCTGGTCCACAGTAGTGCACTATGGGTCCGGGTCAACAGTAGAACACTATGGGTCCTGGTCTACAGTAGAGCACTATGGGTACTGGTCAACAGTAGATCACTATGGGTCCTGGTCAACAGTAGATCACTATGGGTCCTGGTCAACAGTAGAGCACTATGGGTCCTGGTCAACAGCAGAGCACTATGGGTCCTGGTCAACAGTAGAGCACTATGGGTGTTGGTCAACAGTAGAGCACTATGGGTGTTGGTCAACAATAGTGCACTATGGGTCCTGGTCCACAGTAGTGCACTATGGGTGTTGGTCAACAGTAGAGCACTATGGGTACTGGTCCACAGTAGAGCACTATGGGTCCTGGTCAACAGTAGAGCTCTATGGGTCCTGGTCAACAGTAGATCACTATGGGTACTGGTCAACTGTAGAGCACTATGGGTACTGGTCAACTGTAGAGCACTATGGTTACTGGTCCACAGTAGTGCACTATGGGTCCGGGTCAACTGTAGAGCACTATGGGTCCTGGTCAACAGTAGATCACTATGGGTCCTGGTCAACTGTAGAGCACTATGGGTACTGGTCCACAGTAGAGCACTATAGGTGTTGGTCAACAGTAGAGCACTATGGGTGTTGGTCAACAGTAGTGCACTATGGGTGTTGGTCAACAGTAGTGCACTATGGGTACTGGTCAACAGTAGAGCACTATGGGTGTTGGTCAATAGTAGAGCACTATGGGTGTTGGTCAACAGTAGAGCACTATGGGTGTTGGTCTACAGTAGAGCACTATGGGTGTTGCTCTACAGTAGATCACTATGGGTCCTGGTCAACAGTAGAGCACTATGGGTGTTGGTCAACAGTAGAGCACTATGGGTGTTGGTCAACAGTAGAGCACTATGGGTGTTGGTCAACAGTAGAGCACTATGGGTCCTGGTCAACAGTAGAGCACTATGGGTGTTGGTCAACAGTAGAGCACTATGGGTGTTGGTCAACAGTAGAGCACTATGGGTGTTGGTCAACAGTAGTGCACTATGGGTGTTGGTCAACAGTAGTGCACTATGGGTACTGGTCAACAGTAGAGCACTATGGGTACTGGTCAACAGTAGAGCACTATGGGTGTTGGTCAACAGTAGAGCACTATGGGTGTTGGTCAACAGTAGAGCACTATGGGTCCTGGTCAACAGTAGTGCACTATGGGTACTGGTCAACAGTAGAGCACTATGGGTCCTGGTCAACAGTAGTGCACTATGGGTGTTGGTCAACAGAAGAGCACTATGGGTGTTGGTCAACAGTAGAGCACTATGGGTCCTGGTCAACAGTAGTGCACTATGGGTGTTGGTCAACAGTAGTGCACGATGTTAGGTGCCATTTGGGATGCTTTCCAGGAATGTCAAATGTGGGAGTGTTTTCAGACATGAAAGGGTTCATCAATTCTTGCCCAGTGCAGGTTTTAATTCCAGCCCGGCACTAAGACGTCTGCGTATGTTGTTTCAGGCTCTGAATGAGATCCCAGACATAGAGGACCCAATGTACCAGGAGGAAGAGGAGGAGGAGAAAGAGATGGGCTTTGGCAGTCTGCTCAGGTAAGGTGGTTAACCTGTTGACTTACCTGGAAATACTGTATAAATGTCTTAGACCTACAGGTAATATTTTCACTTATCTAGACAGGCCCTCATTGTAATGGTCACATGGTCTGTGGCAGTCTCCTCGGGTAAATATCTTCTTTCTGTTCACCTCAACATATCTGATGTTAGTAGAAGTATTTTCGATAGCCTACTTGGATAAATGAAGGTAGTACAATTACTGCTAATGTTTCCGATTTACCCAGAATACCATTCTACTGGTTACAACAGCTATGCTTCACCTTAACAGACTACCATCCTACTGGTTACAACAGCTATGCTTCACCTTAACAGACTACCATCCTACTGGTTACAACAGCTATGCTTCACCTTAACAGACTACCATCCTACTGGTTACAACAGCTATGCTTCACCTTAACAGACTACCATCCTACTGGTTACAACAGCTATGCTTCACCTTAACAGACTACCATCCTACTGGTTACAACAGCTATGAAATAAAGTCACGTTGTTTCTGTCTTCTATTGCTAGAAGTGACAGTAGATTCCCTGGTGATTGCTGTGAGAAGAGATATGATCCAAGTCTCTTTAGGAGGGATATGATCCAAGTCTCTTTGGGAGAGGATATGATCCAAGTCTCTTTGGGAGGGGATATGATCCAAGTCTCTTTAGGAGGGGATATGATCCAAGTCTCTTTAGGAGGGGATATGATCCAAGTCTCTTTGGGAGAGGATATGATCCAAGTCTCTTTAGGAGGGGATATGAACCAAGTCTCTTTGGGAGGGGATATGATCCAAGTCTCTTTGGGAGGAGATATGATCCAAGTCTCTTTGGGAGGGGATATGATCCAAGTCTCTTTGGGAGGAGATATGATCCAAGTCTCTTTGGGATGGGATATGATCCAAGTCTCTTTGGGAGGAGATATGATCCAAATCTCTTTGGGAAATATGATCCAAGTCTCTTTGGGAGGGGATATGATCCAAGTCTCTTTGGGAGGGGATATGATCCAAGTCTCTTTGGGAGGGGATATGATCCAAGTCTCTTTGGGAGGGGATATGATCCAAGTCTCTTTGGGAGGGGATATGATCCAAGTCTCTTTGGGAGAGGCAAGGATCCAAGTCTCTTTGGGAGGGGATATGATCCAAGTCTCTTTAGGAGGGGATATGATCCAAGTCTCTTTGGGAGGGGATATGATCCAAGTCTCTTTGGGAGGGGATATGATCCAAGTCTCTTTGGGAGGGGATATGATCCAAGTCTCTTTGGGAGGGGATATGATCCAAGTCTCTTTGGGAGGGGATATGATCCAAGTCTCTTTGGGAGGGGATATGATCCAAGTCTCTTTGGGAGGGGATATGATCCAAGTCTCTTTGGGAGGAGATATGATCCAAGTCTCTTTGGGATGGGATATGATCCAAGTCTCTTTGGGAGGAGATATGATCCAAGTCTCTTTGGGAAATATGATCCAAGTCTCTTTGGGAGGGGATATGATCCAAGTCTCTTTGGGAGGGGATATGATCCAAGTCTCTTTGGGAGGGGATATGATCCAAGTCTCTTTGGGAGGGGATATGATCCAAGTCTCTTTGGGAGAGGCAAGGATCCAAGTCTCTTTGGGAGGGGATATGATCCAAGTCTCTTTAGGAGGGGATATGATCCAAGTCTCTTTGGGAGGGGATATGATCCAAGTCTCTTTGGGAGGGGATATGATCCAAGTCTCTTTGGGAGGGGATATGATCCAAGTCTCTTTGGGAGGGGATATGATCCAAGTCTCTTTGGGAGGGGATATGATCCAAGTCTCTTTAGGAGGGGATATGATCCAAGTCTCTTTGGGAGGGGATATGATCCAAGTCTCTTTGGGAGGGGATATGATCCAAGTCTCTTTGGGAGGGGATATGATCCAAGTCTCTTTGGGAGGGGATATGATCCAAGTCTCTTTGGGAGAGGCAAGGATCCAAGTCTCTTTGGGAGAGGCAAGGATCCAAGTCTCTTTGGGAGGGGATATGATCCAAGTCTCTTTGGGAGGGGATATGATCCAAGTCTCTTTAGGGGGGGATATGATCCAAGTCTCTATGGGAGGGGATATGATCCAAGTCTCTTTGGGAGGGGATATGATCCAAGTCTCTTTGGGAGGGGATATGATCCAAGTCTCTTTAGGAGGGGATATGATCCAAGTCTCTTTGGGAGGAGATATGATCCAAGTCTCTTTAGGGGGATATGATCCAAGTCTCTTTGGGAGGGGATATGATCCAAGTCTCTTTGGGAGGGGATATGATCCAAGTCTCTTTGGGAGGGGATATGATCCAAGTCTCTTTGGGAGGGGATATGATCCAAGTCTCTTTGGGAGGGGATATGATCCAAGTCTCTTTGGGAGGGGATATGATCCAAGTCTCTTTGGGAGGATATGATCCAAGTCTCTTTAGGAGGGGATATGATCCAAGTCTCTTTAGGAGGGGATATGATCCAAGTCTCTTTAGGAGGGGATATGATCCAAGTCTCTTTAGGAGGGGATATGATCCAAGTCTCTTTAGAGGGGATATGATCCAAGTCTCTTTAGGAGGGGATATGATCCAAGTCTCTTTAGGAGGGGATATGATCCAAGTCTCTTTAGGAGGGGATATGATCCAAGTCTCTTTAGGAGGATATGATCCAAGTCTCTTTGGGAGGGGATATGATCCAAGTCTCTTTGGGAGGGGATATGATCCAAGTCTCTTTGGGAGGGGATATGATCCAAGTCTCTTTGGGAGGGGATATGATCCAAGTCTCTTTGGGAGGGGATATGATCCAAGTCTCTTTGGGAGGGGATATGATCCAAGTCTCCTTGGGAGAGGCAAGGATCCAAGTCTCTTTGGGAGGATATGATCCAAGTCTCTTTAGGAGGATATGATCCAAGTCTCTTTGGGAGGGGATATGATCCAAGTCTCTTTGGGAGGGGATATGATCCAAGTCTCTTTGGGAGGATATGATCCAAGTCTCTTTAGGAGGGGATATGATCCAAGTCTCTTTGGGAGGGGATATGATCCAAGTCTCTTTGGGAGGGGATATGATCCAAGTCTCTTTGGGAGGGGATATGATCCAAGTCTCTTTGGGAGGGGATATGATCCAAGTCTCTTTGGGAGAGGCAAGGATCCAAGTCTCTTTGGGAGAGGCAAGGATCCAAGTCTCTTTGGGAGGGGATATGATCCAAGTCTCTTTGGGAGGGGATATGATCCAAGTCTCTTTAGGGGGGGATATGATCCAAGTCTCTATGGGAGGATATGATCCAAGTCTCATTAGGAGGGGATATGATCCAAGTCTCTTTGGGAGGGGATATGATCCAAGTCTCTTTAGGAGGATATGATCCAAGTCTCTTTGGGAGGGGATATGATCCAAGTCTCTTTGGGAGGGGATATGATCCAAGTCTCTTTGGGAGGGGATATGATCCAAGTCTCTTTGGGAGGGGATATGATCCAAGTCTCTTTGGGAGAGGCAAGGATCCAAGTCTCTTTGGGAGAGGCAAGGATCCAAGTCTCTTTGGGAGGGGATATGATCCAAGTCTCTTTGGGAGGGGATATGATCCAAGTCTCTTTAGGGGGGGATATGATCCAAGTCTCTATGGGAGGGGATATGATCCAAGTCTCTTTGGGAGGGGATATGATCCAAGTCTCTTTGGGAGGGGATATGATCCAAGTCTCTTTAGGAGGGGATATGATCCAAGTCTCTTTGGGAGGAGATATGATCCAAGTCTCTTTAGGAGGGGATATGATCCAAGTCTCTTTGGGAGAAGATATGATCCAAGTCTCTTTGGGAGGGGATATGATCCAAGTCTCTTTGGGAGGGGATATGATCCAAGTCTCTTTGGGAGGGGATATGATCCAAGTCTCTTTGGGAGGGGATATGATCCAAGTCTCTTTGGGAGAGGCAAGGATCCAAGTCTCTTTGGGAGAGGCAAGGATCCAAGTCTCTTTGGGAGGGGATATGATCCAAGTCTCTTTGGGAGGGGATATGATCCAAGTCTCTTTAGGGGGGGATATGATCCAAGTCTCTATGGGAGGGGATATGATCCAAGTCTCTTTGGGAGGGATATGATCCAAGTCTCTTTGGGAGGGGATATGATCCAAGTCTCTTTAGGAGGGGATATGATCCAAGTCTCTTTGGGAGGAGATATGATCCAAGTCTCTTTAGGAAGGGATATGATCCAAGTCTCTTTGGGAGGGGATATGATCCAAGTCTCTTTGGGAGGGGATATGATCCAAGTCTCTTTGGGAGGGGATATGATCCAAGTCTCTTTGGGAGGATATGATCCAAGTCTCTTTGGGAGGGGATATGATCCAAGTCTCTTTGGGAGGGGATATGATCCAAGTCTCTTTGGGAGGGGATATGATCCAAGTCTCTTTGGGAGGGGATATGATCCAAGTCTCTTTGGGAGGGGATATGATCCAAGTCTCTTTGGGAGGGGATATGATCCAAGTCTCTTTAGGAGGGGATATGATCCAAGTCTCTTTAGGAGGGGATATGATCCAAGTCTCTTTAGGAGGGGATATGATCCAAGTCTCTTTAGGAGGGGATATGATCCAAGTCTCTTTAGGAGGGGATATGATCCAAGTCTCTTTAGGAGGGGATATGATCCAAGTCTCTTTAGGAGGGGATATGATCCAAGTCTCTTTAGGAGGGGATATGATCCAAGTCTCTTTAGGAGGGGATATGATCCAAGTCTCTTTGGGAGAGGATATGATCCAAGTCTCTTTGGGAGGGGATATGATCCAAGTCTCTTTGGGAGGGGATATGATCCAAGTCTCTTTGGGAGGGGATATGATCCAAGTCTCTTTGGGAGGGGATATGATCCAAGTCTCTTTGGGAGGGGATATGATCCAAGTCTCTTTGGGAGGGGATATGATCCAAGTCTCTTTGGGAGGGGATATGATCCAAGTCTCTTTGGGAGGGGATATGATCCAAGTCTCTTTGGGAGGGGATATGATCCAAGTCTCTTTGGGAGGGGATATGATCCAAGTCTCTTTGGGAGGGGATATGATCCAAGTCTCTATGGGAGGGGATATGATCCAAGTCTCTTCGGGAGGGGATATGATCCAAGTCTCTTTGGGAGGGGATATGATCCAAGTCTCTTTGGGAGGGGATATGATCCAAGTCTCTTTAGGAGGGGATATGATCCAAGTCTCTTTAGGAGGGGATATGATCCAAGTCTCTTTGGCTTTGGGAGGGGATATGATCCAAGTCTCTTTAGGAGGGGATGTGATCCAAGTCTCTTTAGGAGGGGATGTGATCCAAGTCTCTTTAGGAGGGGATATGATCCAAGTCTCTTTAGGAGGGGATATGATCCAAGTCTCTTTAGGAGGGGATATGTTCCAAGTCTCTTTAGGAGGGGATATGATCCAAGTCTCTTTGGGAGGGGATATGATCCAAGTCTCTTTGGGAGAGGATATGATCCAAGTCTCTATGGGAGGGGATATGATCCAAGTCTCTTTGGGAGGGGATATGATCCAAGTCTCTTTGGGAGAGGATATGATCCAAGTCTCTTTGGGAGGGGATATGATCCAAGTCTCTTTGGGAGGGGATATGATCCAAGTCTCTTTGGGAGGGGATATGATCCAAGTCTCTATGGGAGGGAATATGATCCAAGTCTCTTTGGGAGGGAATATGATCCAAGTCTCTTTGGGAGGGGATATGATCCAAGTCTCTTTAGGAGGGGATATGATCCAAGTCTCTTTAGGAGGGGATATGATCCAAGTCTCTTTAGGAGGGGATATGATCCAAGTCTCTTTGGGAAATATGATCCAAGTCTCTTTGGGAGGGGATATGATCCAAGTCTCTTGGGGAGGGGATATGATCCAAGTCTCTTTAGGAGACGATATGATCCAAGTATCTTTGGGAGAGGATATGATCCAAGTCTCTTTGGGAGGGGATATGATCCAAGTCTCTTTGGGAGGGGATATGATCCAAGTCTCTTTGGGAGGGGATATGATCCAAGTCTCTATGGGAGGGGATATGATCCAAGTCTCTTCGGGAGGGGATATGATCCAAGTCTCTTTGGGAGGGGATATGATCCAAGTCTCTTTGGGAGGGGATATGATCCAAGTCTCTTTAGGAGGGGATATGATCCAAGTCTCTTTAGGAGGGGATATGATCCAAGTCTCTTTGGGAAATATGATCCAAGTCTCTTTGGGAGGGGATATGATCCAAGTCTCTTTGGGAGGGGATATGATCCAAGTCTCTTTGGGAGGGGATATGATCCAAGTCTCTTTGGGAGACGATATGATCCAAGTCTCTTTGGGAGGGGATATGATCCAAGTCTCTTTGGGAGGGGATATGATCCAAGTCTCTTTAGGAGAGGATATGATCCAAGTCTCTTTGGGAGGGGATATGATCCAAGTCTCTTTGGGAGGGGATATGTTCCAAGTCTCTTTGGGAAATATGATCCAAGTCTCTTTAGAAGGGGATATGATCCAAGTCTCTTTGGGAGGGGATATGATCCAAGTCTCTTTGGGAGAGGCAAGGATCCAAGTCTCTTTGGGAGGGGATATGATCCAAGTCTCTTTGGGAGAGGATATGATCCAAGTCTCTTCAGGAGGGGATATGATCCAAGTCTCTTTGGGAGGGGATATGATCCAAGTCTCTTTGGGAGGAGATATGATCCAAGTCTCTTTAGGAGGGGATATGATCCAAGTCTCTTTGGGAGGGGATATGATCCAAGTCTCTTTGGGAGGGGATATGATCCAAGTCTCTTTAGGAGGGGATATGATCCAAGTCTCTTTGGGAGGGGATATGATCCAAGTCTCTTTAGGAGGGGATATGATCCAAGTCTCTTTGGGAGGATATGATCCAAGTCTCTTTGGGAGAGGATATGATCCAAGTCTCTATGGGAGGGGATATGATCCAAGTCTCTTTGGGAGGGGATATGATCCAAGTCTCTTTGGGAGAGGATATGATCCAAGTCTCTTTGGGAGGGGATATGATCCAAGTCTCTTTGGGAGGGGATATGATCCAAGTCTCTATGGGAGGATATGATCCAAGTCTCTATGGGAGGGGATATGATCCAAGTCTCTTTGGGAGGGAATATGATCCAAGTCTCTTTGGGAGGGGATATGATCCAAGTCTCTTTAGGAGGATATGATCCAAGTCTCTTTAGGAGGGGATATGATCCAAGTCTCTTTGGGAAATATGATCCAAGTCTCTTTGGGAGGGGATATGATCCAAGTCTCTTGGGGAGGGGATATGATCCAAGTCTCTTTGGGAGGGGATATGATCCAAGTATCTTTGGGAGAGGATATGATCCAAGTCTCTTTGGGAGGGGATATGATCCAAGTCTCTTTGGGAGGGGATATGATCCAAGTCTCTTTGGGAGGGGATATGATCCAAGTCTCTTCGGGAGGGGATATGATCCAAGTCTCTTCGGGAGGGGATATGATCCAAGTCTCTTTGGGAGGGGATATGATCCAAGTCTCTTTGGGAGGGGATATGATCCAAGTCTCTTTGGGAGGGGATATGATCCAAGTCTCTTTGGGAGGGGATATGATCCAAGTCTCTTTGGGAGAGGCAAGGATCCAAGTCTCTTTGGGAGGGGATATGATCCAAGTCTCTTTGGGAGAGGATATGATCCAAGTCTCTTCGGGAGGGGATATGATCCAAGTCTCTTTGGGAGGGGATATGATCCAAGTCTCTTTGGGAGGAGATATGATCCAAGTCTCTTTAGGAGGGGATATGATCCAAGTCTCTTTAGGAGGGGATATGATCCAAGTCTCTTTGGGAGGGGATATGATCCAAGTCTCTTTGGGAGGGGATATGATCCAAGTCTCTTTGGGAGGGGATATGATCCAAGTCTCTTTGGGAGGGGATATGATCCAAGTCTCTTTGGGAGAGGCAAGGATCCAAGTCTCTTTGGGAGAGGCAAGGATCCAAGTCTCTTTGGGAGGGGATATGATCCAAGTCTCTTTGGGAGGGGATATGATCCAAGTCTCTTTAGGGGGGGATATGATCCAAGTCTCTATGGGAGGGGATATGATCCAAGTCTCATTAGGAGGGGATATGATCCAAGTCTCTTTGGGAGGGGATATGATCCAAGTCTCTTTAGGAGGGGATATGATCCAAGTCTCTTTGGGAGGGGATATGATCCAAGTCTCTTTGGGAGGGGATATGATCCAAGTCTCTTTGGGAGGGGATATGATCCAAGTCTCTTTGGGAGGGGATATGATCCAAGTCTCTTTGGGAGAGGCAAGGATCCAAGTCTCTTTGGGAGAGGCAAGGATCCAAGTCTCTTTGGGAGGGGATATGATCCAAGTCTCTTTGGGATATGATCCAAGTCTCTATGGGAGGATATGATCCAAGTCTCTTCGGGAGGGGATATGATCCAAGTCTCTTTGGGAGGATATGATCCAAGTCTCTTTGGGAGGGGATATGATCCAAGTCTCTTTAGGAGGGGATATGATCCAAGTCTCTTTAGGAGGGGATATGATCCAAGTCTCTTTGGCTTTGGGAGGGGATATGATCCAAGTCTCTTTAGGAGGGGATGTGATCCAAGTCTCTTTAGGAGGGGATGTGATCCAAGTCTCTTTAGGAGGGGATATGATCCAAGTCTCTTTAGGAGGGGATATGATCCAAGTCTCTTTAGGAGGGGATATGTTCCAAGTCTCTTTAGGAGGGGATATGATCCAAGTCTCTTTGGGAGGGGATATGATCCAAGTCTCTTTGGGAGAGGATATGATCCAAGTCTCTATGGGAGGGGATATGATCCAAGTCTCTTTGGGAGGGGATATGATCCAAGTCTCTTTGGGAGAGGATATGATCCAAGTCTCTTTGGGAGGGGATATGATCCAAGTCTCTTTGGGAGGGGATATGATCCAAGTCTCTTTGGGAGGGGATATGATCCAAGTCTCTATGGGAGGGAATATGATCCAAGTCTCTTTGGGAGGGAATATGATCCAAGTCTCTTTGGGAGGGGATATGATCCAAGTCTCTTTAGGAGGGGATATGATCCAAGTCTCTTTAGGAGGGGATATGATCCAAGTCTCTTTAGGAGGGGATATGATCCAAGTCTCTTTGGGAAATATGATCCAAGTCTCTTTGGGAGGGGATATGATCCAAGTCTCTTGGGGAGGGGATATGATCCAAGTCTCTTTGGGAGACGATATGATCCAAGTATCTTTGGGAGAGGATATGATCCAAGTCTCTTTGGGAGGGGATATGATCCAAGTCTCTTTGGGAGGGGATATGATCCAAGTCTCTTTGGGAGGGGATATGATCCAAGTCTCTATGGGAGGGGATATGATCCAAGTCTCTTCGGGAGGATATGATCCAAGTCTCTTTGGGAGGGATATGATCCAAGTCTCTTTGGGAGGGGATATGATCCAAGTCTCTTTAGGAGGGGATATGATCCAAGTCTCTTTAGGAGGGGATATGATCCAAGTCTCTTTGGGAAATATGATCCAAGTCTCTTTGGGAGGGGATATGATCCAAGTCTCTTCGGGAGGGGATATGATCCAAGTCTCTTTGGGAGGGGATATGATCCAAGTCTCTTTGGGAGGGGATATGATCCAAGTCTCTTTAGGAGGGGATATGATCCAAGTCTCTTTAGGAGGGGATATGATCCAAGTCTCTTTGGGAAATATGATCCAAGTCTCTTTGGGAGGGGATATGATCCAAGTCTCTTTGGGAGGGGATATGATCCAAGTCTCTTTGGGAGGGGATATGATCCAAGTCTCTTTGGGAGACGATATGATCCAAGTTTCTTTGGGAGGGGATATGATCCAAGTCTCTTTGGGAGGGGATATGATCCAAGTCTCTTTAGGAGAGGATATGATCCAAGTCTCTTTGGGAGGGGATATGATCCAAGTCTCTTTGGGAGGGGATATGTTCCAAGTCTCTTTGGGAAATATGATCCAAGTCTCTTTAGAAGGGGATATGATCCAAGTCTCTTTGGGAGGGGATATGATCCAAGTCTCTTTGGGAGAGGCAAGGATCCAAGTCTCTTTGGGAGGGGATATGATCCAAGTCTCTTTGGGAGAGGATATGATCCAAGTCTCTTCAGGAGGGGATATGATCCAAGTCTCTTCAGGAGGGGATATGATCCAAGTCTCTTTGGGAGGGGATATGATCCAAGTCTCTTTGGGAGGAGATATGATCCAAGTCTCTTTAGGAGGGGATATGATCCAAGTCTCTTTGGGAGGGGATATGATCCAAGTCTCTTTGGGAGGGGATATGATCCAAGTCTCTTTAGGAGGGGATATGATCCAAGTCTCTTTGGGAGGGGATATGATCCAAGTCTCTTTAGGAGGGGATATGATCCAAGTCTCTTTGGGAGGGGATATGATCCAAGTCTCTTTGGGAGAGGATATGATCCAAGTCTCTATGGGAGGGGATATGATCCAAGTCTCTTTGGGAGGGGATATGATCCAAGTCTCTTTGGGAGAGGATATGATCCAAGTCTCTTTGGGAGGGGATATGATCCAAGTCTCTTTGGGAGGGGATATGATCCAAGTCTCTATGGGAGGGGATATGATCCAAGTCTCTATGGGAGGGGATATGATCCAAGTCTCTTTGGGAGGGAATATGATCCAAGTCTCTTTGGGAGGGGATATGATCCAAGTCTCTTTAGGAGGGGATATGATCCAAGTCTCTTTAGGAGGGGATATGATCCAAGTCTCTTTGGGAAATATGATCCAAGTCTCTTTGGGAGGGGATATGATCCAAGTCTCTTGGGGAGGGGATATGATCCAAGTCTCTTTGGGAGGGGATATGATCCAAGTATCTTTGGGAGAGGATATGATCCAAGTCTCTTTGGGAGGGGATATGATCCAAGTCTCTTTGGGAGGGGATAAGATCCAAGTCTCTTTGGGAGGGGATATGATCCAAGTCTCTTCGGGAGGATATGATCCAAGGGGGGGATATGATCCAAGTCTCTTCGGGAGGGGATATGATCCAAGTCTCTTTGGGAGGGGATATGATCCAAGTCTCTTTGGGAGGGATATGATCCAAGTCTCTTTGGGAGGGGATATGATCCAAGTCTCTTTGGGAGAGGCAAGGATCCAAGTCTCTTTGGGAGGGGATATGATCCAAGTCTCTTTGGGAGAGGATATGATCCAAGTCTCTTTGGGAGGGGATATGATCCAAGTCTCTTTGGGAGACGATATGATCCAAGTCTCTTTGGGAGGGGATATGATCCAAGTCTCTTTGGGAGGGATATGATCCAAGTCTCTTTGGGAGGGATATGATCCAAGTGTCTTTATGAGAGGATATGATCCAAGTCTCTTTGGGAGGGGATATGATCCAAGTCTCTTTAGGAGGGGATATGATCCAAGTCTCTTTAGGAGGGGATATGATCCAAGTCTCTTTAGGATGGGATATGATCCAAGTCTCTTTAGGAGGGGATATGATCCAAGTCTCTTTAGGAGGGGATATGATCCAAGTCTCTTTAGGAGGGGATATGATCCAAGTCTCTTTAGGAGGATATGATCCAAGTCTCTTTAGGAGGGGATATGTTCCAAGTCTCTTTAGGAGGGGATATGATCCAAGTCTCTTTGGGAGGGGATATGATCCAAGTCTCTTTGGGAGAGGATATGATCCAAGTCTCTATGGGAGGGGATATGATCCAAGTCTCTTTGGGAGGGGATATGATCCAAGTCTCTTTGGGAGAGGATATGATCCAAGTCTCTTTGGGAGGGGATATGATCCAAGTCTCTTTGGGAGGGGATATGATCCAAGTCTCTTTGGGAGGGGATATGATCCAAGTCTCTTTGGGAGGGGATATGATCCAAGTCTCTATGGGAGGGAATATGATCCAAGTCTCTTTGGGAGGGAATATGATCCAAGGCTCTTTAGGAGGGGATATGATCCAAGTCTCTTTAGGAGGGGATATGATCCAAGTCTCTTTAGGAGGGGATATGATCCAAGTCTCTTTGGGAAATATGATCCAAGTCTCTTTGGGAGGGGATATGATCCAAGTCTCTTGGGGAGGGATATGATCCAAGTCTCTTTGGGAGACGATATGATCCAAGTATCTTTGGGAGAGGATATGATCCAAGTCTCTTTGGGAGGGGATATGATCCAAGTCTCTTTGGGAGGGGATATGATCCAAGTCTCTTTGGGAGGGGATATGATCCAAGTCTCTATGGGAGGGGATATGATCCAAGTCTCTTCGGGAGGGGATATGATCCAAGTCTCTTCGGGAGGGGATATGATCCAAGTCTCTTTAGGAGGGGATATGATCCAAGTCTCTTTAGGAGGGGATATGATCCAAGTCTCTTTGGGAAATATGATCCAAGTCTCTTTGGGAGGGGATATGATCCAAGTCTCTTTGGGAGGTGATATGATCCAAGTCTCTTTGGGAGACGATATGATCCAAGTCTCTTTGGGAGACGATATGATCCAAGTCTCTTTGGGAGGGGATATGATCCAAGTCTCTTTGGGAGGGGATATGATCCAAGTCTCTTTGGGAGGGGATATGATCCAAGTCTCTTTAGGAGAGGATATGATCCAAGTCTTTTTGGGAGGGGATATGATCCAAGTCTCTTTGGGAGGGGATATGTTCCAAGTCTCTTTGGGAAATATGATCCAAGTCTCTTTAGAAGGGGATATGATCCAAGTCTCTTTGGGAGGGGATATGATCCAAGTCTCTTTGGGAGAGGCAAGGATCCAAGTCTCTTTTGGATAGGATATGATCCAAGTCTCTTTGGGAGAGGATATGATCCAAGTCTCTTTGGGAGAGGATATGATCCAAGTCTCTTTGGGAGAGGATATGATCCAAGTCTCTTCGGGAGGGGATATGATCCAAGTCTCTTTGGGAGGAGATATGATCCAAGTCTCTTTAGGAGGGGATATGATCCAAGTCTCTTTGGGAGGGGATATGATCCAAGTCTCTTTGGGAGGGGATATGATCCAAGTCTCTTTGGGAGGGGATATGATCCAAGTCTCTTTAGGAGGGGATATGATCCAAGTCTCTTTGGGAGGGGATATGATCCAAGTCTCTTTGGGAGAGGATATGATCCAAGTCTCTATGGGAGGGGATATGATCCAAGTCTCTTTGGGAGGGGATATGATCCAAGTCTCTTTGGGAGAGGATATGATCCAAGTCTCTTTGGGAGGGGATATGATCCAAGTCTCTTTGGGAGGGGATATGATCCAAGTCTCTTTGGGAGGGGATATGATCCAAGTCTCTATGGGAGGGGATATGATCCAAGTCTCTTTGGGAGGGAATATGATCCAAGTCTCTGGGAGGGGATATGATCCAAGTCTCTGGGAGGGGATATGATCCAAGTCTCTTTAGGAGGGGATATGATCCAAGTCTCTTTAGGAGGGGATATGATCCAAGTCTCTTTAGGAGGGGATATGATCCAAGTCTCTTTGGGAAATATGATCCAAGTCTCTTGGGGAGGGGATATGATCCAAGTCTCTTGGGGAGGGGATATGATCCAAGTCTCTTTGGGAGACGATATGATCCAAGTATCTTTGGGAGAGGATATGATCCAAGTCTCTTTGGGAGGGGATATGATCCAAGTCTCTTTGGGAGGGGATATGATCCAAGTCTCTTTGGGAGGGGATATGATCCAAGTCTCTTCGGGAGGGGATATGATCCAAGTCTCTTTGGGAGGGGATATGATCCAAGTCTCTTTAGGAGGATATGATCCAAGTCTCTTTAGGAGGGGATATGATCCAAGTCTCTTTGGGAAATATGATCCAAGTCTCTTTGGGAGGGGATATGATCCAAGTCTCTTTGGGAGGGGATATGATCCAAGTCTCTTTAGGAGGGGATATGATCCAAGTCTCTTTGGGAAATATGATCCAAGTCTCTTTGGGAGGGGATATGATCCAAGTCTCTTGGGGAGGGGATATGATCCAAGTCTCTTTGGGAGACGATATGATCCAAGTATCTTTGGGAGAGGATATGATCCAAGTCTCTTTGGGGGGATATGATCCAAGTCTCTTTGGGAGGATATGATCCAAGTCTCTTTGGGAGGATATGATCCAAGTCTCTTTGGGAGGATATGATCCAAGTCTCTTTGGGAGGGGATATGATCCAAGTCTCTTTGGGAGGATATGATCCAAGTCTCTTTGGGAGGGGATATGATCCAAGTCTCTTTGGGAGGGGATATGATCCAAGTCTCTTTGGGAGGGGATATGATCCAAGTGTCTTTATGAGAGGATATGATCCAAGTCTCTTTGGGAGGGGATATGATCCAAGTCTCTTTAGGAGGGGATATGATCCAAGTCTCTTTAGGAGGGGATATGATCCAAGTCTCTTTAGGATGGGATATGATCCAAGTCTCTTTAGGAGGGGATATGATCCAAGTCTCTTTAGGAGGGGATATGATCCAAGTCTCTTTAGGAGGGGATATGATCCAAGTCTCTTTGGGAGGGGATATGATCCAAGTCTCTTTGGGAGACGATATGATCCAAGTTTCTTTGGGAGGGGATATGATCCAAGTCTCTTTGGGAGGGGATATGATCCAAGTCTCTTTAGGAGAGGATATGATCCAAGTCTCTTTGGGAGGGGATATGATCCAAGTCTCTTTGGGAGGGGATATGTTCCAAGTCTCTTTGGGAAATATGATCCAAGTCTCTTTAGAAGGGGATATGATCCAAGTCTCTTTGGGAGGGGATATGATCCAAGTCTCTTTGGGAGAGGCAAGGATCCAAGTCTCTTTGGGAGGGGATATGATCCAAGTCTCTTTGGGAGAGGATATGATCCAAGTCTCTTCAGGAGGGGATATGATCCAAGTCTCTTCAGGAGGGGATATGATCCAAGTCTCTTTGGGAGGGGATATGATCCAAGTCTCTTTGGGAGGAGATATGATCCAAGTCTCTTTAGGAGGGGATATGATCCAAGTCTCTTTGGGAGGGGATATGATCCAAGTCTCTTTGGGAGGGGATATGATCCAAGTCTCTTTAGGAGGGGATATGATCCAAGTCTCTTTGGGAGGGGATATGATCCAAGTCTCTTTAGGAGGGGATATGATCCAAGTCTCTTTGGGAGGGGATATGATCCAAGTCTCTTTGGGAGAGGATATGATCCAAGTCTCTATGGGAGGGGATATGATCCAAGTCTCTTTGGGAGGGGATATGATCCAAGTCTCTTTGGGAGAGGATATGATCCAAGTCTCTTTGGGAGGGGATATGATCCAAGTCTCTTTGGGAGGGGATATGATCCAAGTCTCTATGGGAGGGGATATGATCCAAGTCTCTATGGGAGGGGATATGATCCAAGTCTCTTTGGGAGGGAATATGATCCAAGTCTCTTTGGGAGGGGATATGATCCAAGTCTCTTTAGGAGGGGATATGATCCAAGTCTCTTTAGGAGGGGATATGATCCAAGTCTCTTTGGGAAATATGATCCAAGTCTCTTTGGGAGGGGATATGATCCAAGTCTCTTGGGGAGGGGATATGATCCAAGTCTCTTTGGGAGGGGATATGATCCAAGTATCTTTGGGAGAGGATATGATCCAAGTCTCTTTGGGAGGGGATATGATCCAAGTCTCTTTGGGAGGGATAAGATCCAAGTCTCTTTGGGGAGGATATGATCCAAGTCTCTTCGGGAGGATATGATCCAAGTCTCTTCGGGAGGGGATATGATCCAAGTCTCTTCGGGAGGGGATATGATCCAAGTCTCTTTGGGAGGGGATATGATCCAAGTCTCTTTGGGAGGGGATATGATCCAAGTCTCTTTGGGAGGGGATATGATCCAAGTCTCTTTGGGAGAGGCAAGGATCCAAGTCTCTTTGGGAGGGGATATGATCCAAGTCTCTTTGGGAGAGGATATGATCCAAGTCTCTTTGGGAGGGGATATGATCCAAGTCTCTTTGGGAGACGATATGATCCAAGTCTCTTTGGGAGGGGATATGATCCAAGTCTCTTTGGGAGGGGATATGATCCAAGTCTCTTTGGGAGGGGATATGATCCAAGTGTCTTTATGAGAGGATATGATCCAAGTCTCTTTGGGAGGGGATATGATCCAAGTCTCTTTAGGAGGGGATATGATCCAAGTCTCTTTAGGAGGGGATATGATCCAAGTCTCTTTAGGATGGGATATGATCCAAGTCTCTTTAGGAGGGATATGATCCAAGTCTCTTTAGGAGGGGATATGATCCAAGTCTCTTTAGGAGGGGATATGATCCAAGTCTCTTTAGGAGGGGATATGATCCAAGTCTCTTTAGGAGGGGATATGTTCCAAGTCTCTTTAGGAGGGATATGATCCAAGTCTCTTTGGGAGGGGATATGATCCAAGTCTCTTTGGGAGAGGATATGATCCAAGTCTCTATGGGAGGGGATATGATCCAAGTCTCTTTGGGAGGGGATATGATCCAAGTCTCTTTGGGAGAGGATATGATCCAAGTCTCTTTGGGAGGGATATGATCCAAGTCTCTTTGGGAGGGGATATGATCCAAGTCTCTTTGGGAGGGGATATGATCCAAGTCTCTTTGGGAGGGGATATGATCCAAGTCTCTATGGGAGGGAATATGATCCAAGTCTCTTTGGGAGGGAATATGATCCAAGGCTCTTTAGGAGGGGATATGATCCAAGTCTCTTTAGGAGGGGATATGATCCAAGTCTCTTTAGGAGGGGATATGATCCAAGTCTCTTTGGGAAATATGATCCAAGTCTCTTTGGGAGGGGATATGATCCAAGTCTCTTGGGGAGGGGATATGATCCAAGTCTCTTTGGGAGACGATATGATCCAAGTATCTTTGGGAGAGGATATGATCCAAGTCTCTTTGGGAGGGGATATGATCCAAGTCTCTTTGGGAGGGGATATGATCCAAGTCTCTTTGGGAGGGGATATGATCCAAGTCTCTATGGGAGGGGATATGATCCAAGTCTCTTCGGGAGGGGATATGATCCAAGTCTCTTCGGGAGGGGATATGATCCAAGTCTCTTTAGGAGGGGATATGATCCAAGTCTCTTTAGGAGGGGATATGATCCAAGTCTCTTTGGGAAATATGATCCAAGTCTCTTTGGGAGGGGATATGATCCAAGTCTCTTTGGGAGGGGATATGATCCAAGTCTCTTTGGGAGACGATATGATCCAAGTCTCTTTGGGAGACGATATGATCCAAGTCTCTTTGGGAGGGGATATGATCCAAGTCTCTTTGGGAGGGGATATGATCCAAGTCTCTTTGGGAGGGGATATGATCCAAGTCTCTTTAGGAGAGGATATGATCCAAGTCTCTTTGGGAGGGGATATGATCCAAGTCTCTTTGGGAGGGGATATGTTCCAAGTCTCTTTGGGAAATATGATCCAAGTCTCTTTAGAAGGGGATATGATCCAAGTCTCTTTGGGAGGGGATATGATCCAAGTCTCTTTGGGAGAGGCAAGGATCCAAGTCTCTTTTGGATAGGATATGATCCAAGTCTCTTTGGGAGAGGATATGATCCAAGTCTCTTTGGGAGAGGATATGATCCAAGTCTCTTCGGGAGGGGATATGATCCAAGTCTCTTTGGGAGGAGATATGATCCAAGTCTCTTTAGGAGGGGATATGATCCAAGTCTCTTTGGGAGGGGATATGATCCAAGTCTCTTTGGGAGGGGATATGATCCAAGTCTCTTTGGGAGGGGATATGATCCAAGTCTCTTTAGGAGGGGATATGATCCAAGTCTCTTTGGGAGGGGATATGATCCAAGTCTCTTTGGGAGAGGATATGATCCAAGTCTCTATGGGAGGGGATATGATCCAAGTCTCTTTGGGAGGGGATATGATCCAAGTCTCTTTGGGAGAGGATATGATCCAAGTCTCTTTGGGAGGGGATATGATCCAAGTCTCTTTGGGAGGGGATATGATCCAAGTCTCTTTGGGAGGGGATATGATCCAAGTCTCTATGGGAGGGGATATGATCCAAGTCTCTTTGGGAGGGAATATGATCCAAGTCTCTGGGAGGGGATATGATCCAAGTCTCTGGGAGGATATGATCCAAGTCTCTTTAGGAGGGGATATGATCCAAGTCTCTTTAGGAGGGGATATGATCCAAGTCTCTTTAGGAGGATATGATCCAAGTCTCTTTGGGAAATATGATCCAAGTCTCTTGGGGAGGGGATATGATCCAAGTCTCTTGGGGAGGGGATATGATCCAAGTCTCTTTGGGAGACGATATGATCCAAGTATCTTTGGGAGAGGATATGATCCAAGTCTCTTTGGGAGGGGATATGATCCAAGTCTCTTTGGGAGGGGATATGATCCAAGTCTCTTTGGGAGGGGATATGATCCAAGTCTCTTCGGGAGGGGATATGATCCAAGTCTCTTTGGGAGGGGATATGATCCAAGTCTCTTTAGGAGGGGATATGATCCAAGTCTCTTTAGGAGGGGATATGATCCAAGTCTCTTTGGGAAATATGATCCAAGTCTCTTTGGGAGGGGATATGATCCAAGTCTCTTTGGGAGGGGATATGATCCAAGTCTCTTTAGGAGGGGATATGATCCAAGTCTCTTTGGGAAATATGATCCAAGTCTCTTTGGGAGGGGATATGATCCAAGTCTCTTGGGGAGGGGATATGATCCAAGTCTCTTTGGGAGACGATATGATCCAAGTATCTTTGGGAGAGGATATGATCCAAGTCTCTTTGGGAGGGGATATGATCCAAGTCTCTTTGGGAGGGGATATGATCCAAGTCTCTTTGGGAGACGATATGATCCAAGTCTCTTTGGGAGGGGATATGATCCAAGTCTCTTTGGGAGGGGATATGATCCAAGTCTCTTTGGGAGACGATATGATCCAAGTCTCTTTGGGAGGGGATATGATCCAAGTCTCTTTGGGAGGGGATATGATCCAAGTCTCTTTGGGAGGGGATATGATCCAAGTGTCTTTATGAGAGGATATGATCCAAGTCTCTTTGGGAGGGGATATGATCCAAGTCTCTTTAGGAGGGGATATGATCCAAGTCTCTTTAGGAGGGGATATGATCCAAGTCTCTTTAGGATGGGATATGATCCAAGTCTCTTTAGGAGGGGATATGATCCAAGTCTCTTTAGGAGGGGATATGATCCAAGTCTCTTTAGGAGGGGATATGATCCAAGTCTCTTTAGGAGGGGATATGATCCAAGTCTCTTTAGGAGGGGATATGTTCCAAGTCTCTTTAGGAGGGGATATGATCCAAGTCTCTTTGGGAGGGGATATGATCCAAGTCTCTTTGGGAGAGGATATGATCCAAGTCTCTATGGGAGGGGATATGATCCAAGTCTCTTTGGGAGGGGATATGATCCAAGTCTCTTTGGGAGAGGATATGATCCAAGTCTCTTTGGGAGGGGATATGATCCAAGTCTCTTTGGGAGGGGATATGATCCAAGTCTCTTTGGGAGGGGATATGATCCAAGTCTCTTTGGGAGGGGATATGATCCAAGTCTCTATGGGAGGGAATATGATCCAAGTCTCTTTGGGAGGGAATATGATCCAAGTCTCTTTAGGAGGGGATATGATCCAAGTCTCTTTAGGAGGGGATATGATCCAAGTCTCTTTAGGAGGGGATATGATCCAAGTCTCTTTGGGAAATATGATCCAAGTCTCTTTGGGAGGGGATATGATCCAAGTCTCTTGGGGAGGGGATATGATCCAAGTCTCTTTGGGAGACGATATGATCCAAGTATCTTTGGGAGAGGATATGATCCAAGTCTCTTTGGGAGGGGATATGATCCAAGTCTCTTTGGGAGGGGATATGATCCAAGTCTCTTTGGGAGGGGATATGATCCAAGTCTCTATGGGAGGGGATATGATCCAAGTCTCTTCGGGAGGGGATATGATCCAAGTCTCTTCGGGAGGGGATATGATCCAAGTCTCTTTAGGAGGGGATATGATCCAAGTCTCTTTAGGAGGGGATATGATCCAAGTCTCTTTGGGAAATATGATCCAAGTCTCTTTGGGAGGGGATATGATCCAAGTCTCTTTGGGAGGGGATATGATCCAAGTCTCTTTGGGAGACGATATGATCCAAGTCTCTTTGGGAGACGATATGATCCAAGTCTCTTTGGGAGGGGATATGATCCAAGTCTCTTTGGGAGGGGATATGATCCAAGTCTCTTTGGGAGGGGATATGATCCAAGTCTCTTTAGGAGAGGATATGATCCAAGTCTCTTTGGGAGGGGATATGATCCAAGTCTCTTTGGGAGGGGATATGTTCCAAGTCTCTTTGGGAAATATGATCCAAGTCTCTTTAGAAGGGGATATGATCCAAGTCTCTTTGGGAGGGGATATGATCCAAGTCTCTTTGGGAGAGGCAAGGATCCAAGTCTCTTTTGGATAGGATATGATCCAAGTCTCTTTGGGAGAGGATATGATCCAAGTCTCTTTGGGAGAGGATATGATCCAAGTCTCTTTGGGAGAGGATATGATCCAAGTCTCTTCGGGAGGGGATATGATCCAAGTCTCTTTGGGAGGAGATATGATCCAAGTCTCTTTAGGAGGGGATATGATCCAAGTCTCTTTGGGAGGGGATATGATCCAAGTCTCTTTGGGAGGGGATATGATCCAAGTCTCTTTGGGAGGGGATATGATCCAAGTCTCTTTAGGAGGGGATATGATCCAAGTCTCTTTGGGAGGGGATATGATCCAAGTCTCTTTGGGAGAGGATATGATCCAAGTCTCTATGGGAGGGGATATGATCCAAGTCTCTTTGGGAGGGGATATGATCCAAGTCTCTTTGGGAGAGGATATGATCCAAGTCTCTTTGGGAGGGGATATGATCCAAGTCTCTTTGGGAGGGGATATGATCCAAGTCTCTATGGGAGGGGATATGATCCAAGTCTCTTTGGGAGGGAATATGATCCAAGTCTCTGGGAGGGGATATGATCCAAGTCTCTGGGAGGGGATATGATCCAAGTCTCTTTAGGAGGGGATATGATCCAAGTCTCTTTAGGAGGGGATATGATCCAAGTCTCTTTAGGAGGGGATATGATCCAAGTCTCTTTGGGAAATATGATCCAAGTCTCTTGGGGAGGGGATATGATCCAAGTCTCTTGGGGAGGGGATATGATCCAAGTCTCTTTGGGAGACGATATGATCCAAGTATCTTTGGGAGAGGATATGATCCAAGTCTCTTTGGGAGGGGATATGATCCAAGTCTCTTTGGGAGGGGATATGATCCAAGTCTCTTCGGGAGGGGATATGATCCAAGTCTCTTTGGGAGGGGATATGATCCAAGTCTCTTTAGGAGGGGATATGATCCAAGTCTCTTTAGGAGGGGATATGATCCAAGTCTCTTTGGGAAATATGATCCAAGTCTCTTTGGGAGGGGATATGATCCAAGTCTCTTTGGGAGACGATATGATCCAAGTCTCTTTGGGAGACGATATGATCCAAGTCTCTTTGGGAGGGGATATGATCCAAGTCTCTTTGGGAGGGGATATGATCCAAGTCTCTTTGGGAGGGGATATGATCCAAGTCTCTTTAGGAGAGGATATGATCCAAGTCTCTTTGGGAGGGGATATGATCCAAGTCTCTTTGGGAGGGGATATGATCCAAGTCTCTTTGGGAGGGGATATGTTCCAAGTCTCTTTGGGAAATATGATCCAAGTCTCTTTAGGAGGGGATATGATCCAAGTCTCTTTGGGAGGGGATATGATCCAAGTCTCTTTGGGAGAGGCAAGGATCCAAGTCTCTTTGGGAGGGGATATGATCCAAGTCTCTTTGGGAGAGGATATGATCCAAGTCTCTTCAGGAGGGGATATGATCCAAGTCTCTTTGGGACGAGATATGATCCAAGTCTCTTTAGGAGGGGATATGATCCAAGTCTCTTTGGGAGGGGATATGACCCAAGTCTCTTTGGGAGGGGATATGATCCAAGTCTCTTTAGGAGGGGATATGATCCAAGTCTCTTTGGGAGGGGATATGATCCAAGTCTCTTTAGGAGGGGATATGATCCAAGTCTCTTTAGGAGGGGATATGATCCAAGTCTCTTTGGGAGAGGATATGATCCAAGTCTCTTTGGGAGGGGATATGATCAAAGTCTCTTTGGGAGGGGATATGATCAAAGTCTCTTTGGGAGGGGATATGATCTAAGTCTCTTTGGGAGACGATATGATCCAAGTCTCTTTGGGAGGGGATATGATCCAAGTCTCTTTGGGAAATATGATCCAAGTCTCTTTGGGGGATATGATCCAAGTCTCTATGGGAGGGGATATGATCCAAGTCTCTTTAGGAGGGGATATGATCCAAGTCTCTTTAGGAGGGGATATGATCCAAGTCTCTTTAGGAGGGGATATGATCAAAGTCTCTTTAGGAGGGGATATGATCCAAGTCTCTTTGGGAGGGGATATGATCCAAGTCTCTTTAGGAGGGGATATGATCCAAGTCTCTTTAGGAGGGGATATGATCCAAGTCTCTTTAGGAGGGGATATGATCCAAGTCTCTTTGGGAGAGGATATGATCCAAGTCATTGTAGCCTTACAGTCAATGAATGAATCGTTTTAAAGTGATCCCTCATCAAATGAAACGCATTAACTTTATATTTTTTGAGAGCAGATTATATGTTTTTAGGTTATTTTAAGAGTTTCAGGAAATTAGGACAACAAAGAGGCTGAAAAACACTGTTTATATGTCAAAGAGATATCTACTCTACCTTTTTGGGGACCAGTCAATGTATCAACCTATATCTTTCTTCTAGTAAGAGAATTTTGATGCAGTACTAATGATATATAATATAATAATAATAATAATCCTTCTGTAGCTCAGTTGGTAGAGCATGGCACTTGTAACGCCAGGGTAGTGGGTTCGATCCCCGGAACCACCCATACGTAGAATGTATGCACACATGACTGTAAGTCGCTTTGGATAAAAGCGTCTGCTAAATGGCATATATTATTATTCAGTACTAATGATCACGCTCTCCTCCTCTGTCCTCTTTCTCCTTCTCTGTCCTCTCTGATCCTTCTCTGTCCTCTCTCTCCTTCTCTGTCCTCTCTAATCCTTCTGTCCTCTCTCTCCTCTCTGATCCATCTCTGTCCTCTCTCTCCTTCTCTCTCCTCTCTCCTTCTCTGTCCTCTCTCTCCTCTCTCTCCTCCTCTCTCCTCTCTCTCCTTCTCTCTCCTCTCTCTCCTTCTCTCTCCTCTCTCTCCTCCTCTCTCCTCTCTCTCCTTCTCTCTCCTTCTCTGTCCTCTCTCTCCTCTCTCTCCTTCTCTCTCCTTCTCTGTCCTCTCTCTCCTCCTCTCTCCTCTCTCTCCTTCTCTCTGTCCTCTCTCTCCTTCTCTGTCCTCTCTCTCCTCCTCTCTCCTCTCTCTCCTTCTCTCTCTCCTCCTCTCTCCTCTCTCCTTCTCTGTCCTCTCTCTCCTCTCTCTCCTTCTCTGTCCTCTCTCCTCCTCTCTCCTCTCTCCTTCTCTGTCCTCTCTCTCCTTCTCTGTCCTCTCTCTCCTCCTCTCTCCTCTCTCTCCTCTCTCTCCTTCTCTCTCCTCTCTCTCCTTCTCTCTCCTCTCTCTCCTCCTCTCTCCTCTCTCTCCTCTCTCTCCTTCTCTCTCCTCTCTCTCCTCCTCTCTCCTCTCTCTCCTTCTCTGTCCTATCTCTCCTTCTCTCTCCTCTCTCTCCTTCTCTCTCCTCTCTCTCCTCTCTCTCCTCTCTCTCCTCCTCTCTCCTCTCTCTCCTTCTCTCTCCTCTCTCTCCCTCTCTCTCCTCCTCTCTCCTCTCTCTCCTCTCTCCTTCTCTGTCCTCTCTCTCCTTCTCTGTCCTCTCTCTCCTCCTCTCTCCTCTCTCTCCTTCTCTCTCCTCTCTCTCCTTCTCTCTCCTCTCTCTCCTTCTCTCTCCTCTCTCTCCTCCTCTCTCCTCTCTCTCCTCTCTCTCCTTCTCTCTCCTCTCTCTCCTCCTCTCTCCTCTCTCTCCTCTCTCTCCTCTCTCTCCTCTCTCTCTCCTCTCTCCTCTCTCTCTCTCTCTCTCTCCTCTCTCCTCTCTCTCCTTCTCTCTCCCTCTCTCTCCTCCTCTCTCCTCTCTCTCTCTCTCTCTCTCTCTCTCTCTCTCTCCTCCTCTCTCCTCTCTCTCCTCTCTCTCCCTCTCCTCCTCTCTCCTCTCTCTCTCTCTCTCCTTCTCTCTCCTCTCTCTCCTCCTCTCTCCTCTCTCTCCTCTCTCTCCTTCTCTCTCCTCTCTCTCCTCCTCTCTCCTCTCTCTCCTTCTCTCTCCTCTCTCTCCTCTCTCTCCTTCTCTCTCCTCTCTCTCCTTCTCTCTCCTCTCTCTCCTTCTCTCTCCTCTCTCTCCTCCTCTCTCTCTCTCTCTCCTCTCTCTCCTTCTCTCTCCTCTCTCTCCTCCTCTCTCCTCTCTCTCCTCCTCTCTCTCCTCTCTCTCCTTCTCTCTCCTCTCTCTCCTTCTCTCTCCTCTCTCTCCTTCTCTCTCCTCTCTCTCCTCTCTCTCCTTCTCTCTCTCCTCTCTCTCCTTCTCTGTCCTCTCTCTCCTCCTCTCTCCTCTCTCTCCTCTCTCTCCTCCTCTCTCCTCTCTCCTTCTCTGTCCTCTCTCTCCTTCTCTCTCCTCTCTCTCCTTCTCTGTCCTCTCTCTCCTCCTCTCTCCCCTTCTCTCTCTCCTCCTCTCTCCTTCTCTGTCCTCTCTCTCCTTCTCTCTCCTCTCTCTCCTTCTCTGTCCTCTCTCTCCTTTCTCTCCTTCACTGTCCTCTCTGATCCTATCCTTGAAACATGTTTTTGGTAATGTAGTAGTTTAATGCTTTATTCTCGTCTCATCCTCCTCAGGGCTAAGTCAGTCTGTTCTATGAGTGACTTCCAGCGTCTGATGGACAGCTCTCCTTTCCTGCCTGACAAGAGTCGGCATGGTGACTGTGGCCGTGACGACGTGACCCCACCCCTTTCACCTGATGACCTGAAGTACATAGAGGAGTTCAACAGTAAGGGGTGGGGCTTTCCTGTCCCTGGCCCCTCCCCTACACCAGGCCACCACACCCCCACACCCATGGAAGCCTGGGCAGAACGGCCCAAGTCAGGTACTGATGCTCCAACTGTTTAAGCATTTTTTGTTTTTGGAATTGCAATCATGTTAATGTGAAGACAAAGATGGCAAATGTGTTTTCTCACTTTATATCAAAATTAAATTTCAATCGTGTTATGGTGGGGCCTGCAAGCACATTTTCACATTGTGTGTGGACAATAAAGCTTTTTAAATCTAAATTCAGAAACATACCCTATGTTTTACTGTCATCTTCCCACCTTGTGGAGATTATTTATTTCCCTTCTAATTATAATCATGTGAATCATTCTAAATTCCAATCATGCTAATCATTTGAGTCATTTGAATCATTCTAAATTCTGATCATTCTAATCATTTGAATCATTCTAAATTCCAATCATTCTAAATTCCGATCACTCTAATCATTTGAATCATTCTAAATTCCAATCATTCTGAATTCTCTCTCTATGAGTTCCAGAACCATTCCAGCCAGCCTTGTGGTTCCTGACAACCAGTGCTACGCTTACTACTAACACCCTGTCCAGCCCTGAACCCCATCCCCTCTGCCAGCACTCCCCTCTCAGGGGTAACGGGGGTAACAGAGGAGGGGGGGCAAGTGTCCATGTCTCCCACAGCCCCACCCGACCCCCAGGAACCCCTGAACAGGACCACATGTACCCCAAAGGGACCAAGGGGCGAGGGGGTGGCGGTGAGGTGGGGGATCCCCCTGGGGTAGGGGGACCAGACGAGGTATTTGGTAATGGTAGGTGGCCCTCCACCTGTCATAAGGAGTTATTAGAGGGTGGTGGTGGACTGGGAGGCGGACTTAGGGTTCCGTCTGGCGTGGGCCCCATCCCCACGGTGGGGTACGCCTCGTCTCTGGAGCTGCAGCTGTCACGGAACCTCAGTGATGACATGAAGGAGGTGGCCTTCTCCGTAAGGAACTACCGCTCAGGCCCTGGTACCTCGGACCTCCTGGAGCAACACAGACAGGTCTGTTCACGTTGTTGTTGTTTACCTAGCTGTACGTTTCACTTAGTTCACCTTTCTATTGTATTCAGTGTCGTCAGAAAGTGAACCTTCACTTATTCCACATTTTGTTGTGTTACAGCATGAATTCAAAATGTATTAAATAAATAACTATTCTTACCCATCTACACACAATGACTAAGAGAAAACATATTTTAACAAATTCTTTCAGATTTATTGAAAATAAAAGACAGAAATATCTAATTTACATAAGTTTTCGCACCCTTTTGCACTTCAAATTGAGCTCAGGTGCATCCAATGTCCTTTGATCATCTTTGAGATGTCACTGCAACTTGATTGGCCAATTCAATTGTTTGGACAGGATTTAGAAACATTTTCTTGTGTACATTCTAAACTAAAGGTCAAGGTTATCTTGTGTACAGCGCCTTGCAAAAGTATTCATCCCGCTTGGCGTTTTTCCTATTTTGTTGCATTACAACCTGTCATTTAAATAGATTTTTAATTGGATTTCATGTGATGGACATACACAAAATAGTCCAAATTGGTGAAGTGGAATTATAAAAATAACTTGTTTAAAAAATAAAATTAAAATAAAGATCGCAAAAGTGGTGTGTGCATATGTATTCACCTCTTTGCTATGAAGCCCCTAAATAAGATCTGGTGCAACCAGTTACCTTCAGAAGTTACATCATTTGTTAAATATAGTCCACCTGTGTGCAATCTAAGTGTCACATGATCTGTCACATGATCTGTCACATGATCTCAGTATATATACACCTGTTCTGAGTCTGAGTCTGCAACACCACTAAGAAAGAGGCACCACCACCAAGCGAGCGGCACCATGAAGACCAAGGAGCCTCTCCAAACAGGTCAGGGACAAAGTTGTGGAGAAGTACAGATCAGGGTTGGGTTATAAACAAATATCTTGAGACTTTGAACATAAATAATAAAAACATAAAAACATAAAGCACCATTAAATCCATCATTTAAAAAATGGAACAAATATGGAACCACAACAAAACTGGGACGCCCACAAAACTCACTGACCAGGCAAGAAGAGCATTAATCAGAGAGGCAACAAAGAGACCAAAGATAACCCTGAAGGAGCTGCAAAGCTCCACAGCGGAGATTGGAGTATCTGTCCATAGGACCACTTTAAGCTGTATACTCCAGAGCTAGCTTTATGGAAGAGAGCCCAGAAAAAAGCCATTGCTGAAAGACAAAAATAAGCAAACACGTTTGGTGTTCGCTAAAAGGCATGTGGGAGACTCCCCAAACATATGGAATAAGGCACTCTGGTCAGATAAGACTAAAATTGTGCTTTTTGGCCATCAAGGAAAATGCTATGTCTGGCACAAACCCAACACCTCATCACCCCGAGAACACCATGTTTTTCATCAGCAGGGACTGGGGAACTGATCAGAATTGAAGGAATGATGGATGGCGCTAAATACAGGGGAATTCTTGAGGGAAACCTGTTTCAGTCTTCCAGAGATTTGAGACTGGGACAGAGGTTCACCTTCCAGCAGGACAATGGCCCTAAGGGTACTGCTAAAGCAACACTCGAGTGGTTTAAGGGGAGACATTTAAATGTCTTGGAATTGCCAAGTCAAAGCCCAGACCTCAATCCAATTGAGAATCTGTGGTATGACTTAAAAGATGGCTGTATATCAGCAGAACCCATCCAACTTGAAGGAGCTGGAGCAGTTTTGCCTTGAAGAATGGGCAAAAATCCCAGTGCCTAGATGTGCCAAGCTGATAGAGACATACCCCCAAGAGACTTGCAGCTGTAATTGCTGCAAAAGGGTGACTCTACAAAGTATTGACTTTTGTTATTCACGCTCAAGTTCTGTTTTTTTGTCTTATGTCTTGCTTGTTTCATATTAAAAAATATTTTGCATCTTCAAAGTGGTAGTAGGCATATTGATTAAATCAAATTATTTTTTTTTAAATGTAAAAATCAATTTTTATTCCAGGGTGTAAGGCAACAAAGTACGAAAAATGCCAAGGGGGGGGGGGTGAAAAGTTTCGCAAGCCACTGTGCACGAACCAGTCAATGTATATGTAGTTTATTCTTCTAATGTCTACAACTTTATCTTCTCAACCTAATAGCTCCGAGACACGGCGTGTCAGACCAATGGTTTCACGACTCGGGGAACCCAGACCACCCAGACCATCAGTGTGGGCTTACAGACTGACATCCTCCGCAACCTCACCAGCTCCCCCCACCGCTGCCTCACCCCTATAGGAGGAGGCTCCACCCCCATCTCCTCCCCCCTCCAGAAACATCCGGAAGATACAGTACTCTCCTGTAGTCCAGTCCAAGTTCGAGCGGACATGTTGTTCTCCTAAGTACGGTTCTCCTAAGCTCCAGAGGAAGTTGTCGACATCATCGAAGGCTGACCTCCCTGTAGGGGCCTCCTCCAGCTCCACGACCGGCCCCAGGGTTCCGACTCCCACCACCCCCCAGAAGGTAGTTATTGTTTTTAATTCTCAGTCATATTTCTCTACGTATTGTTGTAGTCAGCTGCCTGAGGCCACTCTAAGAGTTAATGTATAATAACAGGGAGCCTCTGAGTCGGCCTGGGCTCGTTCCACCACCACCAGGGACTCTCCGGTCCACACCACCATCAACGACGGCCTGTCCAGCCTCTTCAACATCATAGACCACACCCCCGTAGCTTACGAACCCCTGCAGTCCAAATTCACCAAGTCCCCAAGCCGCACCCGCCCCGCTCCCCCTGACCCCTCACCTCCCGGGGGGCCAGGGGTACCCAGCCTACCACCCTCAGACCCCAAAGACCCCAGGTCCTTTGGAGCAGCCCAGGAGTTCCTGAGGAATGTCCGCGGGCGTTCTCCCAGCCCGGTGCAGCTGATAGTAGAGACCCAGGGAGGGCCGGGGGGAACAGGAGGGGAGAGGACACCGGAGGTGGTCAGTATACGCCAAGACCTGTCTGCCCCGCCTGGATACACGCTGGCAGAGAACGCAGCCCGTCTGCTTAACAAGAAGCTGTTGGAGCAGAGCATCAGGGAGGAGAAGAGACTGGGGTCTGCAGGCCAGAGCAGAGAGGGGAGGCATGGAGAAGGAGACCGGAACCAGGCGGGGTGTATGGAGGTAAATACTGTCACTCTACTCACTGTTTGTTTACTACCATCTATTTTAGGCCCCTCATTAGTAGGCAAAAAGGTAAACCCATTTTCGCCATTTCTGGAATTGATTACGTGGCTCGTCAACAGAAAGGGAAACGCAACACTGTTCTGTCTAGTGGTGCCTAGTGGTTAGAAGGGAGGGGCGGCAGGTAGCCTAGTGGTTAGAGGGGGGGAGGGGCGGGAGGGTAGCCTAGTGGTTAGAGGGGAGGGGCGGCAGGGTAGCCTAGTGGTTAGAGGGGAGGGGCGGCAGGGTAGCCTAGTGGTTAGAGGGGAGGGGCGGCAGGGTAGCCTAGTGGTTAGAGGGGAGGGGCGGCAGGGTAGCCTAGTGGTTAGAGGGGAGGGGCGGCAGGGTAGCCTAGTGGTTAGAGGGGAGGGGCGGCAGGGTAGCCTAGTGGTTAGAGGGGAGGGGCGGCAGGTAGCCTAGTGGTTAGAGGGGGAGGGGCGGGAGGGTAGCCTAGTGGTTAGAGTGGAGGGGTGGCAGGTAGCCTAGTGGTTAGAGGCGGGAGGGGCGGGAGGGTAGCCTAGTGGTTAGAGTGGAGGGGCGGCAGGTAGCCTAGTGGTTAGAGTGGAGGGGCGGGAGGGTAGCCTAGTGGTTAGAGTGGAGGGGCGGGAGGGTAGCCTCGTGGTTAGAGGTGGGAGGGGCGGGATGGTAGCCTAGTGGTTAGAGGGGGAGGGGCGGGAGGGTAGCCTAGTGGTTAGAGGGGGAGGGGCGGGATGGTAGCCTAGTGGTTAGAGGGGGGAGGGGCGGCAGGGTAGCCTAGTGGTTAGAGGGGAGGGGCGGCAGGGTAGCCTAGTGGTTAGAGGGGAGGGGCGGCAGGGTAGCCTAGTGGTTAGAGGGGAGGGGCGGCAGGGTAGCCTAGTGGTTAGAGGGGAGGGGCGGCAGGGTAGCCTAGTGGTTAGAGGGGGAGGGGCGGCAGGTAGCCTAGTGGTTAGAGGGGGAGGGGCGGAGGGTAGCCTAGTGGTTAGAGTGGAGGGGCGGCAGGTAGCCTAGTGGTTAGAGTGGAGGGGCGGGAGGGTAGCCTAGTGGTTAGAGTGGAGGGGCGGGAGGGTAGCCTTGTGGTTAGAGGTGGGAGGGGCGGGATGGTAGCCTAGTGGTTAGAGGGGGGAGGGGCGGGAGGGTAGCCTAGTGGTTAGAGGGGGAGGGGCGGGAGGATAGCCTAGTGGTTAGAGGGGGAGGGGCGGGAGGGTAGTCTAGTGGTTAGAGGGGAGGGGCGGCAGGTAGCCTAGTGGTTAGAGTGTAGGGACGGCAGGTAGCCTAGTGGTTAGAGTGGAGGGCGGCAGGTATCCTAGTGGTTAGAGGGGAGGGCGGCAGGTATCCTAGTGGTTAGAGGGGAGGGGCGGCAGGTTAGCCTAGTGGTTAGTGGTTAGAGTGGAGGGGCGGCAGGGTAGCCTAGTGGTTAGAGTGTAGGGGTGGCAGGTAGCCTAGTGGTTAGAGTGTAGAGGAGGCAGGGTAGCCTAGTGGTTAGAGGGGGAGGGGCGGGAGGGTAGCCTAGTGGTTAGAGTGGAGGGCGGCAGGTAACCTAGTGGTTAGAGTGGAGGGGCGGGAGGGTAGCCTAGTGGTTAGAGTGGAGGGGTGGCAGGTAGCCTAGTGGTTAGAGTGGAGGGGCGGGAGGGTAGCCTAGTGGTTAGAGTGGAGGGGTGGCAGGTAGCCTAGTGGTTAGAGTGGAGGGGCGGTAGGGTAGCCTAGTGGTTAGAGGGGAGGGGCGGCAGGTAGCCTAGTGGTTAGAGGGGGAGGGGCGGGAGGGTAGCCTAGTGGTTAGAGGGGAGGGGCGGCAGGGTAGCCTAGTGGTTAGAGGGCAGGGGCGGCCTAGTGGTTAGAGGGGAGGGGCGGCAGGGTAGCCTAGTGGTTAGAGGGGGGTGGGAGGGTAGCCTAGTGGTTAGAGGGGGAGGGGCGGGAGGGTAGACTGGTGGTTAGAGGGGGAGGGGCGGGAGGGTAGACTAGTGGTTAGAGGGGAGGGGCGGCAGGTAGACTAGTGGTTAGAGTGTAGGGACGGCAGGTAGACTAGTGGTTAGAGTGGAGGGGCGGCAGGTATCCTAGTGGTTAGTGGTTAGAGTGGAGGGGCGGCAGGGTAGCCTAGTGGTTAGAGTGTAGAGGCGGCAGGGTAGTCTAGTGGTTAGAGTGTAGAGGTGGCAGGGTAGCCTAGTGGTTAGAGTGTAGGGCTGGCAGGGTAGCCTAGTGGTTAGAGTGTAGAGGAGGCAGGGTAGCCTAGTGGTTAGAGTGTATGGGTGGCAGGGTAGCCTAGTGGTTAGAGTGTAGGGGCGGCAGGTAGACTTTTTTTAAAAATTTTATTTTACCTTTATTTAACCAGGCAAGTCAGTTAAGAACAAATTCTTATTTTCAATGACGGCCTAGGAACAGTGGGTTAACTGCCTGTTCAGGGGCAGAACGACTGATTTGTACCTTGTCAGCTCGGGGGTTTGAACTTGCAACCTTCCGGTTACTAGTCCAATGATCTAACCACTAGGCTACCCTGCCACCTCTACACTCTAACCACTAGGCTACCTGCCACCTCTACACTCTAACCACTAGGCTACCCTGCCACCTCTACACTCTAACCACTAGGCTACCCTGCCACCTCTACACTCTAACCACTAGGCTACCCTGCCTCCTCTACACTCTAACCACTAGGCTACCCTGCCTCCTCTACACTCTAACCACTAGGCTACCCTGCCACCCTAGGTTGTGGTTAGAGTTTAGGGGGGGGGGGGGGGGTAACCTAGTGGTTAGAGGTTAGAGTGGAGGGGCGGCAGGGTAGCCTAGTGGTTAGAGTGTAGGGGTGGCAGGTAGCCTAGTGGTTAGAGTGTAGGGGTGGCAGGTAGCCTAGTGGTTAGAGTGTAGAGGAGGCAGGGTAGCCTAGTGGTTAGAGTGTAGGGGTGGCAGGTAGCCTAGTGGTTAGAGTGTAGGGGTGGCAGGTAGCCTAGTGGTTAGAGTGGAGGGGCGGCAGGGTAGCCTAGTGGTTAGAGTGTAGGGGCGGCAGGGTAGCCTAGTGGTTAGAGTGTAGAGGCGGCAGGGAGCCTAGTGGTTAGAGTGTAGAGGCGGCAGGATAGCCTAGTGGTTAGAGTGTAGAGGCGGCAGGGTAGCCTAGTGGTTAGTGGTTAGAGTGGAGGGGCGGCAGGGTAGCCTAGTGGTTAGAGTGTAAGGGTGGCAGGTAGCCTAGTGGTTAGAGTGTAGGGGTGGCAGGTAGCCTAGTGGTTAGAGTGTAGGGGTGGCAGGTAGCCTAGTGGTTAGAGTGTAGGGGTGGCAGGTAGCCTAGTGGTTAGAGTGGAGGGGCGGCAGGGTAGACTAGTGGTTAGAGTGTAGAGGTGGCAGGGTAGCCTAGTGGTTAGAGTGTAGAGGCGGCAGGTAGACTAGTGGTTAGAGTGTAGAGGCGGCAGGATAGCCTAGTGGTTAGAGTGTAGAGGTGACAGGGTAGCCTAGTGGTTAGAGTGTAGAGGCGGCAGGCTAGCCTTGTGGTTAGAGCGTTGGACTAGTAACCGGAAGGTTGCAAGTTCATATCCCCGAGCTGACAAGGTACAAATCTGTCGTTCTGCCCCTGAACAGGCAGTTAACCCACTGTTCCTAGGCAGCCATTGGAAATAAGAATTTGTTCTTAACTGACTTGCCTAGTTAAATAAAGGTAAAATAAAATACTGTCCACATCATGGAATATATATTAATATATATATATTAATCAGATGATGCCATTTAGCAGACACTTCTATCCAAAGTGACTTACAGTCATGCGTACATACATTTTACATAGTGGTGGTCCCGGGAATCCAACCCACTACCGTGACGTTACAAGCACCATGCTCGACCAACTGAGCTACAAATGACCAAAAGAGAATTCAGTATCTTATAAATGATTTAAATATGTTAATTGAGGATTGATAGTAAATGAAGCAAATTCACACATAATCATATTTCTCACTAGTTTAGACATTTGGGAGATGTATTTTCTTTCCCGGGGGCAAGAGATTCCATAACGACCCATTCGTTCCACGTCTCTACGATTTGGCTACTAGGAAAAACTAAATTAACATTCTCATTTACATTTTCATAACTCCGTGCTGGTGTTTTCTTCTCAGATCAAAGAGCATTGACTGACACTATGGTAATGTAATGGTAATATTTTATTACTTTTTAATTACTTTTTAATTACTTTTTTTCCTTCTCATTCCACACAGTGTTCTACTGCATTTTCCCCAAGTGCAGTACTACTACAGTACTACTACACTACTACTACAGTATTACTACAGTACTACTACTATTGCGCTTCATTTTTTTCTACACTAAGAGGGTGTTTCTGGCTCCTTCTTGCTCCATCCAATCTCTCCTTCAGCCTCCACTCACCACTTATTCAGTATCCCTCTGCTTCAGTCTCTTCAGCCTCCACTTACCACTCATTCAGTATCCCTCTGCTTCAGTCTCTTCAGCCTCCACTCACCACTTATTCAGTATCCCTCTGCTTCAGTCTCTTCAGCCTCCACTTACCACTCATTCAGTATCCCTCTGCTTCAGCCCCCACTCACCACTCATTCAGTATCCCTCTGCTTCAGCCCCCACTCACCACTCATTCAGTATCCCTCTGCTTCAGCCCCCACTCACCACTCATTCAGTATCCCTCTGCTTCAGTCTCTTCAGCCTCCACTCACCACTCATTCAGTATCCCTCTGCTTCAGCCTCCACTCACCACTCATTCAGTATCCCTCTGCTTCAGTCTCTTCAGCCCCCACTCACCACTCATTCAGTATCCCTCTGCTTCAGTCTCTTCAGCCCCCACTCACCACTCATTCAGTATCCCTCTGCTTCAGTCTCTTCAGCCCCCACTCACCACTCATTCAGTATCCCTCTGCTTCAGTCTCTTCAGCCCCCACTCACCACTCATTCAGTATCCCTCTGCTTCAGTCTCTTCAGCCCCCACTCACCACTCATTCAGTATCCCTCTGCTTCAGTCTCTTCAGCCTCCACTCACCACTCATTCAGTATCCCTCTGCTTCAGTCTCTTCAGCCCCCACTCACCACTCATTCAGTATCCCTCTGCTTCAGTCTCTTCAGCCCCCACTCACCACTCATTCAGTATCCCTCTGCTTCAGTCTCTTCAGCCCCCACTCACCACTCATTCAGTATCCCTCTGCTTCAGTCTCTTCAGCCCCCACTCACCACTCATTCAGTATCCCTCTGCTTCAGTCTCTTCAGCCTCCACTCACCACTCATTCAGTATCCCTCTGCTTCAGTCTCTTCAGCCTCCACTCACCACTCATTCAGTATCCCTCTGCTTCAGTCTCTTCAGCCCCCACTCACCACTCATTCAGTATCCCTCTGCTTCAGTCTCTTCAGCCCCCACTCACCACTCATTCAGTATCCCTCTGCTTCAGTCTCTTCAGCCCCCACTCACCACTCATTCAGTATCCCTCTGCTTCAGTCTCTTCAGCCCCCACTCACCACTCATTCAGTATCCCTCTGCTTCAGTCTCTTCAGCCCCCACTCACCACTCATTCAGTATCCCTCTGCTTCAGTCTCTTCAGCCCCCACTCACCACTCATTCAGTATCCCTCTGCTTCAGTCTCTTCAGCCTCCACTCACCACTCATTCAGTATCCGTCTGCTTCAGTCTCTTCAGCCTCCACTCACCACTCATTCAGTATCCGTCTGCTTCAGTCTCTTCAGCCCCCACTCACCACTCATTCAGTATCCCTCTGCTTCAGCCCCCACTCACCACTCATTCAGTATCCCTCTGCTTCAGCCCCCACTCACCACTCATTCAGTATCCCTCTGCTTCAGCCCCCACTCACCACTCATTCAGTATCCCTCTGCTTCAGCCCCCACTCACCACTCATTCAGTATCCCTCTGCTTCAGCCTCCACTCACCACTCATTCAGTATCCCTCTGCTTCAGTCTCTTCAGCCTCCACTCACCACTCATTCAGTATACCTCTGCTTCAGCCCCCACTCACCACTCATTCAGTATCCCTCTGCTTCAGCCCCCACTCACCACTCATTCAGTATCCCTCTGCTTCAGTCTCTTCAGCCTCCACTCACCACTCATTCAGTATACCTCTGCTTCAGCCCCCACTCACCACTCATTCAGTATCCCTCTGCTTCAGCCTCCACTCACCACTCATTCAGTATCCCTCTGCTTCAGTCTCTTCAGCCTCCACTTACCACTCATTCAGTATCCCTCTGCTTCAGCCCCCACTCACCACTCATTCAGTATCCCTCTGCTTCAGTCTCTTCAGCCTCCACTTACCACTCATTCAGTATCCCTCTGCTTCAGCCTCCACTCACCACTCATTCAGTATCACTCTGCTTCAGCCTCCACTCACCACTCATTCAGTATCCCTCTGCTTCAGTCTCTTCAGCCTCCACTCACCACTCATTCAGTATCCGTCTGCTTCAGTCTCTTCAGCCTCCACTCACCACTCATTCAGTATCCGTCTGCTTCAGTCTCTTCAGCCCCCACTCACCACTCATTCAGTATCCCTCTGCTTCAGCCCCCACTCACCACTCATTCAGTATCCCTCTGCTTCAGCCCCCACTCACCACTCATTCAGTATCCCTCTGCTTCAGCCTCCACTCACCACTCATTCAGTATCCCTCTGCTTCAGTCTCTTCAGCCTCCACTCACCACTCATTCAGTATACCTCTGCTTCAGCCCCCACTCACCACTCATTCAGTATCCCTCTGCTTCAGCCCCCACTCACCACTCATTCAGTATCCCTCTGCTTCAGTCTCTTCAGCCTCCACTCACCACTCATTCAGTATACCTCTGCTTCAGCCCCCACTCACCACTCATTCAGTATCCCTCTGCTTCAGCCTCCACTCACCACTCATTCAGTATCCCTCTGCTTCAGTCTCTTCAGCCTCCACTTACCACTCATTCAGTATCCCTCTGCTTCAGCCCCCACTCACCACTCATTCAGTATCCCTCTGCTTCAGTCTCTTCAGCCTCCACTTACCACTCATTCAGTATCCCTCTGCTTCAGCCTCCACTCACCACTCATTCAGTATCCCTCTGCTTCAGCCTCCACTCACCACTCATTCAGTATCCCTCTGCTTCAGCCTCCACTCACCACTCATTCAGTATCCCTCTGCTTCAGCCCCCACTCACCACTCATTCAGTATCCCTCTGCTTCAGCCCCCACTCACCACTCATTCAGTATCCCTCTGCTTCAGTCTCTTCAGCCTCCACTCACCACTCATTCAGTATACCTCTGCTTCAGCCCCCACTCACCACTCATTCAGTATCCCTCTGCTTCAGCCTCCACTCACCACTCATTCAGTATCCCTCTGCTTCAGTCTCTTCAGCCTCCACTTACCACTCATTCAGTATCCCTCTGCTTCAGCCCCCACTCACCACTCATTCAGTATCCCTCTGCTTCAGTCTCTTCAGCCTCCACTTACCACTCATTCAGTATCCCTCTGCTTCAGCCTCCACTCACCACTCATTCAGTATCCCTCTGCTTCAGCCTCCACTCACCACTCATTCAGTATCCCTCTGCTTCAGCCTCCACTCACCACTCATTCAGTATCCCTCTGCTTCAGCCCCCACTCACCACTCATTCAGTATCCCTCTGCTTCAGCCTCCACTCACCACTCATTCAGTATCCCTCTGCTTCAGCCTCCACTCACCACTCATTCAGTATCCCTCTGCTTCAGCCCCCACTCACCACTCATTCAGTATCCCTCTGCTTCAGCCTCCACTCACCACTCATTCAGTATACCTCTGCTTCAGCCTCCACTCACCACTCATTCAGTATCCCTCTGCTTCAGCCTCCACTCACCACTCATTCAGTATCCCTCTGCTTCAGCCTCCACTCACCACTCATTCAGTATCCCTCTGCTTCAGCCCCCACTCACCACTCATTCAGTATCCCTCTGCTTCAGCCTCCACTCACCACTCATTCAGTATCCCTCTGCTTCAGCCTCCACTCACCACTCATTCAGTATCCCTCTGCTTCAGCCCCCACTCACCACTCATTCAGTATCCCTCTGCTTCAGCCTCCACTCACCACTCATTCAGTATCCCTCTGCTTCAGCCTCCACTCACCACTCATTCAGTATCCCTCTGCTTCAGCCTCCACTCACCACTCATTCAGTATCCCTCTGCTTCAGCCTCCACTCACCACTCATTCAGTATCCCTCTGCTTCAGCCTCCACTCACCACTCATTCAGTATCCCTCTGCTTCAGCCTCCACTCACCACTCATTCAGTATCCCTCTGCTTCAGCCTCCACTCACCACTCATTCAGTATCCCTCTGCTTCAGCCTCCACTCACCACTCATTCAGTATCCCTCTGCTTCAGCCTCCACTCACCACTCATTCAGTATCCCTCTGCTTCAGCCTCCACTCACCACTCATTCAGTATCCCTCTGCTTCAGCCCCCACTCACCACTCATTCAGTATCCCTCTGCTTCAGCCCCCACTCACCACTCATTCAGTATCCCTCTGCTTCAGCCTCCACTCACCACTCATTCAGTATCCCTCTGCTTCAGTCTCTTCAGCCCCCACTCACCACTCATTCAGTATCCCTCTGCTTCAGTCTCTTCAGCCTCCACTCACCACTCATTCAGTATCCCTCTGCTTCAGTCTCTTCAGCCCCCACTCACCACTCATTCAGTATCCCTCTGCTTCAGTCTCTTCAGCCCCCACTCACCACTCATTCAGTATCCCTCTGCTTCAGTCTCTTCAGCCCCCACTCACCACTCATTCAGCATCCCTCTGCTTCAGTCTCTTCAGCCCCCACTCACCACTCATTCAGTATCCCTCTGCTTCAGTCTCTTCAGCCTCCACTCACCACTCATTCAGTATCCCTCTGCTTCAGTCTCTTCAGCCTCCACTCACCACTCATTCAGTATCCCTCTGCTTCAGTCTCTTCAGCCCCCACTCACCACTCATTCAGTATCCCTCTGCTTCAGTCTCTTCAGCCCCCACTCACCACTCATTCAGTATCCCTCTGCTTCAGTCTCTTCAGCCCCCACTCACCACTCATTCAGTATCCCTCTGCTTCAGTCTCTTCAGCCCCCACTCACCACTCATTCAGTATCCCTCTGCTTCAGTCTCTTCAGCCCCCACTCACCACTCATTCAGTATCCCTCTGCTTCAGTCTCTTCAGCCCCCACTCACCACTCATTCAGTATCCCTCTGCTTCAGTCTCTTCAGCCTCCACTCACCACTCATTCAGTATCCGTCTGCTTCAGTCTCTTCAGCCCCCACTCACCACTCATTCAGTATCCCTCTGCTTCAGCCCCCACTCACCACTCATTCAGTATCCCTCTGCTTCAGCCCCCACTCACCACTCATTCAGTATCCCTCTGCTTCAGCCTCCACTCACCACTCATTCAGTATCCCTCTGCTTCAGTCTCTTCAGCCTCCACTCACCACTCATTCAGTATACCTCTGCTTCAGCCCCCACTCACCACTCATTCAGTATCCCTCTGCTTCAGCCCCCACTCACCACTCATTCAGTATCCCTCTGCTTCAGTCTCTTCAGCCTCCACTCACCACTCATTCAGTATACCTCTGCTTCAGCCCCCACTCACCACTCATTCAGTATCCCTCTGCTTCAGCCTCCACTCACCACTCATTCAGTATCCCTCTGCTTCAGCCTCCACTCACCACTCATTCAGTATCCCTCTGCTTCAGTCTCTTCAGCCTCCACTTACCACTCATTCAGTATCCCTCTGCTTCAGCCCCCACTCACCACTCATTCAGTATCCCTCTGCTTCAGTCTCTTCAGCCTCCACTTACCACTCATTCAGTATCCCTCTGCTTCAGCCTCCACTCACCACTCATTCAGTATCACTCTGCTTCAGCCTCCACTCACCACTCATTCAGTATCCCTCTGCTTCAGTCTCTTCAGCCTCCACTCACCACTCATTCAGTATCCGTCTGCTTCAGTCTCTTCAGCCTCCACTCACCACTCATTCAGTATCCGTCTGCTTCAGTCTCTTCAGCCCCCACTCACCACTCATTCAGTATCCCTCTGCTTCAGCCCCCACTCACCACTCATTCAGTATCCCTCTGCTTCAGCCCCCACTCACCACTCATTCAGTATCCCTCTGCTTCAGCCTCCACTCACCACTCATTCAGTATCCCTCTGCTTCAGTCTCTTCAGCCTCCACTCACCACTCATTCAGTATCCCTCTGCTTCAGCCCCCACTCACCACTCATTCAGTATCCCTCTGCTTCAGTCTCTTCAGCCTCCACTCACCACTCATTCAGTATACCTCTGCTTCAGCCCCCACTCACCACTCATTCAGTATCCCTCTGCTTCAGCCTCCACTCACCACTCATTCAGTATCCCTCTGCTTCAGTCTCTTCAGCCTCCACTTACCACTCATTCAGTATCCCTCTGCTTCAGCCCCCACTCACCACTCATTCAGTATCCCTCTGCTTCAGTCTCTTCAGCCTCCACTTACCACTCATTCAGTATCCCTCTGCTTCAGCCTCCACTCACCACTCATTCAGTATCCCTCTGCTTCAGCCTCCACTCACCACTCATTCAGTATCCCTCTGCTTCAGCCTCCACTCACCACTCATTCAGTATCCCTCTGCTTCAGCCCCCACTCACCACTCATTCAGTATCCCTCTGCTTCAGCCCCCACTCACCACTCATTCAGTATCCCTCTGCTTCAGTCTCTTCAGCCTCCACTCACCACTCATTCAGTATACCTCTGCTTCAGCCCCCACTCACCACTCATTCAGTATCCCTCTGCTTCAGCCTCCACTCACCACTCATTCAGTATCCCTCTGCTTCAGTCTCTTCAGCCTCCACTTACCACTCATTCAGTATCCCTCTGCTTCAGCCCCCACTCACCACTCATTCAGTATCCCTCTGCTTCAGTCTCTTCAGCCTCCACTTACCACTCATTCAGTATCCCTCTGCTTCAGCCTCCACTCACCACTCATTCAGTATCCCTCTGCTTCAGCCTCCACTCACCACTCATTCAGTATCCCTCTGCTTCAGCCTCCACTCACCACTCATTCAGTATCCCTCTGCTTCAGCCTCCACTCACCACTCATTCAGTATCCCTCTGCTTCAGCCCCCACTCACCACTCATTCAGTATCCCTCTGCTTCAGCCTCCACTCACCACTCATTCAGTATCCCTCTGCTTCAGCCTCCACTCACCACTCATTCAGTATCCCTCTGCTTCAGCCTCCACTCACCACTCATTCAGTATCCCTCTGCTTCAGCCTCCACTCACCACTCATTCAGTATCCCTCTGCTTCAGCCTCCACTCACCACTCATTCAGTATCCCTCTGCTTCAGCCTCCACTCACCACTCATTCAGTATCCCTCTGCTTCAGCCTCCACTCACCACTCATTCAGTATCCCTCTGCTTCAGCCTCCACTCACCACTCATTCAGTATCCCTCTGCTTCAGCCTCCACTCACCACTCATTCAGTATCCCTCTGCTTCAGCCTCCACTCACCACTCATTCAGTATCCCTCTGCTTCAGCCCCCACTCACCACTCATTCAGTATCCCTCTGCTTCAGCCCCCACTCACCACTCATTCAGTATCCCTCTGCTTCAGCCTCCACTCACCACTCATTCAGTATCCCTCTGCTTCAGTCTCTTCAGCCCCCACTCACCACTCATTCAGTATCCCTCTGCTTCAGTCTCTTCAGCCTCCACTCACCACTCATTCAGTATCCCTCTGCTTCAGTCTCTTCAGCCCCCACTCACCACTCATTCAGTATCCCTCTGCTTCAGTCTCTTCAGCCCCCACTCACCACTCATTCAGTATCCCTCTGCTTCAGTCTCTTCAGCCCCCACTCACCACTCATTCAGTATCCCTCTGCTTCAGTCTCTTCAGCCCCCACTCACCACTCATTCAGTATCCCTCTGCTTCAGTCTCTTCAGCCTCCACTCACCACTCATTCAGTATCCCTCTGCTTCAGTCTCTTCAGCCTCCACTCACCACTCATTCAGTATCCCTCTGCTTCAGTCTCTTCAGCCCCCACTCACCACTCATTCAGTATCCCTCTGCTTCAGTCTCTTCAGCCCCCACTCACCACTCATTCAGTATCCCTCTGCTTCAGTCTCTTCAGCCCCCACTCACCACTCATTCAGTATCCCTCTGCTTCAGTCTCTTCAGCCCCCACTCACCACTCATTCAGTATCCCTCTGCTTCAGTCTCTTCAGCCCCCACTCACCACTCATTCAGTATCCCTCTGCTTCAGTCTCTTCAGCCCCCACTCACCACTCATTCAGTATCCCTCTGCTTCAGTCTCTTCAGCCTCCACTCACCACTCATTCAGTATCCGTCTGCTTCAGTCTCTTCAGCCTCCACTCACCACTCATTCAGTATCCGTCTGCTTCAGTCTCTTCAGCCCCCACTCACCACTCATTCAGTATCCCTCTGCTTCAGCCCCCACTCACCACTCATTCAGTATCCCTCTGCTTCAGCCCCCACTCACCACTCATTCAGTATCCCTCTGCTTCAGCCTCCACTCACCACTCATTCAGTATCCCTCTGCTTCAGTCTCTTCAGCCTCCACTCACCACTCATTCAGTATACCTCTGCTTCAGCCCCCACTCACCACTCATTCAGTATCCCTCTGCTTCAGCCCCCACTCACCACTCATTCAGTATCCCTCTGCTTCAGTCTCTTCAGCCTCCACTCACCACTCATTCAGTATACCTCTGCTTCAGCCCCCACTCACCACTCATTCAGTATCCCTCTGCTTCAGCCTCCACTCACCACTCATTCAGTATCCCTCTGCTTCAGTCTCTTCAGCCTCCACTTACCACTCATTCAGTATCCCTCTGCTTCAGCCCCCACTCACCACTCATTCAGTATCCCTCTGCTTCAGTCTCTTCAGCCTCCACTTACCACTCATTCAGTATCCCTCTGCTTCAGCCTCCACTCACCACTCATTCAGTATCACTCTGCTTCAGCCTCCACTCACCACTCATTCAGTATCCCTCTGCTTCAGTCTCTTCAGCCTCCACTCACCACTCATTCAGTATCCGTCTGCTTCAGTCTCTTCAGCCTCCACTCACCACTCATTCAGTATCCGTCTGCTTCAGTCTCTTCAGCCCCCACTCACCACTCATTCAGTATCCCTCTGCTTCAGCCCCCACTCACCACTCATTCAGTATCCCTCTGCTTCAGCCCCCACTCACCACTCATTCAGTATCCCTCTGCTTCAGCCTCCACTCACCACTCATTCAGTATCCCTCTGCTTCAGTCTCTTCAGCCTCCACTCACCACTCATTCAGTATCCCTCTGCTTCAGCCCCCACTCACCACTCATTCAGTATCCCTCTGCTTCAGTCTCTTCAGCCTCCACTCACCACTCATTCAGTATACCTCTGCTTCAGCCCCCACTCACCACTCATTCAGTATCCCTCTGCTTCAGCCTCCACTCACCACTCATTCAGTATCCCTCTGCTTCAGTCTCTTCAGCCTCCACTTACCACTCATTCAGTATCCCTCTGCTTCAGCCCCCACTCACCACTCATTCAGTATCCCTCTGCTTCAGTCTCTTCAGCCTCCACTTACCACTCATTCAGTATCCCTCTGCTTCAGCCTCCACTCACCACTCATTCAGTATCCCTCTGCTTCAGCCTCCACTCACCACTCATTCAGTATCCCTCTGCTTCAGCCTCCACTCACCACTCATTCAGTATCCCTCTGCTTCAGCCCCCACTCACCACTCATTCAGTATCCCTCTGCTTCAGCCCCCACTCACCACTCATTCAGTATCCCTCTGCTTCAGTCTCTTCAGCCTCCACTCACCACTCATTCAGTATACCTCTGCTTCAGCCCCCACTCACCACTCATTCAGTATCCCTCTGCTTCAGCCTCCACTCACCACTCATTCAGTATCCCTCTGCTTCAGTCTCTTCAGCCTCCACTTACCACTCATTCAGTATCCCTCTGCTTCAGCCCCCACTCACCACTCATTCAGTATCCCTCTGCTTCAGTCTCTTCAGCCTCCACTTACCACTCATTCAGTATCCCTCTGCTTCAGCCTCCACTCACCACTCATTCAGTATCCCTCTGCTTCAGCCTCCACTCACCACTCATTCAGTATCCCTCTGCTTCAGCCTCCACTCACCACTCATTCAGTATCCCTCTGCTTCAGCCCCCACTCACCACTCATTCAGTATCCCTCTGCTTCAGCCTCCACTCACCACTCATTCAGTATCCCTCTGCTTCAGCCTCCACTCACCACTCATTCAGTATCCCTCTGCTTCAGCCCCCACTCACCACTCATTCAGTATCCTCTGCTTCAGCCTCCACTCACCACTCATTCAGTATACCTCTGCTTCAGCCTCCACTCACCACTCATTCAGTATCCCTCTGCTTCAGCCTCCACTCACCACTCATTCAGTATCCCTCTGCTTCAGCCTCCACTCACCACTCATTCAGTATCCCTCTGCTTCAGCCCCCACTCACCACTCATTCAGTATCCCTCTGCTTCAGCCTCCACTCACCACTCATTCAGTATCCCTCTGCTTCAGCCTCCACTCACCACTCATTCAGTATCCCTCTGCTTCAGCCCCCACTCACCACTCATTCAGTATCCCTCTGCTTCAGCCTCCACTCACCACTCATTCAGTATCCCTCTGCTTCAGCCTCCACTCACCACTCATTCAGTATCCCTCTGCTTCAGCCTCCACTCACCACTCATTCAGTATCCCTCTGCTTCAGCCTCCACTCACCACTCATTCAGTATCCCTCTGCTTCAGCCTCCACTCACCACTCATTCAGTATCCCTCTGCTTCAGCCTCCACTCACCACTCATTCAGTATCCCTCTGCTTCAGCCTCCACTCACCACTCATTCAGTATCCCTCTGCTTCAGCCTCCACTCACCACTCATTCAGTATCCCTCTGCTTCAGCCTCCACTCACCACTCATTCAGTATCCCTCTGCTTCAGCCTCCACTCACCACTCATTCAGTATCCCTCTGCTTCAGCCCCCACTCACCACTCATTCAGTATCCCTCTGCTTCAGCCCCCACTCACCACTCATTCAGTATCCCTCTGCTTCAGCCCCCACTCACCACTCATTCAGTATCCCTCTGCTTCAGCCCCCACTCACCACTCATTCAGTATCCCTCTGCTTCAGCCTCCACTCACCACTCATTCAGTATCCCTCTGCTTCAGCCTCCACTCACCACTCATTCAGTATCCCTCTGCTTCAGCCTCCACTCACCACTCATTCAGTATCCCTCTGCTTCAGCCTCCACTCACCACTCATTCAGTATCCCTCTGCTTCAGCCTCCACTCACCACTCATTCAGTATCCCTCTGCTTCAGCCTCCACTCACCACTCATTCAGTATCCCTCTGCTTCAGCCTCCACTCACCACTCATTCAGTATCCCTCTGCTTCAGCCTCCACTCACCACTCATTCAGTATCCCTCTGCTTCAGCCTCCACTCACCACTCATTCAGTATCCCTCTGCTTCAGCCTCCACTCACCACTCATTCAGTATCCCTCTGCTTCAGCCCCCACTCACCACTCATTCAGTATCCCTCTGCTTCAGCCTCCACTCACCACTCATTCAGTATCCCTCTGCTTCAGCCTCCACTCACCACTCATTCAGTATCCCTCTGCTTCAGCCCCCACTCACCACTCATTCAGTATCCCTCTGCTTCAGCCTCCACTCACCACTCATTCAGTATACCTCTGCTTCAGCCTCCACTCACCACTCATTCAGTATCCTCTGCTTCAGCCTCCACTCACCACTCATTCAGTATCCCTCTGCTTCAGCCTCCACTCACCACTCATTCAGTATCCCTCTGCTTCAGCCCCCACTCACCACTCATTCAGTATCCCTCTGCTTCAGCCTCCACTCACCACTCATTCAGTATCCCTCTGCTTCAGCCTCCACTCACCACTCATTCAGTATCCCTCTGCTTCAGCCTCCACTCACCACTCATTCAGTATCCCTCTGCTTCAGCCTCCACTCACCACTCATTCAGTATCCCTCTGCTTCAGCCTCCACTCACCACTCATTCAGTATCCCTCTGCTTCAGCCTCCACTCACCACTCATTCAGTATCCCTCTGCTTCAGCCTCCACTCACCACTCATTCAGTATCCCTCTGCTTCAGTCTCTTCAGCCTCCACTCACCACTCATTCAGTATACCTCTGCTTCAGCCCCCACTCACCACTCATTCAGTATCCCTCTGCTTCAGCCCCCACTCACCACTCATTCAGTATCCCTCTGCTTCAGTCTCTTCAGCCTCCACTCACCACTCATTCAGTATACCTCTGCTTCAGCCCCCACTCACCACTCATTCAGTATCCCTCTGCTTCAGCCTCCACTCACCACTCATTCAGTATCCCTCTGCTTCAGTCTCTTCAGCCTCCACTTACCACTCATTCAGTATCCCTCTGCTTCAGCCCCCACTCACCACTCATTCAGTATCCCTCTGCTTCAGTCTCTTCAGCCTCCACTTACCACTCATTCAGTATCCCTCTGCTTCAGCCTCCACTCACCACTCATTCAGTATCACTCTGCTTCAGCCTCCACTCACCACTCATTCAGTATCCCTCTGCTTCAGTCTCTTCAGCCTCCACTCACCACTCATTCAGTATCCGTCTGCTTCAGTCTCTTCAGCCTCCACTCACCACTCATTCAGTATCCGTCTGCTTCAGTCTCTTCAGCCCCCACTCACCACTCATTCAGTATCCCTCTGCTTCAGCCCCCACTCACCACTCATTCAGTATCCCTCTGCTTCAGCCCCCACTCACCACTCATTCAGTATCCTCTGCTTCAGCCTCCACTCACCA